>NC_092826.1:68716233-69316233 GCF_039878825.1 Excalfactoria chinensis
TGCTATGTTTTTTGAAACAATTTTTCTCATATTAACAGATACAATCTGTTGTAGGTCATTTTTGCTAAATCTTTTATTTCCGTTTGGACTTTCCTACATGTTTATCTTTAAAGAATGCAGAATAAAAGAATGCAGAATGCTGGTAAATTCTTTTCTGTTACTTTCACACTAAATATTTCTAAGAGAAAAGTTATCCATGTTTTATAATTTCCTTTATTTTGGTGACTTTCTTCCTATTATATTTATTTGCATTTCAATCTATTTGATTTTTTCCATATTCTGTTCCACTCTAGTATAGAATGCTATATACTGTATTTCTATTCCTTTATTTTTATCCCTAATGCCCCCAAAACTGCAACTGCTAACAATATTCATGGTCTGAATGAAGTCAACATTTGACAAAGACTGTAAACACTATACATATCTCACCAAGAAAAAAAACAACATAACAAAATACAATTAAACACTCTGCAATATTTAAAGACAAACTCATCATGTTTTTCATGAGGAAAAATATAGAATGGATGCTATAAAAAGTTTTCTGTTTTCCAATGCTACGCTTGGAACTTTTGTTACAAATAATATCGTTATAAAAGATGAAGACATAATCTATCAAGATAAGTGATATTAGTTTACAAATATTTAATTAACAAACAAACTTAAGAGTACCTAAATAGTCTTTCAAATTTCAACATATTCCTTACAATAAAATTTCCATTAACAAACAAACAAACAAATAAATAAATAAATCATATCTCCAATTTTAGTTAAAGGAGAATGAATCTTCCCAAACAATCTAGGCTAATTTTATCTATTTCTCCAAAGTAAAATTTTACTAGGCAGTTCCAGTGCTATGATTTCCCATCAAAATAAAGGGTAAAACTCCAAAGTGGTCATACATTTTACAAGTTGATGAACTACTGATGACTATTCTAAAGTACTGCTATTTGACACATGAGTGAGTAATATTTAATGATTAAAATATCAATACAGCTACATGCATTTATTATTGAATTTTGAATTTCAATTTTTTTTCAGAGCAGTTGCTCTCCTTCACCATCACTGGAGACAAATTTGTCCATTCTGTTTCTCAGTTACTCACATTAACATCAGCCTCCATTCTTAAAGTCAATCAGGGCTCATATAGCCCAAATATCATTAGTGCTTGCCAAGTTTTCCTTTATAATAGATTATCCATGACCTTTTATCTTCAAATACATAGCTAGAACTTGTTTGGAGTCTCATTTTGCATTTGATTTTCAGCAAAACAACCTTGATAATCTGAGTGTTTCTTTTCCTGCAAGCCATTTAGAACATCACAACAAAGATTGTTTTCCCAATCAGCTTTAGACATTTCATCATCTCTGGCTTCCACCACTGGCTTGATGTTTCACACTCTACTCAAATTATTTATCTTTATGCTCAGTATCCTTCTTCTTTTTATGAAGAGTATGGCTTAGGTCTCCAATTATCCCACAAAACCAACATTCAACTTCTAGATAACAGCTTTTTAAAGTGCAACAACAAAAAACAACACGTCTTTCCTACTACATGTGGTTTAAGTGGCGAAGTGCTTGTAAGTGCAGAAGACAATAGTAGACTTTGTGAGGCTCTGTGCTGGACACAGCCAATTCCAGCTGGCTCCAATGGCCCTATATTTCCATATTTCCAGGCACAGCAGCCACAGATCGATACCCAAGAAAGAGACTAAGGAGGGCCCATCTGGAGCAGGACATGATGTGAGGAGGCAGCGGTGGCAGAGAGGGACTGTCAGGGACTAACCCCATCCCCCTGTGCTGATTGGGACAGGTAAGTAGAGCAGCTGGGGAATGGAGGACTAAAGTTGAGCCTGGGAAAAGGGATGGTGGTAGGGGTGGAGTTGTCTTTTTTATTTCTCACCATTTGCAACTATTTTACTTCACAATAAATTAAATCTTCCCACATCAAGTCTATTTTGCCCGTGATTATAACTTGTATTTGTTATCTTGATTCACAGTTCTTTTCATTCCATATTCTCCTTGTTCTGTTGAGGAAAGAAGTGAAACCATGTCTGGCAGCAATGCAGGTTCAGTCTGCCACAGAATTTTCACATAAATGCCCACTACCTTTTCTATGATCCATTTTCTTTAGAACAAGATGAAATGCAATCAAGTTGCACCAGGGGAATTTTAAGATGAAAATTAGGAAAAATTACCTTCACTGAATTGGTTGCTAAGCACTGAAGTAGGCTGCCCAGAGAAGCAGTTTAATCACTGTCCCTGGAGGTATTTAAGACATGTATAGGTGTGGTGCTTAGGAACACAGTTCAGCAGTGGACTTGGCAGTACAAGGTTAATGATAGGACTTGATGACCTTAGAGGTCTTTTCCATCTTAAACAATTCTATGATTCTTAAAAAGTACAACTTAATACATTGCTTTGCTCTTAATTTTTTTATTTTTTTATTTTTTTATTTTTTAAACCCATGATTATCACTGGTTTGATAATGTGATAATAAATCAGTCATGTTAATTTTTAGACTTTATGTATTATTGTGTGACTCTTTTATGTAAACTTTACAGTTTAAAAATCCTTTTGGGGCAGAGATTCTTTTATGGAGTGTAACTATACAGTATGCACCGACTAAAGTACTGATTCATGATTCTGATGCCCTTAGATACTCACGCATATTAGTATTTTTGTCAGCTAAATGCAGCACATTATGCTTTACTTCCTCACAATTTACACAAGTTGAAGTTTAAAATTTTAACAGTTCTAAAACAAATTTAAAATAATAATTATTCTTTCATTTGTATGTTCTATAAAGTTATTCCCAGTTTAAAACTGACTGTGTGTTACTTGGTAATAAGGTCTATTTCCCTACAATGTAAAAGGAAATTTGTTAAAAGAAGGATGTACTAGATGACCACTGGGAGTCTCTTACAAACTAAATAATTATATTATTATGACTAAGGAGCCAAAATCTCACAAATCCTTAAGGACAGGAAACTGACTTTTTATGCTGGCTATGATAAAATTACTAAAAACAGGAAAAATAATTCAGAATGAATCAACAGTATGACTGTAACAGTAAAGAAGTTTAGTATTTTAAAAATTCAGATTTAACAAATCATTTCTAAATTTAACATTTGACTCACATTTTATGTACATACTGGTTTTCTGTCAAGAAAATCACCTGAAACAACACAAGTAATCACATACACTAATGTAGCCACAGAATCACAGAATTGTGGAATTGAAAGGGACTTCTAGGGATCAAAGAGTCCAATGCCTCTGCTAAAGCAGGTTCCCTACACAAAAAGACATCCAGATGGGTCTTGAACATCCCCAAAGAAGGTAACTCCAAAATCCCTCTGGGCAGCCTGTTCCAGTGCCCTGTCACACTCACTTTTCTTGCATATTTTTGTGGAACTTTCCATGTTCCAGTAGTCCAGTTGGCCATTGTTCTTTGTGCTATCTCTACACACCACTGAAAAGAGTTTGGCCTTGTTTAGTTCCATCCTTCCCTTTAGATATTCATAAACATTGATCAGATCCCCTCTCACTTTTCTCTTCTCTAGGCTGAACAGTTTCAGATCTCTCAGCCTTTCCTCATGTGGGAGATGTCTCAAGCACTTTATCACTGGCCACTTTCTATGAGATATCTTTATATATATATATATATATACATATATATATATATATATATTTTTTTTTTCTGGGGAGCCCAGAACTGGACACATTAAGCCAGCTGTGGCCTCACCAAGTTGGTGTAGAAGGGGAGGATCACTTCTCTTTACCTGCTGGCCATGATCTTTTTAATGCGCCCCATGATACTGTTGGCCTTCTTGGCCATAAGGGCCCACTGCTACCTCATGGCCAACCTGTTGTCCATTAGGATCCCTACATCCTTCTCAGCATAGCTTCTCTCCAGCTCTTCTCATCCCCTAACCTGTACTGAAGCATTCTGTTTTTCCTTCTCTCGTTAAAGCTTCACAGATTTTTCCATGCCCAGCTCCCCAGTCTCTCCAGGTCCTTTTGAATGACAGCACAGCCTTCTGGTGTGTCAGCCACTCCTCCCAGATTTGTGTCATCAACAGACTTGCTAAGGATGAACTCTATCAGATCATCCAGGTCACTGATGATGACACTGAACAAAATTGGACCCAGCACTGACCCCTGGGGAACACTGCCAGTTACAGGCCTCAAGGTAGACTCTATGCCACCAGAAACAACTCCCTGAGTTCTGCAAGTCAGCCAGTTCTTAACCCATCTCACTGTCCACTCATCTATCCTGCACTTTCTCAGCTTCATTACAACTATGCTGTGGGAGACAGTATTAAATGCCATGCTGAAGTCAAGGTACACAACATCCACTGCTCTCCTTCCATCTACCCAGCCAGTTATGACATCTTAGGAGGTTACCAGGTTGGTCAAGCATGATTTCCCCTTGGTAAACCCATGTTGACTACTCCTGACAACCTTCTTTTCCAGCTGCTTAAAGGTGGCATCCAGAAAAAGTTGTTCCATCAACTTTCTAGGTACAGATGTGAAGCTGATTGTCCTCAAGTTTCCTGAATCATGTTTCTTCTTTGAAAACTGTTCATAATCCAGGAAATTTTAAAAGGAAGCAATTATATACACAAGGACTGCTTTTTGACACCACTTATTTTAACTTAATCAGGGAACAGAAGAAATTCTATGTGATTTATGTTGGCACAGTAGGAATCAAAGTCTCTTGAGTACAAATTTAATTAATTCTTATTGAATACTGTGCAGACTTGATCATCATAATACCATGTATTCTATAAACTTCCTGAAATAAAAAATAAGTCTGAGAAGGAAAAAAGTTCATTTATTAATTCCTGATTTTGCTGACCCTTAGCTGGGACAAAATAAAATTTATTGCAACCACCATTCGCTCATTCTTTGATTATTAGGAAAAGGTATGAGTTTCCATTTCAAGGAAATTGAACTGGCAACTGCTGAAAATTCTGACTGCAGTAAGTCTCACTGGCAAAGAACTGAACAGTACAGGTAAAAAGGGATGCATTTGGGGAAAACATCAAACCAGCCAAAGAGCCTGCAGGTCTATTAAGACATTAGTCAGCTTGCAGCATTTTTTTTGGTATAAATTCTGCTAACTCTGAGTAACATGAGAAGTTAAATTCTCTCTTGTTACTGTGCCACACATATTATACATGATATGTATAAAAAGCATGAGTGGTCAAATTTGACCGAAAGGCCTTCTTGCAAAAGCTTTTGAAAAGTGTAGGAATGTAAGACACCAAAGATTTAAAGTTAATTTCCTAACATGAGTATTTACTGCATACTGTGAAGGAAGACTTCTTTTTTGGAAACGAAAACTTCAGTTTTGAGCTTTTCTCTAAAAGAAAGACATAAAGGCATTTGAATGCGTCCAAGGAAGAGCAATAAAACTCGTGAAGGGTCAGAAACACAAATCTTATGAGAAGTGACTGAGATAACTGAATCTGTTGGAGAACTGGAGGCATGAGGGAGACCTTTACTCTGTAACTACCTGAAAGGAGGTTTTATGAGGTGGGGATTGGCCTTGTAACAGCAATAGGACTAGAGAGAATGGCCTCAAGTTACACCAAGGGAGCTTCTTGTTGGATATGAGGCAAAATTTATTCTCAGAAATAGTGGTGAAGTATTAGAGCAAGCTGCTAGGGAGCTGAGGAAATCACCATTCCTGGAAGCGTTCAACATATAGATGTGGCACTGAGGAATGTGAGTTAGTGGACATGGTGGTGACAGGTGTTTTTCAACCTTAATGATTCTATCATTAGATCATATATGCCAGTAAGTAAAACCTATGGAAAGATGACAGCTAACAGCCTTTAAAATTGTTAGCCTGTAATTTATTGTAGCTTCTGTTCTATATGTACCACATCAAGTCCTACAAAGTCCCACAAATACACACACACACTTTTGAAACAATATAGAAATACTTGCATAATGTGTTAGCCTGCAGGGAGAATTACTCTGGCATCTATTACTGAGGGTATGTAAAGTCCAATATTAAATAATTTCACATTAATGGGTATTATTCTCTTAAGGAAGAAATAATTTTGTCTGGCACCTCCAGGAATCCAAATGAGATGATTTCAGCCTCTTGGGAGCAGACACAAGAGCTTCTCAGAATCATTTATACTGACTGTCATCTAATTCCCAGTAGACATTTCGTTTTTCCATACAGACTTCATCATTATACTTCCTTATTGTTCAGAGTAAACAGCTATCCCTTCAGCTGCAATAAAATGGATCTAAACTCAGAGAGGTCACTGCTTCATAAAACATGATGTATGAGTAGAGTTTGGATTGATCTGAATTATGAGCTAATATGAAATGAACAGAAAGAAATAACTGTATGTTTCTGCAGGACCCAGTGAAAACAGAGTCTGAAGAGCATGTTATATACTAAAGATATTATGTAAATATATGTAGTTTATAAATATATGCTAAAAAATTAAATTTACACTCACCTTATCTGCTATGACAGTCAACACTGCTTATGTTGGAGTACCATTTGAGAAAATGAAATGTAAAATAAAAGGGCAGAGTATATAAAACAAAGGCAGAGTAAAGAGGGACAATCACCCCCTGCATCCTGCTGGTCACACCATCCAAGGGATGGAGGGGATCTCCTATAAGGACAGAAAGTGAGAGCAGGGGATCTTCAGCCTGGAGAAGAGAAGGCTCCAAGTTGCCCAAATGTGGTGGAAGTCCTGTTCCTGGAGATATCCTAGGCCAACTTGGATGGGATTCTGAGCATCCTAATCTAGCTGTAGTTGTCCATGTTCATGTTTGGACTAAATTACTTCTAAAGGTCCTTCTAATTCAAATGATTCTATGATTCTATTATACCAACTACTCTTTTCATGAAAGTCTGTATAATTTGTCATAAGCTCTTGAAACAATAATTCAAAACATTACCACTGATATTAAGGTTTTATTAAATTATTGATATTTGATTGAATCTAGCTGTTAGTCAACTCAGAAAACAAAACAAAACAAACAAACAAAAAAAACCTGTGTGTGATTTTGATTGGGTCTTATGCCATATAAAACCTTTGATATTAACTAAGAATGGAGGATATTACTCAGCTTTATGTCAGATGTTTTTTTTCTAAAGTATTTCTTTTATTTTTTATATTTTCTAAGTATTCTAGCTTCCATTAATTTTGTTGCTTCCTGTGGATTCTAGCATCAGTGAGAAGTGGGACTGAAATTTCTGATGTAAAAAACCAACATTTCTGCTTCTAGTATGTCTATTTATTTACTAATTATTTTTGCCTTTAAAATCAGAAGGTCAAGAAAACTAAAGCATAATGATTAAAATCATTGAATCACATTCATAAAGCTATCTTCTTCACTAATAAATAGATAGAAAGATAAATAAATAAAATATTTCAGGAAAATATTAGTGATTCTAAGCTGAGGAATATGGATTTCTGGACTGATTTGTGCCATGATATATTGGTTAATCACCCGTGCTGAGCACAAATCATGTACTAAACCTTGCTCTGCTATCAGCTCGTTAACTGACAGTCTACTTTCTTTCAAAGAGAAATCCAGCAAAGAGAAGCCTATTAAATCTATCTAAATTATCTTTTAGTCTATCTCAGATTGTCTTTCAAGGAACTTGATAATAACTAGAAGAAATAGTTTGGATCTTCCTGCTATTTAAGATATATTAGGTTTATTTATAAGCAATCAAAATACAGTTATTGGGATATAACTAAAGTTATGTATTGTTATACAGTGCCTTAATATGGAAACATCCTTTTTTAAAATGAGATCTAAATAGGCATTTCATTTCTTCTTTCCTTCGTTCTCATTTGCAGGAAAACTGTTTCATCGCAATATATCAGTATTCCATAGATTTCTTCTACTGAAAGTTTCAGTTCTAACACAATAATTTCTTGTAAACTCATCACAGTGCAGAATGCCCCTTCTCCCTTAAAAATGGATTGCAAAATAACTTCATTAGCTCTAAGTATGATTTATTAGTGAGGAGGAAGAGTACATTTCTGCTGATTTGTGTTTTGCTACCTAAATTTATTTTCATGAAAGATTTAAAAATAAGCATTATGCATAGTGAAATACTTGAAAATAGATATACACTCAACTGAGCAGTTTTCTTTTGCAAGAAGCAATTTCAAAACAGGAACAAGATGCTTCTAATTAAGAAAGATACTACTAATAATAATTAAAAAAAAACAACAAAACAAAACAAACAAATAAGCAAACAAAAACAGAAAAAAAACCCACACATCTCTACTTGTATTAATTCATATATATTCTTACCAGTCACTAGCAACAGCATGAGCAGCATTGAGTTAAGAGGTATTGTCCCAGGCTGCATATAAAATATATAATTGGATTAGTGTGTATAAGTAACAAAACTTTTTTTTTTTTTTTTTTTTTTTTTTTTTTTTAAATATGCATATATATTTAATTAAAAAATTTAAAAAGAGAGTAAAAAGTAAAACCATTGGTTTGGAAACACATACAAGGTATGAGATATGATGTGCATGACAGATGAAGAATGGAAGATTCTGACATATATGGGGATATTTGATCTTGTTCTCGCATCAGTCTGGTTCAATAGAAGTGGTTGCAATTCTTAGTGAGTTTTCAAGCTCATCAGAGACTGTTGATCTAAAATAAATCTTCCTTTGCTTCATCCTTGGAAATAGTTGTTCACAAATGTATGCACTGCCAAAATGCAATTACATGAAAAAGGTGTGACTGTGAAGCAAGAGACACTTTTCTCTTGTAAGAAAGGTCTTATAAATTCTGATAAAAAGACATGATCAGACTTTTTTCTTTAAGCTGAATATCTGATTGCAACCCTATACACTGCATTTGAAAATTCACAGGTAATGTATTTATTTCAACTAAAAATTGAGTCACATGTATATCTAAATAACTGATGATTTTTTTTTCAACAACCTTGAAACCTATTCTCAAATTCTTTTATCAAAAAAGAAAGCATGGCTGTGCGGTTTTTGCTGTTTACTGGACTATGTTTAGCCAGTGTATCAGAATATTGCAAATTACAAAATTTATCAGCACCGCACAAGAATTCTGGATATTTCTTCTGCACTGAACTTGTTAGCTTATTAAATATTAAATTATTTTACAAAATAACACAAGTCCAAATTTAATAATTAAATGAGAAGACTTACATGTCTGCTTAACAGCAAAAAATGCGCATCTTAAAAGTCTCACAAATGGAGGTGGGTTTAAATATTATCAACAATCACTGCCTTTTATTTCATTGTACTTGCCAAGAGACACAAGAGCATGTGATGTATAACACAGGTAGGCTATGATCCCTTGTCACATACACAGTCCACTCTTCAGATATACACAATCAACTCAAGAAATTATCACTAAAAAACACATAATAATGTTAAAATGTTGTGATTTTCTGGAGCCAAATGCTGGCCATGGGCTGCAGGTTGGACACAACTGATCAAAAGTGTTTGACCTTTCATTTCTAACTGAAATTGTATGTGTCATAGATCCACAGAAAATGCTTTGGGTGGATTTTTTCTGTATGGCAGTAAAATGAACAAAAACATTCTTAATCAGACAACTGACCTTTCAAATTTATGATATTTCAAGTACTAATGAGTTATTTTATCAGTTAACTTTAATATTGCCAGTGTAAAAAAAGAACTTATCTATGACTTCTTTTTTATTATTATTATTTTTTAGTACACTTAAGGTTTTATCTTTGAATATTTTTGAAGGAGGAAAAATGGTTCACATGCTTTTGGCTTCCATTTTAAAGCCATGACAGGGATATCAGAGCAGAGCTCAGCCAAACCTACTAATATTTTGGCAGACAGGCAGAGATTATAAGAAGAAAATACACCATACGCTCAAAGTAAAAGCAGATACAATTATGAAATTTCCCTTACAAGAGGAAAATATACATTTTTAGTTTAACTTTTACTCTCCTTACTAACAGAAGAGAGGGAAAGGAAGAGGGAGAGGTGACAGTTTGACAATGTTATTGAAACTGCAGAAGAGATAAGAATAATTTTATATTAATATGCTCTTGGTAACAGACTCAAAACATGCAAGAACTGTAACACTGTCCTTCTGAAACATAATACTTCTCTGTGAAGGTACTAGTACATTTAGAGAAACACAAACACTCCATATCGTCCATGAATATTAATGGTAGTGAGATGAGAACTCTTTACAGAAGTAGATCCTCAATTCTGAGGTCGGCTGTGTGAAAGCTGTACTGCAAAGTTTTATAACTCTGTCTCATAGAATATTAAAAGCATGCTATGTAAAACCACATTTTGAGTACTATAAAGATGACAAGATCTTTTAAAGAGCCAGGAGAAATTGAAGACCTGACCTCTTGCAACATTCAGTGGCATTCAGTAGAAGTTTCAAAGGCACTGCTTAGTGCTTTCAGGTACACATTACAAGCTCCATGTTTTAGTAATGATATTCAAAATCACTTCTAAAAAGAAGGCAAAAAAAAATAAATCCACTTGAGTTCTTAAAAGAAGAGTCTTAAAAGAAGAGTCAGATAAAGCTATAAAGTATGTTTGTTTCACAGAATTGTTGAGTTGGACATTACTCATTTTGACCTATTATTTAATTCAAACCTGGGGACAGGCGAGCAATAGGAAATGGTAAGTAGAAAGTGAATTCAAGGTAATTCTGCTTGAGGATTAAGAGTGTACCAAGTTCTGTTTCCACAAATAGAGTAGAAAACAAGTCAGCAATGACATCCATCTTAGTTCACAGCTGACAATCTCTTTTCAGTTAATATGTAACTCCTGATACCATTAGCTACTATCATAGAATCATAGAATCATAAAATCCTTAGAGTTGGAAAAGAGCATTAAAGGTCATCTAGTCCAACTCTCCTACAATGAACAAAGACATCTACAGCTAGATCAGGGTGCTATGAGACCCACCCAGCCTGACCTTGAATATCTCCAGGGTCAGGGTTTCCACCACCTCTGGGCAAGTTGTTTCAGTGCCTCACCATCCTCACTGTAAAATACTTTTTCCAAATATCAAACATAATTTCCCCCTCTTTTAGTTTGAAAGCATTTCCCCTTGTCCAGTTACCACAGACTCTGCTAAAGTCTTTGTTTCCTTCATTCTTGTAGCTCCCCTTTAGATTCTGAAAGGCTGTTATCAAGTCACCGTGGAGCCTTCTTTTCTCCAGGCTGAATATTCTCTGCTCTCTCAGCCTGTTCTTGTAGCAGAGGTGTTCCTTTGAATGTTGTGGCCCTCCTGTGAACACACTCCAACAAGTCTAAGTCTCTCCTGTACTGAGGACTCCATATGTGGATGCACTACATCAGATGAGGCCTCACCAGTGCAGAGGGGCAGGATCACCTCCCTCATCCTGTTGACCACATTTCTTCTGATGCAGTCCAAAATACAGTTGGCTTTCTGGGCTGTGAGGGTGCAGCTGGCTCATGTTCAATTTGCTATCTAACAGTACCCCCCTCGTCCTTTACGGCAGGGCTGTACTCTATCCTTTCATCTCCCAGCCTGTAGAGGCAGTGGGGGTTGCCTCCACCCAGGTGAAGGACCTTGCACTTAGCTTTGTGCAGAGGTTGCTGGACCCACCTATCAAGCCTGTTTAGGTCTCTCTGAATGGCATTCATCACTTGGGCATGTTGGCTGCATGCTTGGTGTCATCAGTAAACTTGCTGGGGGTGCACTTGACCCCAGTGTTGATGTCATTAATGAAGATACGAAAGAGTATCAGTTCCAGAACTGACACCTGGTCAACACCACTCATCACTTAGTTTGCTGTTGGTTTGATGTTAGTAAGAGAGCAGGAAGTAATGTCATTTTTTATCGTGAGTTTTCAAGTATAAACAGTTTTATGTGCAGCTTGAAGGCAAGAATTTTTATGTAAGATTTTCCAAAAATAGAAGAGATGGTTAGGAGAGTAAGGGAAAGAATCATAGAATAAAGGTCTTCATGATCAATGGAATATTTTTAAGGGAATCTTTGCAGGTTGATTAAAGAAAATGAACCTAACACTTCAGAGGAGTATTCAAAAAGATTCACTGGTGCTTCATCCAGCACTAGTCAAAGCTAAATCAGTACTATATGAAGCAACAATAATAACATTATCACTTTTCTTCAGGGCATGCAACTCACTTCAGTTTTAATTTTACCTACTGAAATTGGCTAATTATATGTGAAAATAATCTAAACTTTTTTCACTGTTGACCTGGTCAAAGCAAACAAGCAAGTGGACCTTGGTGTACTATATGTGGATATTTTTCCATTCCCCAAAGACTTTTCAAGTTATCTCAAAAATATACTTCAGTATCAAATAGCTGTACACAAAGACCTGTGTGCCAGCTTAGGATTCCTGCCTTATACTGAAAGCCTGGAAAAGAATGTTGAGGTTGATTCCTTTTCATCGCAAACATCACTTCTTAGAAAGGCATCTTTTTGTTAAAATTCTAGACTCATTTTGTACGTGATATGTAATTATATGAGCAATGGTTTCTATTGATACACTTTACGCCTTTTTTTTACCTGCATCATTTTTGTTGCCCAACACAATTTATACCTCATTACCAGAATGAATATAACAAAAAACAAGCTTTTCAAACATTTAACATTTCCATACATGGAATATGAGCACAAGGGATAAAAAGGCAATTATACACTAATACTTTGCAAAGTGGAAAGACAATATCCTCACCATTATTGTGCACTGCATTTCAAATGGCACATTTCAGGTGATTTATGTTAATTTCCATCGTTTACAGAACATAATGATACAAATCAGTTAGAATTCAGCACAACAGCCTCTAAGTGTTCAGAACTATGGAGAACACTTTAATGGTCTCATTAACTGTAAGCTGAGAATTGAATTTCCATTTCTAGACAAAACCATTATTGCTGTATTCATGATCTACAATACTTTTCCTGTTTCATGTTATATCAACCACTGTCCAGCCTTGTTTCTTTCACTCAGTGGCCTTACTGAGGCCACACAAAACAATAAAGAAAGGTTACTTATACTATTCTTACCTGAAGTGACCTTATTTTCTGCCTCCTGGCTGGTATTAGCTTGACAAAGAACAACATCCAACTACACTTTATATGCGTAGGAGCCTTAAACATAAACAGAGTTCATGGTTTAAGCCTTTGATATATTGAAAAGAGATGGCAATAACACACTGAATGTTTGCCTTTCAATTTGACATTACAGTGAGAACTATAATAAACAGTGTGTTCATAAGAATAACTATAGCTAAAGCAAGCAGAAAGTCATCATTTCTAAAGTACATGAATGCTGGGAGGTATTAGGAGAAAAAGGTCAACTGACTGTCCAAAGCCCATCAAAAAGGCTAGTTACATCAAACAGTACAGCTAAGATATGTTCTGGATCAACAGCAAAAGTGTTTTCCTTTTTTTCCTCTGTCTCTCCTCAAAAAAATTTATCAGTAGTTTTGACTATAAAATGGTAAGAGAAAGTGGTGAAGTGCATGGTCTCAAATTTCTTCCAGGTAATACTACAGCATATTAGTCTCATCCAGTTACTTTGACAGCCTCCTGGTCAGTTGCTGATCCATAACTACAGATCTATCTCAATTATGGAAATCTCTAAACTTTTATTTGCTAAGGGAAATAACTTACATAACAGTTGTACTATTTATACTCAGTAACCACAAAACTATTTTTCAAAGCCCTGTCTTCTGAGTAGTTAATATCCTAGGACTACAGGAATTTACATGGTGGATGCTATAAACTTATAGCAACTTAACCTACATTAATCATTGCTGATATGTTAATCATAAATATAGATATCTCAGTACACTCCTGAAGCAGAAGCATAGTAGTTACCCAACAGAATCACATCAATGTGTTTTTTTTCTGACACATCGTTTGGTAGTGTTCATCACTGGTGTAAAGGTACATGCCAAGCAAACAAAAACTCTTCCAAGTTTTTAAGCAAGCAGGTTCTTAAATGATATCTTTATATAAAATCAGAAAATGGGAAAAAATATTCAGGGTACTCAAACAGGATAAAAATAATATATTTTTTGTCAATGTCAGGTATTACTGCACTGTTGAAACTAAAGATACTGCAATGTAACAGAACTAAAATATCCTCCAGCAGTTCTATAGCAGATTATTTTCCCTAAGGAAGAATCAATAAGCTGCTAAAAGAACAGTGCCACAAGAGCTCAGAATATTCACTTGATCTGTTGCAAATGGAACAAATCGACCCCATGTGACCTGAAGCAGTAGCCAATAGGAGGCTGATTTTATATAACAGAGCGAGCGGAATCAGCCTCCACTTCATTATATTCATCAGGAAAGGTTTGAAATTTTCTGCCTAGATCTGAAACTTCTGATCTAGCAAATGGTATGGGACATGTACAAGGCTATAAACTGGGACTTTGGGAGAGGGTCCCTCTTCTGTAAAAATCAGGGAGGAAAAAAAAAAAAAGAAAAAAAAAAAAAAAAAAAGCAGAAAGAAAGGATTTGGAGGAGGCATAACAGCTGAAATGAACAGAGTGCAATAGAAAGTGTTCCTGCTTAAAATGATTTCCCTTCTAGCTCTAAAGGAAAAATTCTAAAATGTTCTCTGCCTTGCAGAAATAATGTAATAAAACTGTTGAAAACAGACCTAAACAAATGTTAACTTTTAGGCAAGAAAGGCCACACCATCTGTTACAGTGTACAAACTACAGCACTATTAAATTGTAAATAATGCATTGATACAGAAAGTAAGGCTGCCTTCAGATTATTAGGTTAGGAGTCCTATAGAAAGTCTCTGTAAGTAGAAAAAAACATTTTTATAACTTAAAATCTGGAAGTAATTTTATTGAAATTTGTACAAGAACAAGACAGGACTCTTCTGTAGAAAGGATTTGTTACAGAATTTTAAGGCATGACCAAAACTGTAATGAAATACTTAGTTACGACAAAAAGACACATACAGACACCAAAAATGCACAGAAATGACTGTCAAGGATAACCAAATGCCTGAAATGACTTCCATATCAAATACTGCATATAGGGTTTCTGTTGTCTTTGTTTCTGCTTGTTTGTTTGTTTTGTTTTAAGGACAGAAAGGAGAAAAGAGAGAGCTGTACATGCATGAGCAGCATGGGAAAGATAATTAGGAAACATATTCACTTTTCTCCTGTACAGGTAATGGCAACATCAGTTAAAGATAGGAAGTGACATTCAAAACAAACAGACTAAGATAGGTTCCCAGGCACACTGTAACTAAGTCAAGGAATACTTTGCTGCAAGGTGTTTTGAATTCATTAATTAATTAGATAAATTTATGTGAAAATACTGCACTGTAAAACTGAGAACTACTTATACAAGTGAAAGTGAAAGCAAATGCATGATTTTTGATGCATGCAATCATCAATTCTTTAATATTTGCAGCCTGGAAAATCCTGAGGATGCATTACTGTATGTTTGCGCTGTTTCATCACCTCTAGACTTCTGAGGCCTTTAGTCCGTAGAATAGTCAGCTTGGCATATTTTCAGATTTCATAGATTTCTTATACTTTCTCCGTCTTCTATCAGCTATGAATAGAAAGTCTTGAAAGACTTTTCTTTCAAGAAGAAAAAATAGTTAAAAAACAAAAGGGGGCTTTCCTTTTCTACCACATTGTTGAAAATTCTGCTGCTGTGACTTTCATCTGGTACTTGGAAATCAACATGCATTGTCATTTTCAACACTAATGGGAAATGAATAGCATCACCCTTTAGAATTTACAAGATTTTATTTTATTTTATTTTTATACTGGATTGCAATGCAATACCATTATCTCTGTGCTATATTTTTCTTGTTGTTTAAACTCGGCAGGTGGATTAGCATCACACAGCCACTCTCCCAGATAGGAAGGGGGAGAGAATGGAAAGGTAAAAGTGTGAGAACTCTTTGGTTGAGATAAAGATGATGAGGAGGAAAAGGCTCAAATAAAAGCAAACATTGTAATCCATTAGCTACTTCCCATTAGTGAGGAAATGTTCAACTACTTTACTTTCAAGAAAGCAAGAATCATCATGTGTAGTGGTTCCTTGGGAAGACACATTTAGAGTGCTAAGTGTTCTGCTGTTATTCTTTTTTGCCCCAGTTTTTATTGCTGGGCATGACATTATATGATATAGGATATCTCTTTAGATCAGCTGTCTTGGCTGTGTCCTCTCCCAGCTTCTTGTGTTCCCTGAGTCTCCTTGCTGGCAGCTCAGTGTGTGAAGTGAAAAATCCTTGGGTACATTCAGGTACTGCTCTGACATAGCTTCAAACCTTGATTTCTTATCACTGTTATTTTCACCAAAAATATAAAACATAACATCAGACAAGCTTCTATGAATAAATTTAACTTTATCCCAGCAAAAACCATAACAATATAGCTTACTTGCATTCAGCATTTTTGAGAATTAGTTTACTGTTACCCTGGACAATTTCCATATTTTTGATTTATTATGCTCAATAGCGTGTATAATTCCCATTTCTACTGAAAGTTTCAACTCTTATCTTGTGCCTTCAGTGTGTTTACTGAATTTTGAATGCATTTTATATATAGATGTAGATATCACATGTCAAGATTACTAAGTCCATTTGTAAGATAGCTTCATAAAGAATAAGAAATCTTTTGCATAAAATATTGTAACAATTCATCACTTTTATCTTATTTAAATATAAAAACATTAAAAATATAAACTGATCTAAAGCATCAAAAATAGTCTGAAGGCTCTTTTACTTTTTACAGTTTTCTATATAATGATGCTTTTCTATCAACTGCAGGGATTATTCTCTTATCATTAGCGTAGGTTGTATAGTTATTCTGAAATAGTAAGGTTCATTTATAGCATTACAAATACAAATACTTTTCACTGAAGGGAAAAAAAAAGATTGTTGAGAAGTTCTTCTAGGTGTTGTAAGCTGCTTTCAGTGGAAGTCCTACTGTGACATGCACATTATTGTAGTACAGTTGAAATACTCATAGATTAGAGATATTTATAAATCAGATGCAAGCATATCTATTCCGATTTACTCCAAGATGTTTTTTTCATCTGCTTATAAATTGTCTACAGATAGTGGCAAGCAAGTCTGAGTACTTTTATATATATATTTTAATATATATTGTAGATAAGACTAATAAAATCTAAAACCAGTGAGAATAGTATGAATTTGTTTCCTTTTCCTCACAAATATTTTTGTACAGAAAAATGTGTCATACCTGATATGATGGTGTATTCTACCTGACTCCAATGTAGCCTTTATTTCTTGCATCTCTTCTTAAGTGATAGCTATCAGTGGTGGTCAAGATGACTGTAACTAACATAATTGTCAGCAGCTTGGTAATCCTACTTCAGTTTTGAAAATGAACTTTTACCGACGTCTTAGGAGTTCTGTGTCTACTGCAAGTAAAAAAGCAGAAATTAGGTCAGATAAGTCTGATCTCATGCTAAAGACAAAGGAAAACTGGTTGAAATAGAAGTTCAGAGAGAAAAAAATGTAGTTGCCACTGGTCCTGAACTGAGTCTTTCTTTCATCAGAAGAAAATGTTTTCAAACTGTATGTTTATATATCATTCATATCATTCCTAAGACACTGATAGAAAATGTGATATGAAGTGGATAGAAAAAGTATATGTCATGTAGGATTTAGGATTTTTATTGAATGGTGAATCAACAAAACAATTCAGCAAACAGACTGAAAACTATTCAGCATCAGAGTGTCTTCTTCTTCCTATTTCTTCTGTAAATAAAGTAAAACAAAACAGAACAGAACAAAAAACACTTAGTCAACATTAAGTTCTATAATTACTGCTATTTGTAATAAGGCTGAAAATAGAGTAACAGTATTTTTCTTGTGGCGGATAAGGAAAGATTATTTAATTTGCTATTTAAGGTGTAAAGAACATTAATTACTCTTATTTACATAGGTAATAGATGTATGGCAAATTCACAAACTGCTATGTTACCCAAGAAAGCTATTATGCAACATGAAAGAGGCTGGCAGTGCCAGGGGATTTGCACTAACTGATCTGGAGTTTTGTGAGATGATTACTTTGTGTTCACTAAAAAGAGAAAACTGCTAGCTGTGAGTCAGCAGTCTTTTATTACACCACATGCATGCAGACAGACAAAACATCATTGCATAAGCCTTTGTTTTCAATAGAAAACTGGGTAAAATCCAAAGGATTACTAGGAAGATCAACAAGATGGTTACAAAAATAAAATGTAAACCTGTCATGAGTGGAAGCAGAGCTCCAGATCAACACCATAAATTGTGAGGCTTTTGAATTAGAATAGTTCTATTAACAGGTACTAATAAGAGCCATGTAAGAAAGTGCAAAATGTCTCATATTCCATGTCCAGATGGAACCAATTACCCTCTTATATAAAGCAAAAAGGAATAGAAGGGCAGAGCATAAACACAGAAAGTGAAAAAGAAAAAGCAAAATACAAAAAAAGCCACCCAATATCATGATACTTAGAGGAAATAGGAAAATAGAAGGATAACTGGATGGCTACAGAATAAGATCTTTGTCTTAGAACTGCTCAGAACAACTCTTTTAAGTCTGTAAAGTCAGGAATTCCTTGGAAGGTCCAAGAGTTGTAACAAAGTACCATACACTGGGTTATGGAAACTGGAAACTAGATATGGTGGACAGCCACCATGGACTCATTCCTTCCACTCACCTCAGAAAACTTCATAGAACATTTCCTTGTATTCAGACTTTTAGTTCATGCAAAGTTTTGAAAAACTGATCTTGTAATACAAGGGTTGATGCAGTTCTGATGGGAATACTGGCATAGGGTTTGAGTCCTACTCTGGTGCCAGTTCACCTGATGGAGCATGTGGTGCTCATGGACCACACCCATCCAGTCTTCTCAGAAAATCTATACTCCTAGAGTATGACATGGACTCAACGGTATGGCTTTATCCATACCAGCTTGATTATAACAGCACAGGTATGCCAAATCATACAACAACTGTTATTTTTTTGACAAATACTTTCCTTGAACGTAGATGATAAACAAGACCTATTTCCCCTATTGACTTGGCCAAACAGGAACAACAGCAAACAAAACAAAACATAAAACAACAAAAAAGAAACCAACAGACTTGAATTTTCAGTACCTTGGTAAATGTTATTAGTCTTTTCCTTCTAGTTCCTGTAGAAAATGAAGGATATTGACTGGTGGGCAAAGAGGGAGAAGAACTAAAAGTATTTTTTGTATGTGAATGTCTGATACTAAAGTGAAGTTTGTATTTCTTCTCTTTAGATTTGTAAATTATGTTTCCATATGTGCTTCCTTCTTCACAAAAAGGAAGACATCTTTTCTAAGTCCATAATAAGCCCATCATAGATAATTCTATTTCTAATACTAAGTTAAAAATTAATTAAAAATGTCACGAATTACATTCACCATAGTTAAATTTGAGTAGTTTCATCAGATCATCAGTGATGCTGCTTGACGTATTGAAGCAATCTGTACTGACTTTACTTTGCCAAGAAAGTTTGAGTTACAGCAGCAGCGTAGTACTGACTGTAATTTTAGCCTGCTGTACAGATGTAAACACAAGCCACTGAGTACAGCTTCAGCCCAGCACTAAATATTTTGTGCAAGATTAACAACTCTCTCTCTCAGTGTTTGTAGGAAGTTTGTGGTCCTTTATTCTTTGTAGAATTAAAAGCTGACTACAGGCAGGAGAAGTAACAAAGTTCATTCTCTCTCAAACATCTGGGTGTTTTCTCTACCTATTTTGTCTACCCATTACCACTGCTGTGGCAACATTCCACATTCTTTTGTGACCTCTGCAAAACATCAGTACACCTAACCAATCAGTCAAATTAAAAATGCTAAGGCTTAGAGGACAAAATTTTAAATAAATTCATAAATTCTAAGAACATGCTTTATAATCCCTGAAGTTTGTTTGGTCTGCACTGAACAGATACATTAATACTGAATTCATCACTGTTACTACAGTGATATGTCTGTTTAACTTCAGCACTTCCAGTGAGTTACTGTAATATATCAGAATATCAAAAAGCACAAGTGCGAGATGACATAAATGTCCATCTGTTGGACCAAATCACTCTCTGCAAAACAAGAACAGCTGCCAACTACAGAAAGACATTTAAATTTTTTTTAGCACTGTACTTAGTTGACTCCTGTTAAGCTGTACAGTGAAGCAAAGCAGTCTCTTAAGACTTCCATATGGGTTGGGAAAAGCATAACAGAAATTGTGATAAAACTGAATAAGAACACTATATATCATCATTTTGTTTCTTGAAATGATTAAATAAACTACAAAGTAAATGAGAAGAAATTAGAAATATCGCCAACAAATGAAAAATTATTTTTATTTAGGTATACAGTGAACACATAGTAACATGGCAAACTCAAATATTCCGAAGTTAGGGAATGAGTAAAAGCATATGGTGTTGTCAAAACAAATTCGAGATATCATGAGATTTTTTTTCTTAATAGAGCACTCCACCTGAATCAGATGTATGTATAAGCATGCTCATTTTCTTTGAAAAATTTTGATGGTAAGCAAAACTGGAAAAAACAAACAAACAAACAAAAACAGGAAAAAAAACAAAACAAACAAACAAACAAACAAACAAAAAACAAATGAGAGAGAGGGAAACTACCCTGCACTCTGGGAGAGAGAAGAGAGGGATGGGCAGAAAGATAACATGGGTCTAACAACAAAAAAACTCAACAGCAACAGTCTGAGGAGGAACAGTAATTTACTAAATCTAAGAAAAACAAAGTGAGAGAGACAAAAATATCCAAAGTATGAGATAGTAGATGAAGTAGTCTTACTCTAGTAGACTTTTCATGGCCTTTTAGGGTCTGACTACAATCTTCTATGGAACAAAGGAGGACTTTATTTCTCTACATGGTGCCCAAAATTACTCATAATGATGAAATTCTAATTTAATTTCAAGACAGTTCACAAAAAATTTCCTTCATGGGATTTTAAGTTGAAAGTTTCACTTTTTTTTTTTTTTTTTTTTTTTCCTCTCTCTGTCTTACATTTCAGTTTTTCAAATGGTTCTTCAACTATAAATTTATAGACAGTATCTACAGTAAAAGAAAGAGAGTCTCTATATACCAGACACTACAGATGCATTTGACATGTATTTATACACAGTGTAGTTTGAATTTTAATGCTATGAAAGAATACTGTACCGCTACAATCAGATATTGCAGGACCACAAGTGGTATGATAATTATGGTGAGTGCCTGTTAGTCACTATTAATTACGTTGCTACTTAGCTATGTAATTTAACCTTGATACGACCAGTTTCCAAGAATAGGAAGCAGAGGAGTAAGTGACAATTTTTATTATATTTTAGATTAAGGCATTTCTCAAATGAGAATTTGGCTTAGACCTTCCCAGTCATTTGATGTAGCTTATCCATTAGGCAACAAAAGTCTGCTGTAATGTTGAACTTGTGAGCCGACTGTGTCCTAGACACAGATTTTAGCTGCAGTTGTGCAGCTTAATAGATGTTGTACTGACCATGGCTTGACAAGGATATTATTACTATTCAGTCACAGGCTGTAAATACATGTCATTCAATCACAGATTTTAAACTGCTAGTTCAGAGTAAGAAACATCAGAGCTCTTTGCTTTGAAATAGATCGTACTGAAGATGACTAGGCTTTTCAAAACAGGCAATCTCATTCAAATTACAGTAACTTCTTAGCAATTAGATAGTCTTTGATATACCCCCAATTTATTGTCTAGGTAGTTGCTCCTCCCTCCTACATTTGAAATTTTCTGTTAACCTAGGATGAAGATGTGGCAGAGAGGACAAGGCAAAAAGTCACAGAATCATAAAATGGTAGAACTGTAGGAGTTGGAAGGGACCTCAGCAGATCATCTTGTCCAACCTCTCAACCATAGAAAGTTCTTGAGAGTAGGTTACGCAGAAAAACTGAACAGTCTCAGGTGTCTTACCCTTTCCTCATAAGAAAGATGTTCCAGGCCTCTAATCATCTTTGTTGCCTTCCACTGGACTCTCTCAAAGTTCCCTGTCTTTTTTAATAGAAGGAGAGGATAACTTCCCTTGACCTTCTGGCCATGCTTTATGCACCCCAGTATACCACTGGCCTTCTTGGCATAGCATTACACGCTGCTGGCTCTGTGAACCTGTAGTCATCAGGACTCTTGGGTTCTTCCCTGTAGTTTCTTTCCAGTAAGTCAGCACCTACTCTGTACTGATGCATGCAGGTAGACATCTCCAGGTGTAGGGCTCTGCACTTGCCCTTGTTGAACTCCATCAAGTTCCTCTCCACCCAACTCTCTATCTGTCCAAGTCTGGACAAGGAAATCCTCTTGTCTTTGTAATGTCAGCAAACTTGCTGAGGGTGGACTTAAACCCTTCATCCAAGTCACTGTTTAAGATATTGAACAAGTGTAGGCAAAAAGAGTTTATTACAAATCCTAATCAGTCAGGGAGTTGTGAAAGGGAAGGTGGGCAATAGAAAAGAGAAAGGTGATAAAAACAAGGAGTCCTTGTAGAAAGCAAGAGAGATAGTCACCACCATGGTTCCAGCATCGTTTGTAGTGCAGATATTCATCTTCAGTAGTGATGGATTGTCAGGAGTTGTTGTTCGGTTGATAACAGAGACAGCAACTTTTTTTCCAACTGCAGTTCAAACTTATTTATAAATCAAAAAGTGGTTGAGTCAGCTCCTCTTGGAGTGACAGCTTCTTGCTTTTGGATCTCAGCAGGAACTCCTTTTGTTCCCATCTTCTGGGCCTTGCCAGCAGATAAAGAGGGAGGGGGGAGGCACTGGTTTGTATCTTGCCTTCACAGCTTACAGTGGTATCATCCCCCAATCTCCCATAGCAAGCTGGAGTTATTTGGTCTCAGGCCAGATCTTCTGCCAGTGAACAATTCTGAACACTTATATCCGAAGGCAAACTGCCACAAAGAAATGCTTTCAAATGTAAAAGTGTCCACACAGTGATACCAACTGCCACATGGCAACACCACCTCTAATCTCCCAGATAAGTCAGAGTCTTATCACAAGAAATGCCTCAGAAAGCAAGCTTTCAGCCAAAACCAAAGAAGGATTCAGACACTTGTAAAGAAAATTCACGTGATATACCACAGGATGCTGTAGATTGATTGTTATGCTAAAAGATGATAATTTTCTTGATATGTTGGAGAGTGGTTTTGTAAGAATTAAAAACATTCATACTGCAGCTTTTGCATTTTGTATGTTTGTATATAACAGAATTGTGTAGTTTTTGAACTGTAATGAATTAGAACATAAAAATTAATATTTGCTAAACACTGTAAAGTTACCATGAGACCATTGTCTAACAAGATTTATATATAATGAATAATATAGTCAGTGAAATGCAGATATTCAACAGTTTAGTGTCAGCTCTATTGATACTCAATGAAAGAAACAATGGGTGAACAATTGCATAAGAAATCATACTATTTTATTCTGCATCTAGTGCAGAATTTCAAAGTTTAAGAGCTTTCCAAACACTGTCTGCTAACTGAATACATTCCTAGTTTGTGTATGCTTAATAGTTGCCATCCAAACTCTCAATTCACATTTTTCTTTCTCATTATGCTTAACATCAGGTAAAATAGTCTATTGTTTTCATCTCTCAAATTTATCTAAACATATTTGTTGGAGTTCACTAATAACATGAAGCTGTCTATATCTGAAGATGTTCTCTTTGCTTTCCTCTCCCTTTGATCACTGATGTATTTTCAAACACTGTAAATGATTTACTCACTCATTGCTTACTTGGGCTGTCATGGTTTTGTTATCCAGTAATTTTTGTGCTGCTTCAGTAGTGTTTGCAATATTCATTTAGCAAGATCACAAAATTTCATTTCCATTTTTTCTTCTCTGTCCCACCTGTGCAGATCAGATCATAACTTCTTGTCATGCCTTGCTTGAGTTAGATAAGATTCTATTCTAACTCCCATCCTTGAAATATCCAGTCTATTCTCCTCTTAAATGTTCAGTTGTTTCTAGCCATACACAGACATAGTTATCTACTTTAATTTTGTTTTTTGTTTTTTACAGAATCATGGGGGTTGGAAGGCACCTCTGAAGATCACCTAGTCCAACTCCCTGCTAAATCAGGTTCCCTAGAGTTGGTTGCACCAAAAAGCATCCAGGTGGGTTTTGAATATCTCAAGAGGAGACTTCACAACCTCTCTGGGCAGCCTTCTCCAGTACGCTGTCTCCATTGAAAATAAAGAAGTTTTTCCTCATGTTCAGCTTCCTCTGTTTCAGTTTGTGTCTATTGCCTCTTGTTTAGTCTCTTGACACCACTGAAAAGAGCCTGAACCCATCCACTTGATTCCTTCACTAAAGATATTTATAAGCACTGATAAGATACCATCTCAGCCTTCTCTTCTCCAGGATGAACAATCCCAGGTCTCTCAGCTTTTCCTCATGTAGGAAATGCTCCAGGCCCCTCATCACTTTTTTAGCCTTCTGCTGGGCTCTCTCCAGCAGTTCCCTGTCTTTCTTGAAGTGAAGAACCCAGAACTGGACCCAGTGTACAAGATGCAGCTTCATCAGGGCAAAGAAGAAAGGACATTTGGAACCTTATAAAGGAGGGCATTTTTCTGCCAGTGAGTTTCTAACCTTCCTTCAGTTGAAACAAGCTGGATTATTGCCACTGATTCATCTGGAATAGTCAGTCAGTTCTGAGTCAGTTCAGTGCAATGGCTGAGATAAAAGAGCTGTGCAGTCTGTCAGATGAATTCTCTTTAAAGAAGATGAACAGTGGTACACATTACAGTAATATCTATTATTAGAAGCCAGTGTTAAGGAGATAATATAATTAGTAGTGTTGGGAAATATGAAACTTTAAATGCTAAACATTGATATTTCTTTTCATAAAATTCTTGATACTTACTGTTTCTGTCAGACAAGGTAGTGTGCCTGTGTATTTCATCTGACAACAGTAGCATCTCTGCATCAGCAACTCTAGAAATCAACCAAACTGTGAAAAAAGGGCAGCCAAATATTGTTAACAGTGCTCATAAAGCAAATTCATTCTGTCAAAGAGATGTAAGTCTCACTGAGAAAGCATTTTAAACTCATGTTAGGCAAACCCAAAGTATGGAGAAACAGAAAATACACTGAAAGGATTCACACTAGATCAGTTTGCAGAAATGACTGAACTTCTGTTTTCACTATGAAAAGGCAGAAGTTATTTAATGCTGTAAAACGGTGCAGAATGCAAATAACACTGTTTTCCATGACATTTAATATTAGATTATTAATGTGTTGGGTTTTTTCCTCTTTTTTTTTTTTTTTTTTTTCTTCTTCCCTTATTTTCAGTTCAGTATTTATACACTCTGCAGGCTGCTACTGATCTCTAGCTGCCTTCAGAGTGCTGGAAGATATTTATATGAGGCATGGTCAGGCTAAACACATCAGAAATAAAGTCTTGCTTCAGCACAGCAAACATGACTTTCTGACTTGGTGTATATGCATAAAGCAACCGGACAACTATTTTACAGTCAATTGCACCATGAAGGCCAGAAATTAAGAGAGCACCACTGGCTATAAACTTTGTGCTACTAGAATATTGAAAAGATTATACATATTATTACATATATTACATATATTACATATATACATAATATATATTATTGTGTACATAATATTGCTGGAGAAAAATCCATTGACCCCCTAGGAGCAGTCTGTCAACAATGTGATTTTAAATTCTGAAGGAAGCTCAGCATTTGCTTTTTACTGTAAATTCAGTTAAGCTTTTTCTTTGAGAACAAAAATGCCACTCACTAATATTCCAAGAGAGCAGGATCACAGAAAACACGATGCTGTTCTTTCTTATTCCAAAGAGACAGAGGAGTCCAAAGAGAGAGGAAATAGGAGTCCTGAGGAGATGGAATAACTGGAGACTTGAAAGTATTCAAGTCTACTTAGGAAGAAAGGAACTCATTGAGAAAGAGAATATATTAACAGCATTTAGTAATATTAATAAGTTAAGTCAAACTCAAATCACTAACAGGTTTGTTAGTTAGAGTGAGTTAATACTGAAATTGTAGCTAATAAGTTTAATGATTATAACATCCTCAACAAATATATGTTTTTTTTAATAAAACATTCTTAATACAAATTACATAGGCAGAGTTCTTTGATCAATTTATTACGTGAAATGATGATTCAGACAGATGACTATGGAATGTGGGCAGAACCTGCTGCAAACATCAGAAGGCAACCAGAAGTAGAGATCCAAAACCATATAAGAGATTGCAACACAAGACAAACTGAGAAGATATATGAAGCTATTCAAAGCTATACAGTTTTATCAATCTACAAAAGGAAAAAAAAAATTGTGTCCAGAAAACAAGAAAATTTTATCTGCTCTCAAGAGTATTACCAGTAGAAAATCAGAAGCCAATAACTGAAACTGAAGAAAGAATAATTGACTCCTAGGACAATCTGTTCAAAGGAATTTGAGAAAACTCTACTAACCCATCTTTACTTCTGCTGCAGACACCGTGCAGAACCCTATAACAAAAACAGAGTACTCAGGTATTTAAATCATTGTCTATCTATTAGTCACATATTTGGAATCAACTTGTGCCAAGGTGATACACGTAAAGCAGAGAAGTGGAAATGCAAATGCATAGATAAACCCTTTATATGGAAATGTTTCTCCAGGCAAGCTAAAAAACAGATTTATCTCTGGAGCAAAAAATTCCTGACAGTTCACATTCTTCTAAATTCATTTTCTTTTATATTTTTTAGTTTTCACAGCTCTGAGTACTAAAGAATTCTTTGTTCCCTTTACTTTGTGAAGTATTGTACTGGACAGATCAGATGTTGCTTTTATAGATCTAAAATAAGTAGGGTTGATATATAAGTATTTAAAAGGTGACCAGTTCTATTTTCTCATTCACTTACCCAATAAAATGTATAAATGACATATTTTTATGCTTATCAGGTAGTAAGAAAACTATAGATATAAAGTCTGCTGTGGGTGAATAACCAAAGTCGTTTAAGTTATTAAAAAAATAATTATGATCACTAATTTCTTGAAAGGAGAAACTCAAAGGCTATTTTGCATTTTCTTTCCTGTTTTAGAGTAGGTATGTGCACCACTATCATGCTTAGTCAACAGCAACTCTATTTGATGTCTAAACCTGCAATAGAACAAATCTTATTGTCAATTTACACACTTTCACTAAAGGAGTGCCAGTAAAGAGAGGTGCGTTTATACTCATAAGTTGTGGTTTTGCCTATTTGTGGTTTATTGTAGAATCTATCTTACTGTTAGTATGGTTAATTGTAAATTCTCAGCATTCTTAGGCTCTGATCACCTTTAAAAATCTAGGGTTAGAAACCCCTAGATTAAAAAACCAAGAAGACCTGAAGATCAGATTATCTTATCAGTTCTTAGCCAAATTCTGTGGGTAGAAAACCAAAACTCGTTAAAGTTACTGTATGCCTTATTTTGTTTCATAGACTTTTTTTTTTTTTTAATTATTATTATTAAAATGGTAAACATGCCAGACTATATAGAACAGATTCTGCTGCAACTGACTTTACATTTCAGTGTCAATATGGAAGATACTGCTACATAAAGATTAACAAATTAACAAACACAGAATACTTGCTTGTCTAAATATGCATTCTTCTTGGATCAGAGATTTAGAATAAATTACCCTAATACTCATTTAGAAGGAGGTTAGACATCCGTATTGCCATCTAAGCTTTGCTATAACAACAGACTAAGTGATAGCATAACTACAAAGTTTGATTTTTCTTTCAGAAAAATTATTTTGATTCTGTTATTTTCTACTGCCTATTATACTGTCTGAAGCTCATAAACTTTTTTCATACTATCATGAAATTCTTATCAAATGAAACTTGTATGGGTCTGATCACCAAAATGTACACAATATACTATGCCAGAGCATTTTTTTTTTTGCCTTTGTTGTAAGATTATTACATTCTTCACCACATATACATTGTCCCAAAGTACTGCAGTGAGCTTCAGACAAGGCAGCTGAGCAAAGGTTATCTGCCAGTTCCCTTTCTTCTCAGCCATGACTGCAATCAACAGCAGCACCAAGTAAGGGTGGGAGACATTGCTTCCTGTGCCCAAGAGAGAGCTCTTCTCAGCACATCAACACACTGTCTTATGAACCATATGCCTCGCTGCTCTGTGACAACTGGTATTCTCAAAGCCTGACAGATGCTTGCTAGAATATCCCGAGAACTGAAATTGTGTCCCTTCTCATTGGAAATACTGAAAACGATGCTGATTTCTCCTTCTTTCCATGCTGACAAAGTTAAAGAAGCTCTTCTGTAGCCTCTTTTTCCATGACTCTGCTAAAAAAGTCTGAATTAGACTTCATAGCAAGGAACATGGTAACCTAGATGTTATATCATCGTGATCTAGCTGTGTCTGATACACAACTGAAGTAGTTTAAGCAAATGACACTTGAGGCTATTGCAGAGCAATTCCTAGGTTAAGAATATTTTAAGTCTTTTTGCACATCATTAATAGCACTTTCAATGTCACTGCAGTTGCAGGTTCTGTTGTTCTCAGGCAGTCCAAAACAGAGAGATGTGGGAAGTAATGCAAAGCTCCCGCTGCACTCTGTTATCATGAAGGTAGCAAAGCTAGTGTTTTTATACTCAGTACTGCTTGATATATTTCTTTTCATTAATCTGTCTTGCTTACTTTAGTACCTCTAACATCCCACTGATGCAACTCTACTGCTTTAACACTATTTAAAAAAGTCCTTTCTGTCTGTCTGTTATCTTAATTTGATGCTTACTAACTCTGTATTGGATCAGAAGATATAGTAGGTAATTTTACTACATTATTGTACTTCATGCACTACTTTTAAAGCCACTATCTGATAGGAAAAGAGATTTCAGTGTCCTGTGTCCACTGAATAACTTCTTGTTATGAATGTTGAAGATTTATTTTGTCTCATAGTATAGAGAGCATACAAGAAGTTGTTTAATTTAAACATTTCAAAATTGACATAACCCTGGATGTTTCACTGCATAATATGTTGCTACTTCTAACTTCACATGATAGAGCTGTCTGAATTTTCTCTAATAAGTAACAACAAAATAAATTATTGTTCTTTATACTAGAACAAGAAATTAACCCATATGTATTAATATTTCAGTTACAGGAAACGGATTTTCAGGCATGAAATGATAGTGAACTCTGGCATGCTAAAAAAAAAATTCAATAAAATTGCTGCTAAAAAAAATATTCAGCAAAAAAAAAAAAAAAAAAGGTAGTAATATTCCCCTCTAAAAACAAAACAAAACACAAAACAAACCAAACAAAGACTATAATTCAAATGTTTGGATATGAATATTAAAGGGCAAATCCAACCTAAAAGCAATGTATTTGGTCATTCCAAGTTACAGGCAGTGTGTTATTAGGCAACTCAACATCTTTCAGGGTTGAAGGACAAAAGGCAACTGTGGGGACAGGGTGGGATCTACAGAAACTGATTTGCTCAATGCTACTACACATAATATGTCAAGAAACGCTATTAGAATGATGGAATCATGGGATGAATTATGTTGGAAGGGAACTTAAAACTCATCCAGCTTCAACTTCCTGCTGTGGGCAAGGATGCCACCCACCAGATCAGACTGCCCAGGGCTCCATCCAACCTGATCTTGAATGCCTCCAGGGATGGGGCATCCATGCCTTCTGTGGGCAGCCTGTTCCTATACCTCACCACCATCTGCGTGAATTATTTCCTCCTAAGATCTAACTTAAATCTCCCCTCTTTAAGTTAAGTCTTTCCCCCTTGTTCTATCAGTATCTGACAATATAAAAAGTCAGTCTCTCCCCTATTTATAACGTCCTTGCAAGAACTGGAAGGCCACAATGAGGTCTCTTCAGAGCTTTCTTTCCTCCAGGCTGAATAAGCTCAGTTCACTCAACCTTCCTTCATCGGAGAGGTGTTCCAGCCCTCTGATCATCTTTGTGTACCTCTTCTGGATGTGCTCCAACATCTTCACATCTTTCTTGTACCAGGGACCCCAGGCCTGTGCTTAGTACTCCAGATGGGGCTTCACAAGGGCAAAGCGGAGAGGGACAATCATATCACAGAATCACAGAATCACACAGAATGACCCGGGTTGGAAGGGACCTCAAGGATCATGTAGTTCCAACCCCCCTGCCTAGCAGGGCCACCAAACATACGCCTTTACTAGATCAGGTTGCCCAGAGCCCCGTCCAACCTGGTCTTGAACACCTCCAAGGATGGGGCATCCACAACCTCCCTGGGCAGCCTGTTCCAGGACCTAACCACTCTCCTAGTAAAGAACTTCCCCCTAACATCCAACCTAAATCTTCCCTCTTTTAACTTAAAACCATTTCCCCTAGTTCTGCTATTATCAGCCCTTTCGAAGAGTTTGCTCCCCTCCTGGGAGTAAGTTCCCTTCAGGTATTGAAAGGCTGCAATGAGGTCACCCCGCAACCTTCTCTTCTCCAGGCTGAACAAACCCAACTCCCTCAGCTTGTCCTCATAGGGGAGGTGCTCCAGCCCCCTGATCATCTTCGTGGCCCTCCTCTGGACCCTTTCCAAAATCTCCATATCTTTTTTGTACTGAGGGCTCCACACCTGGACACAGTACTCCAGATGGGGCCTCACAAGAGCAGAGTAGAGAGGGACAATCACCTCCCTATCCCTGCTGACCACCCCTCTCCTGATGGAGCCCAGGATCCCATTTGCCTTCCGGGCTGCCAGAGCGCACTGCTGGCTCATGTTAAGTTTCTCATCTATTAGGACCCCTAGGTCTTTCTCTGCCGAGCTGCTCTCAAGGACAACTCCTCCCAGCCTGTACAAGTGCCTGGGGTTCTTCCGGCCCAAGTGCAAAACCTTGCACTTTGCCGTGTTGAACCTCATTAGGTTCACCCGAGCCCAGCTTTCCAGCCTGTCAAGGTCCCTCTGAATGGCATCCGTTCCCTCCACCGTATCGACTGCACCACTCAGCTTGGTGTCATCAGCAAACTTGCTGAGGGTGCACTCCATTCCCTCATCGATGTCATTAATAAAGATGTTAAAGAGCACCGGTCCCAAGACAGACCCTTGAGGGACACCGCTCGTTACCGGCCTCCACCTGGACATAGAGCCATTGACCACCACCCTCTGTCTGCGGCCTTTCAACCAATTGCTTATCCATCTAGTTGTCCACCCATCAAATCCAGTTCCCTCCAATTTGGAGATGAGAATGTGATGGGGGACCATGTCAAAGGCCTTGCTCAGGTCCAGGTAAATGACATCGGTCGCCTTCCCTTCGTCCACCGACGCCGTCACTCCATCATAGAAGGCCACAAGATTAGTTAAGCATGACCTTCCCCTGGTGAAGCCATGCTGGCTGTCTAGGATCACATGCTCGTTCTTTATGTGATCAAGCATGTTGTCCAGGAGGATCTGTTCCATAATCTTCCCAGGCACGGAGGTGAGACTCACCGGCCTGTAGTTACCCGGGTCCTCCCTGCTCCCCTTCTTGTAAATGGGAGTGACGTGACCCTTCCTCCAGTCATCCGGGACCTCACCTGACAGCCACGACTTCTCAAATATGATGGAGAGCGGCTCAGCAACCACCTCAGCCAGCTCCTTCAGGACTCTGGGATGCACGCCATCTGGCCCCATAGACTTATACTCATTCAGTCTAAGGAGGCAATCTCGGACTTGCTCTACCCTTACAGTGGGGAGGGATTTACCTCCTTGGTCCCCACATAGAGGTATGGGGGTGCAAGACTTAGGGACGTGAAAAAGACTAGAATCCTGGCCACCAGTAAAGACAGAGGTGAAGAACTCATTCAGCACCTCAGCTTTCTCTTCATCTGTTGACGCCATTTCTCCTTTTAAATTTACCAAAGTAGGTATGTCCGTTTTGGCCTGTCTCTTCTGGCCAATGTACCTGTAGAAGGTTTTCTTATTGTTTTTCACGTCCCTCGCCAAGTTCAGTTCTGCCTGCGCCTTCGCTTTCCTGATCCCACGTCTGCAAATCCGGACGGCATCCCTGTATTCTTCCCGGGTGACACAGCCTTGTTTCCAGAGCTTGTACACCCCTTTCTTCACCCTCAGTTCTCTCAGCAGGTCCTTACTGAGCCATGCCGGTTTTCCACCTCTCCTGCCCACTTTCTTAATCAGGGGAATGGAGATCTCTTGTGCTGCCAGGAGGGCATCCTTGAAGAGCAGCCAGCTCTCCTCAACGTCCTTGTCTTTGAGGGCAGCGCGCCAGGGGATCTTGGCCAGCATTCCATTGAGTAGCTTGAAGTCTGCTCTTCTAAAGTTCAGCGTCCTGGTCCTGCTCTTTGCCAGGCCCACATCACTTGAGATCACAAACTCAATCAGGGCATGATCGCTGGAGCCCAGGCATCCTCCAACCTTGACGCCTCTGACGATCTCCTCAGCGTTGGTGAGCAGCAGGTCCAGCAACGCTTGACCTCTGGTCGGTCTGTCCAATACCTGAACCAGAAAGCTATCATCAATGGATTCCAAGAGCCTTCTGGAGCTCTTGCAGCTCGCCGTGTGGTTTTTCCAACAAATGTCCGGATGGTTGAAGTCCCCCACCAGGACAAGAGCCCGTGAGCCAGACGCCTCACGCATCTGGAGCAAGAAAGCCTCATCAGCAGCCTCCCCTTGATCAGGTGGCCTGTAGTATACCCCTAATACCAGCTGACCTTTATTAGTCCCATCTCTAATCCTAACCCACAGGCTCTCAACCTGTTCTTGACTGTTTTTCATGGGGAGCTCCTCACAGTTTATCCAATCTCTGACATAGAGAGCGACTCCCCCACCCTTCCTACCTCGCCTGTCTCTCCTAAAGAGTCTATAGCCATCGATGGCAGTATCCCAATTGTGGGAGTCATCCCACCATGTTTCTGTGATAGCAACAATGTCATAACTTTCAGAGTGCATCACAGTTTCCAGTTCCTCCTGCTTGTTACTCAGGCTCCGTGCATTAGTATAAAGGCACTTCAGCCGGGCTGTCCGTCTCACCACCTTCATAAGCGATCCAGGATCTGCTAGAACAGCAGCATCCCCAGCATCCCCCTGCCCTACTCCCTCCTTTTGCACTTTGCAATCATTGCCCACGGAGTTCAGTACAATCCCTCGAATGAACCGTTCAACCCCAGCAGCCCATGTTTTGCCCCCTTCCCCCTTCGTTCCTAGTTTAAAGACCTGTCAATGAGACCCGCTAATTCTTCAGCTAATACCCTCTTACCCCTCAGGGACAGGCTGCGTGCATCAGCAGCCATCATGCCAGGTGCAGTGTAGATTGCCCCATGGTCAAAAAAACCAAAATTCTTGTGTCTGCACCAGCTCTTAAGCCATCTATTTAAGAGATGGGTTTTATGGATCCTCCCTGTACCTTTTCCTGACACCACGGGCGTAGAAGAAAAGATCACCTGCACTCCGGCTCCTTCAAGTATTCGCCCCATTCCCCTGAAGTCTTTCTTGATGGACCTCAGGCTTTCCTTGCCAACTTCCTCACTGCCAGCCTGAATTATTAAAAGTGGATAGTAATCTGAAGGCTGAATCAACCTAGAAATTTTCTTTGAAATGTCCCTGACCCGTGCCCCAGGAAGGCAGCACACTTCTCTGCGGGTAGGGTCGGGCCGGCATATAGGGCCTTCTGTTCCTTGCAGAAGGGAATCACCTACAACAATCACCCTTCTGTTCTTACGTGTAGAAGCAGTCTTGAGGCTTCGGGGTGACCGCTTCACCTGAGGCAACTTCAGGGGTGCACCTGTCTCCCCACTCTCACTAGTCCCCCCCTCAAGTTCCAGGGCCTCAAACCGGTTTTGCAGAGGCACCTGGGGAGCCGAGGATGGTCGGGGTGGGGGATGCCCCTTCCGCCGAGCAGGTACCCGTTTCCACTCCTCCTCCCTTCTCAAATTACTGCTGGGGGGAAGAGAGGACAGGGGGCTCGCTGCAGTGCTGCCTGCTGGCTGGTTCCCCTTTACCACCTGTGTATGAGGTGGCAGGGACTGACATGCTCCATTAGGAGCTTCGGCTGAGTGTTGAGAACTTGAAGCTGAGAGGGACTGACACCACCAGTCGATCTCCCTCTCACACTCTTTTATAGTTCTCAGCCTCTCTACTTCTTCCTTCAGGTCAACTACGAGGCTGAGCAGGTAGTTCACCTGGTCGCAGTGAACACAATCACTGCCTCCCTCACCCAGCACTGCAAGGGCCAGGCTCTGGCACTCAGTACAGCCAGAGACCTGCACTCCAGCATCTTGGGTTGGGGGCTCAGTCTGTGTTTCCGCAGACATTTTGGCAGCAACCTTCCTATGAGGCATGTGCAGGACCTCAGTCTGGGTCTCTGCAGTCCTCTTGGTTGCTGCCTCCCGTTTCTGAGAGATTGGGACCCTTGTCTGGGCCTCCTCAGTATTTGTCTGGGCCTCCTCAGTATTCCTGGCAGCAGCCTTTCGCCGGGGAGCACCCATGTTGAAGCAGAATACTTACCACAGCTGAAACAGGAAGTCAAGAGGTGCACGAGCCCTGCCTCCTCCTAGCCGTCTCTGGCGGGCAGAGACTTCACAGAGACTAGGTTGTTCCTTTTCTTCCGTGTGAGCAGGGGCGAAGCCCCTGCCCTCCTCAAGGCTTTTTAAAGAAGAGGCGAGGGTGGAGAGCCGTTGCCTTGGCAACGCCCCCTCCACGTGTAGCCTGGGAACGCCCCCTCCACGTGGGCCGCTCTCTCTCGAGCTGCCGGGCTGCTCCTACCTCGGAAAGTCCCTGGATGAGGGAAGAGCCGAGCGAATCCCCTGGACACCCCGCGATAAACAGCCTCAGCTCTGCCAGGGGCAGCTCCGAAGCAGCGAACCACGGCGATCAAAAAATCATATCCCTATGTACTGTTACCCATCTACTGATGCAGCCTAGAATACAGTTGGCCTTCTGGTCTGTAAGCTCACACTGCTGGCTCACATCCAGACTTTTATCCATCAGGACTCCCAAATCCTTCTCTTCAAGGCTACTCACAATGAGTTCTTCTCCCACTCCTTACACATATCTGGGATAACACTGTCACAAGCGCAACACCCCTCACTTGGCCTTGATGAACCATATTAGGTTCACCTGGGCCAATTTTTCTAACCTATCCAGATCCCTTTGGGTGGTGTTCCTTCTTTATGTCATATCAACTACACCACTCAGCTACATAGTGTGCAGACTTGCTGAGGGTGCACTCAGTCCCACTGCCTACATTGTTGATAAAGTTATTAAAGAACACTGAAGGACCCCTGGAGACGTGGACATAAAGCCATTTACCACAACCATCTGAACAATACTTATTTCACTGAATAGTTAACTCTTGAAATCCATATTTCTCCAGTGTTCAGATAAGAACGTGAAAACATATCAAATACTTTGCAGAGGTCCAGGTAAGCAACATCAATTGCTCCCCCTTTGTCCACACACAGTCAGTTGATTGCAGAATGCCACCAGATTGGTTAGGCATGATTTGCTTTTAGTGAAGCCATGTTGGCTGCTGGCTGTCTTGAATCACATTCTTGTCTTGCCTTAACAAGAAATTTAAAGAAGAACTCATCCATGATTTTCCGAGGCACAAATGTGAGGCTCACTGGCCTGTAGTTCCCCCGTAGTTCACCTTGCACTTGTGTTTTACATAACTTCAGTAGGAATATCATTTGAGTTTCCTCCTAAACATTTAATGTCTCAGAGTAATAGCATTTAGAGAATGATCCTTGGATACCAGAAGTCTGATGTGAGTTGCAAAGGCATATGTCAAGTTCATCAGAATTCTCTTAATGAAATAGGAGAAAATAATTTTTAGGAGTGGAGAAAGCAAACAGATTCGAGGGAAACTCTTTTTGGAAGAGAAAGGAGAGTATTTTATGACATTAGGTGAGAGTTTGGAAGAGAGCAATAGGAATTGTATAGGACTGTCTAGACTTCTCAGATGTTTGTTGCGAAGTGATGTCTACTGTGCAGTCAATTTATAACAATTTTTATTATTATCTTTTTAAATAATATTGCAACAAAAACAAAATCCTGTAAATTTAGAGATATTAAAGAATAACATTCAGTTTTTGGCTGATAATGACTTTTTTATTCTCCTTGAAAAGAGAAAAGATGAGCAGGACAGCTGTGATGTTTAAAAGTTTACATCCTCACACGATACACCTACAAAGCCTTCTTTATTTTTCAGTGTAACTCAAAATATCTCATTAATATCGAGTAAAATGTTCATTTGCCATCACTGCACTGTTTACTCCTTCTCCCTGCTTTTTTTTTTTGAGAGACTCTGGCTTTAATTGGACTAAAAAATCCTTGAACCTCTAAGGGAGCAGTGTCTCATCTGTATTACCTTTTTGATCTTTTTCTATCTATCTATTTTAACTAAGTGTGATGCAGTGGGAGATAAGGTGCAATTAGAAAAACCAAGAAACTGTTTCAGAGCCTACAGATGATTTCTCTGTATCATGCTTTCATTCCTTGTGAGCCTTCTGTATTAAAAGATTAAAGTTAGCATGAGACTTGATAAGTATAGTTTCACCATCACAATTGAGAGAAATACAAAACTTCAGGAGTATGATAATTATTTGAAATCCTTTAAATCTAAAAGTTTCTTAAAGAGTTAAACATGCAATTTACACATTAAGATTCCCCAAACACTAACTGTTTTAATCTTTGCAGTTCATCTGGGAAACCATATGCCTACCACTGTATTTAGACATAATGTGGCAGGTAAATTTTTTTTACAGTAAAACTGGTTACTTCACTTTTTCCAAAGAATTCCATATTTCAGATAAGAAAATCTTTGCTGTAATACATTTCTCATGTGATATTAATAATTGTACATAACATTCCATACCATGAATAAAAGTAATTCCAGCCAAAGTTCTATTTATTTAACTTCTTTTTACAAAATTATGATAATTAGAAAGTCAAGTGTATGGGAATCCTGAAAGCCTCAAAACAAATTTCCATGTTTTAGTTTTTTTGTGATCGCCATGCATATATTAATAATGCATACCTGAGCTCTCATCAGTGAGGACAGTCTAATTTAATGAAAACTGCAGGTGTATTATAAATGTATATTATAAATAACGTCTTATCAGAAAGTCATTTTCAATCAAAATAGCAATATGTGATTTATTGACAACTCAATGACAGATGATTCATGGAAGAAAAAACTGTGCCTGAAAATGCAGAAAATGATAACTTTGTGTGATATGATGTTATATCGAGTAATGGCCTCTTCTCCCAGGTAACAAACAGGATCTAAGGAAATGGCCACAAGTTGTACCAGAGGAGGTTTAGGATAGACATAAGGAAAAGCTTTTTCTCTCAAAGAGAGTGGTCTGGCAGTGGAATGGCTACCCAGGGAGGTGGTGGAGTAGCTGTCCCTGGCAGTGTTCAAGAGGAGGATGAGGAGATATGGTTTAGTTGCTTGTGGTAGCAATGGTAATGGAAGGAAGGTTGGACTAGATGATCTTGTAGGTCCTTTCCAACCTTGTGATTCTATGATATATGATTCTATGATTCTATAGTGTCTAGCAAGGATGAAAATGGCAGAATTTTCTTTCTTGCAGTTTGAAAGAAGTAGATGTTACATACTAAGCTGCATTTCAAACATTTCTCTTGGTAATGCATAAATAGCACCTACTGGTTTTAATAGAAATTGTATGCATAAAATCAAAATCCACTTTTAGTTACTTACATCCTTCAAGATTGTATATTGTTGCCCTTAGCACAGAGTGCATGGATATCTCTCCTATGTCATACAAAGGCTGTGGTGCTGCTTCCAGCAAAGGAAAGCTTCAAACTTCAGGAGAGACAAAAGAGTAAAACAGTACTGTTAAATGCTTCTGGTAATATTGTGAATAGGATTGTCACTGGATGCCCCATGTGACACTGGAATTCTGGCACTGGAGAATAATTTATCATGAAATAAATTGTGTTAACTCCTGCCCAGGATATCAGAAGGATCTGTAATAGTTGCCCTTGAGCAAAAGGGCAAAAAGAGAAAAGGGCATTTGATCTCAATAAGGTCTTACTAATTCTCATTAATGAGTACGATACCCTTTGTGAATTATAACAGGAATAATGAGATGAAAGAAAAATGTATTGATAAAAAGCAATTAGAATAAATCCCAAAGAAGGCTAACTCATGAGATTATGGAAGTTGGTTTAAGCTTGAGTTGTTAGAGCAACCCTATAAGCATTTAAATTGTTGCATTTTTTTTCAGGTTCTCCATTTGCACATAGCCACAGGATAGTTAATGAGGTCAGGCTCTATTCTTTTTTTAAATTCTCATTTGAAATGTCAGTAGCTGTTCTGGTGATCCAAATGCTTCGAGAAACCAGTGAGGCTTTGTCTTTTTCTTTGTTCACACTTAGTTGTGGATTTGACCAAATTTGCAAATGTTTACAGCAGTACTCTGTACTTACAGTTCACGTTTGTAATATTTATTTAAATGTTTTAGAAGCCTGCTGATATAATGTTTCATAATACTCACCTATAAGTATAAAATTTTACTAAGCACCACCATTAGAAATAATACATAGAATCACAGAACTATAAAGTTATACTGAGATTTGGGCTGGAAGGGACCTTAAAGATCACCTAGCTCCAATCTCTCTATCATGGGTAGATACATCTTTCACCAGAATAGATGCTCAAAGCCACATACAGTCTGGTCTTCAAGATTTCCAGGGATAGGGTATCCAAAACTTCTCAGAGCAACACACTCTAGTGAATTACCATCTTTACAATAAAGAAAATCTTCCCTGTATTTAATCTGCATCAACCCTCTCACAGTTTGCAACTGTTGGTTAACCTGTGTCCTATCACTACATGTCCTAGCAAAAAGTCCCTTCTTACGTTCACAGAATCACAGAATCACAGAATTTTTCAGGTTGGAAAAGACCTAGAAGATCATCTAGTCCAACCATTACCAATACTTCCCAGCTAAACCATATTCCTCAATGCAACATCCAAACGTTTCTTGAACACTCCCATGGTCGGTGACTCTACCACTTCCTGGGCAGTGCATTCCAATGCCTGACTACCCTTTCTGAGAAGAAATACTTGCTAATGTCCAGACAAGAAAGACATTGAGGCCCTGGAACGTTCTTTATAAGTGCTCCCTGAGTACTGAGAGGTTGCAATAAGGTCTCTTTGGAGCTTTCTTTTCTCCTGGCTGAAGCAACCATGCATGCTCCCTCATCCTGGTTTCCTTGGAGAGGTGAACCAGTTCTCTGACCATCTACGTGACCCTCTTCTGGACCAGCTCCAAAAGCTCCACCTCTTTCTTGTACTAAGGGTACAGTATTCCAGATGAGGCCTCATAAAGGCAGAGGGGGACTGTCACATATAGTCATATAGGCTACCAATAGTGGACTTCACATTTTTTAGCTATTACAGAACTTATGACTTTTGTGTATTTGCTATTCTTTTAAATCCTGCCGGTTGGTCTTCCTGATTCATCAGATTTGATCTTCCCTATAAAAAATGAAAAAAATCAATTAAAAAAACCTCCCCAAATGTTATCCTATTTCTTTTTTTCCTAACTTCTCTCTTCCCTACTACGTCATTAATATCCATTGGCATTTCTTTGTCTCTCTATAAAGATGAAGATTATCTGACAAAAGGGGCTTGGAAATTATGTCAGATTTGAGCAACATTAATAACATTAATTCAATATTTCAAACTCTTTGGGGAAGTAAGCATAGAATAGTATTCTTGTGGAATGGTTATTACTGAAGTAATTCTCACTGTTATAAAAAGAACAAAAAGTGAAAACCAGGGTGCTGGGACTCTATGTATCTACCAGTTCAGCATCAGAAAACACATCATTTTCCATACCTTCTACCTAGCATTGCTATGAAGTGTGGTACAATAAGACATGAGAAAAAAATCAAACATAAAAATTAAAAATAAGAAATCTGAAAGAAGTGTAAAATTATGCAACTCTAAATGTATTCTTAATCTTATTCTTTTCATATTCTTGTCTTGCAAGATGAATAACAAACCAACATGTTTTATCCGTTCCAAAAATAATGCTTTGCAAATGTTTGATTTAATCAACTGAGAAATAATTTACATCGCTGTTTTTCTGTGGAAGCTAAAGAAGTGTTCTTTGCAACAAATTTCAGCTATTTTTATCTCAATCAAAAGTTCTTCACAAGTCTTAGGGAATTACCCGTGATATCATATTCTTGGTAAATATCCATGCATGTCATATTAGTACACCTTTCTCAGAAGGTTATGAAACAATGCTGAAACTTTACGAAATAGGAATAAATCACGTTTTATGTCTGTAAGAGTAGACTCAAGATATACAAAGATGATCTGGTTGATAGGGACATATATATATATATATATATAAAATGCCAATGGCTTAAGTCATTCCAGTATAGCCTTTTAAAAGATAAGATAGTATTCTGAACAATCATACTACATAATTACAAACTGTAGAAAACAATAGCTAACAAGGTTAGTTCTGTGTCACAGAAATATCTGGATGGAGAACTTTATTTAGTAGTAATGAATGACTAAATTATTCAAATACTTAAACTTCTATTTGTAAAGTGTTACTCAGCTATTTGAAGGAATCTTAGAAACTACTGTAAATAGCAGTGAAGGTAGAAAATAAAGCCTTGTGGTTTTAGGATGAGCAAGTAAATAAAACTTCTCATCAGACTTTCAAAGCTTCTGTTTAGCAGCATTTCTGTGGTAGAACTCTATGATGCATCTTAGGTATAAATTACTTGAAATCTTTTAAATGAATTGTGTATTTACACTATTTTTTTTTTCTTGTGTTCATAACTCACACATTTTAGATAGGACAAATTTCAAGTCATAGGCTGAGGGGAGACCTTATTGCCATCTTCCAGTACCTGAAAGGTTCTTACAGTGAGAGTGGGACAAGTCTCTTCTCACTAGTGACAAATGACAGAATGAGGGGAAATGGCCTCAAGTTGTGCCAGGGCAAGTTTAGGTTGGATATTAGGAAGAACTTCTTTACAGAAAGGGTAGTTAAGTCCTGGAATAGGCTCCTCAGGGAGGTGGTAGAATTGCCATCCCTGGATGTGTTTAAGAGCTGTTTGGATGTGGTGCTCAGGGATATGATTTAGCGAAGGGTTTTTAGAGTTAGGGTACTATGGTTAGGCTGTGGTTGGACTTGATTATCTTCAAGGTCTTTTCCAACCTGGGTAATTCTATGATTCTATGATGCTATGATAGATTTAACTGGCTAAGCAAATAAAGCCTATATGCTTTCTTTGCATTATGTTAAGAATGAATTATGCATCTGGTGAAAAAGAAGCTTCAAAAGAATAGTTTGTTCTGTGTATGCCAAATCCTAGAATCTTAGATCAGTATTATCTATATTATAGTTAATATAGCTATAATCAGCTCAAGGAAGATTTAAATACTGTGTACTTATAACCTAGAATACACCCATAGCATTCTGGGTGATATTTTGAAAAGAGATTTCTAGATTTAATCCCAATTAGGTAATGCTGCCATTTAGCTTATTGGTGTTAGGTTAAGATCTTTCTGATTCTTACTCTGTATACATAGTTACACACTATAGAAAACAAACAAACAACAAGAACAACAGAAAACAAAAAGAAAAGGAGAAAAGTAAGGAAGTATAACAGTAAAAGAGAAAGAAGAAGAAAGAAAGAAAAGAAAATCCTGGTTGTTGGGTTTTTTATTACTAGAATTTTTAGCAGATTTTTCAAAAATGGTCCAGCCAGATCTGCTCTTCCATTTTCAGATGCAGAAGGGTAGAAAGTTGCCTCAGGTTGTTCATCTACTCTTCAAAAGAGTAGAGAATTTTATTTTATTTTATTTTGTTTGTTTGTTTGTTTGTTTGCTCTTGTTGGTTTCTTTTTTTTTTTTCTTATTTTTTTTCTTTTTTTTTTGTTAGTTTTGTTTTTAGGAAGCAGAAAGACTAGATAATTTTAAGAGAATGGAAGAAGAGTGTACAAAGTACAATTGCATATGAGTATAAATTGTGGAGGATGAGATGGGAACTGGCAGGTCATGCAGGCACTATTGTAAGTCTATGCATATTTCCCTCCCTCAGCAAGTTCCTGCACTGAGTGCACCTAACTTAAACCCTCTGGTCATTTATAGCAAAAGAATTTCAAGGAAGTGTACCTAGTTCTTCATCTTAATTCTCTCTGATGTGGTAATCACAAGTCTAGTAAGCCCTTGATTTACTGTGGATTCTTCCCTCGCCCAGTATAGCTTAATGATTTTACTGTCAGGTAATTCAGTTTTCAGAAGGCAAATCAGTCTAATAGTTCTCACGTTCCCCTCAGAGCTAAGTCCCCTGAAAAATTGGTTCTGCAGTACTGGCTTTAAAGTACAGTGCTGTAACTCCTAGCTCCTTGCCAAGTCACTTCCTGCCAAGTTATATCCATTAACTGTCTGCCCAAAGTCTTTACTGTAGTCCATTCTAAGTCATTCTAACTCTCTGCTTAATTACTAGCTGCTGGAGCTGTGCACTTTTGCTTGCAAGAAACTTTCTCCATACTGCAATGCTTTTAGCCACAGTCTCAATTATTTTTTCTGACCTCAGCCAAACATGTCCATTTTCAACATCATATATCAGATCTAAACTGTAGAATGTTTTTTATATCAAGCCTGGAATCTTTGTGAGCAAGAAGAATCTCTTTGTAAGCCAGCAGCACATCCGTTTCTTGCTCTGCAGAGAAACACTGTTAATAGCAGCAGGATCCTACTGACAATACTTGTGTTCTAAATTTCCATAAATAGAATGCAGCAGTGATAGCCACATCCAGGTGTTTGAAACAAAGTGTTTTGAAAGACTTCTCAAGGCCTACATGAGCATGGTTTATTGAAATATTATGTTTCTGCTCTAAATTTATATTCAGAAGGACTTCTGCCATGTTCTATTTGTTGTAAAATCTTAAGAAAATTTGCCCTGTAAGTTGTCTATGATTCAGTTCAAACACAAAAAATAATTTATTAACTATGAATTTTGCTTTTATCATCTATTCTACTATAATCTATTAAGTCTAGTTTATAATGATGAGTTTTGGTCATAGTACTTCAAAAACATGGTATAATATCCTATTTTGTTTCATTTCTTATATTTTCCAGCAGTCAGAATATTCATGTCTGAATACTGATGTCCACACATATGTTGCTGTCTGAAGATGTTTTCTGATGGCTTGGTATGTTGTTTTTGGGTAGAAGATTTTATACCTGAAATTACTCAAAGATTTTTCAAACAAAATAGTTAAGTTGGCTAAATTCATTGCAAGATCTTACTCCAGGCCTAGAAACATAGTCTAAATGAGAAACTAAGCCTTTCTCTTCATGTAGCAAGTTTATTCCTCTTTTCATGTTTCAGATATGTAATTTGACTATGAAGAAAATCTAATCAAATGAGTTTTTGGTAATAAGAAAGGTACTCAGCAGACATTATGCAAGAGAAACTTCCTTGCAAAAGCCAGCCAAAACCACATACCAAAACAACCCACATCTTTTTCAAAAATCTGTCAGTAATTATGACTTAGATTTTGGTACTATTTGAATAGTTAACTGTAATTGTCAACTCAAGGATCAGCACAGCAACACTGATCGCTGCTGTTATACTCAGAATTTTCCTATAAATACCTACATATGAAGTTGCAACATGTGGCATTACAGAAATTACACTGTTTTTCTGGAAGATAAATGTTGCTGTCATTGCTAGATTGTGTTGAAATGTTAAGAACTGCAATACACTCATATATAAATACAAAGAAGAAAGTAAAAATAAAACTTCCTTTTAAGAGATGGCCCATGGCTTGCTATGACTTGCCTCCTGTGAACCACCAAGAAAATAGAGCATAAACGATAAACTTTTAAATAAGTATTTTTTGCCAGATTAAAGTGTAAGAGCATATTTTCTTGATTCTAAAGATAATAATAATGATTTCATAAGTGTGATATACATAGAATATGTGAAAAACAGAATCTGAATAAGTATTTTAAATGCTTACATTACATAGTATTATCCATAACCTGTGTTATATTACCTTAAAATATAATATAACAGCAGAAGATCTAGAAAAATGTAAGATACAGATGGAACTTCACCACCACAAGATGTGTTGTGTTCTTTCTTAAGACATCATACTTCATGTGAAAGGAATATCATGGTACCCCCTTCCTTAAAGTAATAGTCTGATTAATTGGCAAAGAGCTGCTGAAAGCATGGAAAAAACTCAAAGAAGCTCTATCTGCAGAAAAATGATCACTTTAAACAGTGCTCTTCCTATTGGTCATTATTCAAAATTTCATGAACTCTTAAGATGGGCTAATAGATACTGTCTAATAAAACTGCAGAAACAAACTTCTTAAGGGTAGCACCAAAGGTTGTGTTGCTTAAGTCAAGATAAAAAGATTTATATTATAAGAACTCAGCACAGATGGGTTCCCACCTCAATTCTCACCCAAAGATGGCAACTATGTTGTCACATACAGAATACGCCCTTCTTTTTTCTATTTGCTTACCAATAGCACAGATTATGGAAACATATTTCAACCTCAAATACACAAAATAAGGAAAAAAACATATAATGTTTAATAAATTGACCAAAGATTTATGGAAATGGGAATCAGCCACAATCTCAGGCAAGACTTGTCACTTCTAAAGAGTGCAAAAGAATTGTCATCTCCAGCAAAGAGCTGCAGTGAACTAATGTAGACTTGACAGTGGCAAGTCATTCATTTTGTACATAAGTGATCTTAGATAGATGCTTCTGTGTGAGTGAGAGAGTATGAATGCATTAAATCTATTTTCTTAAATACTCATGTATAAATACTCAGGGATTATGTTTACTGAAATAAATTCCCTATTATGCCACTCCTCAGCACTGACATGTCATCAGAGTAATTGGATCATATGCTTAAAAGCAGTGTGGCTCCAATTGATTTTAGTGTATATTCATGGGTATTCTCACGATGAAAGAATGACAAAGGTGTTTCTCGACTAATATTTTGCATAAAATAAATATCTCAAAAACAGTTTAATGTTTTGCTTTTTGCCTTGATATCAGTCATTGGATTAATTATGTTTATTTAAAATATCTTTTGTTCACTTGGATCTTTCTAAGTTCCTTGGTAGATATTTCACATTTCGTCCATGTTCTTCAAATAAAAATTACCAGTTATTCCAGTCTATGCAACTCTGTTTTCCAGAAATCCAGTTTCTTCACTCTAGCTTTGATGCAGCTAGACTCAGTTCATCACTCACTTGCACAAATGTTTGTAAGAAAATAGCAGAGTGAATAAAGTAGATCTTCATTAGTGTAATTCCCCTGAAATTCACTAATCACATTTAATCTTCAATATGATATGACAGAGGATCAATGAAAATAGAAATACTATTACTTTGGGAGCACCCTAGACATCCACATTTCAAAACCATACCTGGCAAGACAAAAGAGGTCATAAGTCTTGCCTGTAGCCTTTTGAATTAACTTCTGAGATACATTATATGCTACCGAGAATTAATGCTTTTAAAAATCTAATGTTCTAAAGTTCTAAAACAAAAACAAAATGTAAAAAGCACCATCAATAAATCAAATAATAATGTATTTGCTTTCACCAGTAAAAGCAGTTTCTGCTTTGGGAATAATTTACAAGGATAAAAAAATCTCTTATTTACATTTCTATTACATTCCTTATATTAAGATTTTTTTTTCCTGGATAGAAATAGAAAAAATCAGTCATATAAAAAGCTGATGTAACTCTCAAGATCCTGTAAAGAGTAAAAATGAAAGAGATCTTATATATAGACAAGATGTTATTGTTATTTCAATCCTTAGTTTAATACAGGAATCATTATTAGGTAAAGTCTAATTGATGGGGAAAAATAAGAAAGAAAAATAATAAATCAATACTTGATAGAGAAAACAAATCTGGCATTGAAAAACATGCTTATATCTAGTAAATTAAACTAGTTTTATACTAACTTACAAGTTTTATTATTTGGATAAACACAAAACCTATTATCACTCTCCTTTCACTCAGTAAATTTCAGATCTTTAATAAAACTATCAACACAAGAATTTACACCTAAAAAACAGATTCAGAAAGAGCCTTAACTGCCTTCTGAAACAGGATAAAAACTGATTTTGTGATTAATGTTGAATTTCCTGACAAATTGGACATTTATCAGGTATTAGAAAAGACAACTCAAAATCCATGTTCTTGCAGATTTGAGAAAGCAATTTGAGACAGACCACTTCTTGCTTTAAAGTTACTTAACCATCAAGCTAATGGATATTTTGAGTTCATTCAGTTTTAAAACCTGTTCTTGAAACCACTGGATATAACATTTAACCCCCACACAGAGAATGCAGTACTCAAAAGAGTAATCAAAGCTTTGACGTGAGAAAGAAAATGCAGTGTAGGAATACCGAAAAATAAAAAGCAAGGCAGAAGTCACTTCACGTCATATAGTTTTCTTCTCTTGTATGCACATCACTCCTTCTATCTATTTCTATGGAAATACAGCAGATACAAAGAGTGTAAGAACCCTGTTTGATAGAACAAATTCTCAGCTACAAACATAATGTTTTCAATATAGTAACTACCATTAGCTGTACTTGCACCAGCAATGAGCAAGAGCCTGCATGTTGTGCTCATAAATCTGCATGGTCATCCAAAATGTGATTTTGTTTTTCACTTTGCTGTCACCACTGCTGAAATGAATCACCCACCACCTCACTGTGCTCACATCTACTGTTCGGTGTCCATAAATGTTCAGCAAGCATCAATGGATGTCAAAGGGTGCCATTTTTTTTCTGCATGGAGGAATTCAATGACACATCTTTGTTTCATAAACATTTCTGTGCCAGTCACCATTCTGTCAGAGTGCACCTCTGCTACCATCTGTCACACGACAACAAAATGGAATAGAATATTGGTAGGAAAGTCCAACACCTACTGCTATACCACCAACATCTGACTCTGGCATCTAGAACATTTAAAACATAACAACTCACCCCACATCCATGAAGCAACTACAACAGAAAATAAAATTAAACATAGTTGATTATTCCAATCATTTACAGTAATATAAGATGATATAATAAGATAATAATGATAATTAAGATAATAATATAATTAAGATAATATTTACGACTTTTTTTTTTTTTTTTTTTTTTTTTTTTGGTCCCAGCATATCACCTTTAGCTGTTTATACGTGTTCAAAGATTGTGGCAAGAAGCAGCTAGAAACACAAGAGCAGAGGTAGAAATCCTGCTCTGATTATGCTGTTTTATTCTCAGTGACATTGCAAGGCCTCTGTAGGTCATATTTAATGTTTTTCTCCACTGCTTGTCCTCATGTAATTTTAATTTAGAGATACTTATCTAATTTTGGACTGTGCCATTTTATTTCAGCCTACAACCCTACTTTCCTGTTGGCACTGAAAATATTACATAGAATTAGAATATTTCTGTACCATTATTTTCTTTCATCTCTATTACCCCCTGTCCTGTATAGATTAAATACATTGTTACTGTTGATCTCCTTTGGCCTAATATTTTAGGCTATATTATTAAAAGAATCAGCCATTAAGGAGCATTTTAGCAAACAGAAAGAAAAGATAAAAAGGTTTGGGTTCATAATGTTATTAGTGGCAATGATAGTAGAAGCAATAGTTTATGGATTCAGACAATCCAATAAAGCTCATAAGACTAACAATTATCGCACTGTAAAGCAATTGTTTTCTTTCTACATCTGCCTTGAAAACATTTTAAGTCAATACATGCTATGGAACTCGTCAGATATTTGTAGAGAAAGCAGATTGATCATGACACAAGGGGATTCATATGACACAAGAAAAATCTGTTATGTGTTATTTTTGTTTTTGATGACTGAAGTTTTCAAGAGTAAACTGAAAAAAAAAAAAAAAAAAGAGGTTGGCTAAAAATACACGTACACTAAAAGGACCTTTATCTTTAAAGTCTAAAAATTCTGAAGAAGTCTGTGTCGTGGGTTAACCTAAAATCTACCTGCACCCATGACAGGGGGCAGTCGGCCCGCAGGAAAAGAAAACAGGGAAAAAGAAAATAAATACAGCAGCAACAATCTAAGGAGGCACACTTATTTACTAAATACTATATCGGAATACAGCATAACACAATATAACACAATATAATACAATATAATTGGAATTAAGACTAACGAATCAAGTAAAATAAGAGAGAGTGAGCCCCAAAACCGAGAGGCCTACTGTAACTCTAGGCGAAACGGCTGGAACGCTCCCACACGGCTCCCCCCTGGCTGGCAAGCTCCAAGAGAGCGAGTTCAGCACTGAAGTGAGATTATATAGAGTCTGTGTCATATGACTGACCGTGATGTTCTCTGGGACATTCAGTCTTCTTTTGTGAGCAGCACATTCATCAAAATTATACATGCTTTATCATGATGTTATGATGTGGAATACTGATAGCAAAATTACAGAATTGCAAAATCATGACAGTCTGAAAAAAAAGAAAAGCAACCTTCAATCCTAGATTTTTGCCACAACTATATGCAATTATGTATACTATTCATCTGTCTCTTTTACTGATGTGAACGCCAGATCACATTCTAACAGATCATAGCAAGCATCCATGATTTTCTGATGTATGATGGCTTAAATAAGTACTTAAATAACTTTATGCCTTGGTAGGATTTAGGATGAGGTAGTGTAAAGAAGAGAACAATACCTCTCCATAACATACAAGAATAATTTACTGAACAGGATGAATATACTGGGTGAATAGTACTTCAACATGTGTGCATGTGCACACATGTATGTGTTGTACAGAACTCATATACATTAGACAAGGTCTTTTGTCCAGCCAAGACCAACACCACAGACAAACTGGAGGAAGACACTCTCTGCAGCTGTCTGAGATGCTCAATTCCAGGTGTTTGGACCAACCTCTATATGTGGCAGCGTTTGAGGATACTGTCTCATCTGAGTAACTAATGTGTTCAGTATTCTTTGCTTTCTAGCGGGGTTCCGCAAGTTTAGTCTAACAGAATTACATCAAAATATATGTACAGTCACAGTTTGAAGATTTTTGCAGGTAAATATTTGAAGTAATTACTTATCCTTCTTATTAGTCAGACCAGTATGCTACTTATTTAACTTAACATGTCTTGAAGATTGATTACAGTATCCAGCTGTTATATCATCATCATAGTATCATAGTATCATGCAAGTTGGAAGGGACCTTAGAGATTATCGAGTCCAACCCCCGGTATTCGAGCCCTCTGTGTAGCAGCGCGTCACTTCTACCACTTGCGCCGCAGGGGGGATTCGAACCCCGGCCTCCGGTTTTGCAAGCGGCAGTTCTTCCACCGTGTGCCACTGGGGGCACACAATATATATAGTATATATTATAGTCTCAGATTTAATAAAATCTACCATTTATTACATCATGTGATATTCCTGCAATGGAAAGAAATGAATATTGTTATCTCATACTTTAAGAAATAGAAAGTTTTTAAACTATTCCTGCATGCTTTGATTCATAGAAGATGCAGAATACAGTGATTCCCCAAAGTTTATTCTACTACACTGTAAATATTTCCTTTAAGATTTTTATCTTGTTCTGTACTTGTTATTTAAAAAAAAAAAAAATAATAATTCTTCAAGCCCTTTTATCATCTCTTTCTGTTTTTAGATTCTTAAGGTAAAAAGGTCAAGTTTCAGTGAAGAATGAATATTACTAAAAGCATATCCTTTAACAAAACAAAACTAAGTTTGCTGTCTGCAATGGCTTACTGGAAAAATATTTTTATGCAACTAAAGTAAATAAATCCAGGATTCAATAACTGGGTCCTGACACCTATAGAATGTTAAACTAAGCATTTAGGCAGATAGTTATGTTGGATGCACTACATCTCATTACTTTAATTTGAGGAGCTCGTATTTCCCCAGGGAAAGAAAATTATATTTCATAATCACTTCTAAAAGATTTTGGTTGGAAACTCCTGTGTTTACTAGTTAAGAATCAAAAAGCACATTTGTCTTGGCCATACAGATCTTTAACTGAAAATTTCAGGTCCTTGAAAATAATAGAGTGGCAGTTTTGTGACGGTTTGTGGTTAAGACATTTATTGTGATAGGGAGAATCTACATTTCTCATTTCATTTACACTTCTACCATATTACAGAATATAAATGTTAAATAATTCAATGTTAACAAATCTTCTTTTCAATATTACTGCAATATTTCAGAGGTAAATTGAAGGCCACTTACCAGCTGTTCTCTCGCTTTCATTACACTTATAGTAATACAGAATTGTTTGGGTTTGGGTGGTATCTGAAGCTTTTCAAGCTCATGTGTATTTTATAGCATACTACTGGGGACTTGCAGAAATATGTGTGGTAGCAAGTGTAAGAGATTTAATTAAAGACTTCTATTAAGTTTTCTTACTGATAATTTTGTCTGTTCCTTTTTTATTTTTGAAAGGTATTTGCTTGGCACACTTTGCAGTTACATTCATATTTTAAATATGTTGTTGTTGTCATGACAACTGAATTATTAATGTCCAGCCAATGCATCAAGATGGCTGCTTCCTGATTATCTTTCATTTTGTAAGACATTATTTCCAAGATGTTACAGAAAGCAAACCTGATCTAATAAAACTTAACTAACACAGAAATCTTGTATATCTTGTATGTTGTACAGAACATTGCAGTAAGGCTCCGTACTGAGCTCCTGTGTTCTTGTTTCCATTATATGAACAAGGAGTAAAGCTGCTAAGAATCAGCCACCAGGAGTTAGCAAACTGCAATTGAAAAGGCAAGGTGTCCACATGTAAACCACCTGCCTGTCTCCAAAGAGAATTCCCTGGGTCTTTTATATCTCTTGACATAATCCTAGCCTGCTTTAATACTTTTTAAGTTTGCAGGAGCAGAGCATGATTCGGTAGTATTTCATCACTTTGTAATCCAAGACAGAGGCTGTGCATTGTTCACTGAGTGATATTATTCACATTAAAATACACTGACTGTTGTGATCTCTCCTACATAAACTAGGCAGGCAGTGTTTAGACTGCTTGTTGCTTGACAGACCCTCTGTATATTTGAAGTGTTTCCTGTGTCTAAGCAGTGTCACCTACAGGTTGTACTGAGAAGCCACACTGGCTACAGGACAGATGGAAGATAATATCACTAGGATCTGCTACTACCCTCCTACCACCTAAATGGTTTCTTTCTTTCTTTTTTTTTTTTTTTTTTTTTTTTTTTTTTTAAATTTTATTTTATTTATTTATTTATTTATTTATTTATTTATTTTGCTTTTTCCATCTCCAGGAATCTCAAACAGAAATCTTTTTCACAATACATGTCTATAAAGAATAATTCTCCATTAACTGATTGTTTTATGCATATATATATATATATATATAATGACTGTGTTTGGAGATTCTACTTCCTCCAGGGCTAATTATTGACACACTTCTCCTTTCTACCACTTCCTCTGACTATGCACCTTTGTTTCATGTGAATAGTCATCTTTACTGTTAGCAGGTACAATTACTGTCTAAGGCAACAGGTCTCCAATATTTCTAAATTCTGAATAACAGTTCAGTGATTACTTCTCTGATAGAGAGAGGGAGCTACAAGTCAACAAAGTTAATTCCTTTTTCAGTAGCATCCATCAATCATTCTTTTCCTATTATTTAAAAAGAGAGTTACATTTATGAAGAGTTAATACATTATATAGAGAGAAATGATCTACAGGAATAAACTTCATTAGAATAGTGTTTTTTAATTATTCACAAGAGCTGATACCAATACACATTTACCTCTCTTAAAAAAAAAAAAAAAATTAAAAAAAAAATCTAATACTTTCTAGTTTTGACTCCCACTGTTTGCCTCATATTGTCATTTAACTGCTTAAATCATCATCTGACATATGCCACATGTAGATATAGAAGATAAAACATCTGTTCAAATTCGAGCAGAATAGCATTTTGATTAGAAATGCTAATCAAAACTTACAGAGTAATTGCTGAAGGGGAAAGGCTCATAGCTCACCTCAAACATGAGACTGCACTTCAATAGAAATAAAGTGCTTACCCAAAAGATGTTTAGACATCTCTGCAATGTTTCAGTTTCTACCAGTGCAGTGTTTCTGTAAGGGTTTCTAAGATTCGCTCCATCACAGATCAGAATGGGATATGTGCACATATGTGCAACTCATTCATCATGGTTATCCATTGCCTCAAAAGCACTTCACCTGGAACTGGATTGTACATAATCTTTGTGGACAATATTGCCACAGTGTTTCACTTTGTTAATTATGTTATATTTTAAACTTCATTACTATAGTACCACCTCAAAGTTGTCCTCATTCTTCCCTTTCTCAACACTTCATCTTTTGTTATGTTTAGATAATCTCTTGTTTGCAAAAGGGTGTCATGGTTTTATAAATTTTGGTTACTGGTATTCCGCATCATAACATCATGTAGTGCACTAGGAGTTAAAGTGTTAATGCTCCAGTTCTGGGTACCTGTCCGGAAGAGAAGAACTACATTCCCCAGACAGCTTTGCTGTCAAAGAGGAGATAAAACTCCTGATTGGGCTCATTCTTCATTCTTCTCCTTCGCCTCTCCTGGCTGCTGCCCATCCCGACTGCATGCATCACTTCAGTATTACTGTAAGGCCTACAGCTGTCAGATACTCTCTCATTATATTTGATTTATTAGCTTCAAGTCTAATTATATTGTATTATAGTGTGTTATCTTGCATTTCAATACTATATTTAGTAAAATGAGTTTGCTTCTCCTCAGATCATTGCCACTGTTTTTAGTTATTTTGTGATCCCCTGTTTCCCTTGTCTGGAGGCATGGATTTTGTGAAATTCTTCTGCCCCACCAGTCATGGAACCGGGATGAACCAGCCCGTAATCCGTTGACAGAGGAATAGTTATATGTGAAAGACCAATTATGGAAAATATGCTTTGCCAGTATATATGAACTTGACATTTAGTCCACTCAACCTTAAAAATCAAAGGAATGTTATTGTAACTCCTCCTATTCATCATGCAAGTGCAGGTAAATTTAAAAAAAGAACTGGCTTCAACAGATGAAGAGAAAGCTGAGGTGCTGAATGAGTTCTTCACCTCAGTCTTCACTGGTGGCCAGGATTCTAGTCTTTTTCACGTCCCTAAGCCCTGCATCCCCAAACCTCTATGTGGGGACCAAGGAAGTAAATCCTTCCCCACTGTAAGGGCAGAGCAAGTCCGAGAGTGCCTTCTTAGACTGAATGTGTACAAGTCTATGGGGCCAGATGGCATGCATCCCAGGGTCTTGAAGGAGCTGGCTGAGGTGGTTGCCGAGCCGCTCTCCATCATATTTGAGAAGTCGTGGCTGTCAGGTGAGGTCCTGGATGACTGGAGGAAGGGTCACATCACTCCCATATACAAGAAGGGGAGCAGGGAGGACCCAGGGAACTACAGGCTGGTGAGTCTCACCTCCATGCCTGGGAAGATCATGGAACAGATCCTCCTGGACAACATGCTCAATCACATAAAGAATGAGAATGTGATCCAAGACAGCCAGCACGGCTTCACCAGGGGAAGGTCGTGCTTAACTAATTTTGTGGCCTTCTATGATGGAATGACGGCGATGGTGGACGAAGGGAAGGCAAAGGGGGGTTGGAACTACATGATCCTTGAGGTCCCTTCCAACCCGGGTGATTCTGTGATTCTGTGATATTGTACAAAGAACCTGGTGTAGATCATCTGCTCATGGTTCATCCAAGTCTACAATGTCAGCAAGTCCAAGCAGATCTACTTGTGTGCCCCTGGTGGCGCACAGTGTTAGAACCGCTGCTTGCAACACCGGAGGGCCCGGATTCGAATCTCCCCTGTGGCGCAAGTGGTAGAACTGCCGCTCTGCTACACAGAGGGCTTGAATCCCGGGAGTTGGACTCGATGATCTCTAAGGTCCCTTCCAGCTCGCACGATACTATGATACTATGATACTGTGAAGACTCTGCATGATTACAGCCACACAGGGATTTTGAAAATGGACACAAACTCACTGAAAATACATCTTCCTTCTTCCCTCCTCTCTGTAGTCATGGATCTCTTCAGAATTCCTGTAGCAGATCCTGAATCATAAGACTGTCAAAGAAGATTCTCAAATAAGAACCACAACCTCTGTGTTTGAATCAGGACCTTCAGTCCTATATCACCTCTCTTAATTGTTTGGCCAGCTGATTTTGAGAGAGAAAATGCTGAGGGATAATCTGGATGCCAGCAAAACTCCTGTTTTCACTAGGAAAAAAACTCCTCCTTTTACTAGGAGCACCTTATACAATCTGTACGAGAATGTAGGCAGACTATTTTAAAAGTAGGATTCACAACAAGATTGGGTGCCTGTAGCTTGCCTGATCTCACTTCCTCTATCCAATTCAGAGCTTTTCCACCAAAATATTAATGAACATTGCAGCACAACTCCATTTATATACCACAAATCAAGTTTCAAAATTAGATATGGATTTGTTCCCATTCTTTATATTTCATGGATACATTATTTTTCTGTATCTCAGTTGCTTTCACCTAAAAACAAAACAAAACAAACAAACAAACAAAACCAACACTAGAAAAAAACATTCAAACCAACTAACCCCAAAATTCTGTAGCAGTCAGAACAGTCCAAAAAGAAGATAGCACTTCACCCTCACATAACAGAGCAACCTCACTACGGGTAGGTAAAGGATCCATGGAGAGCTGCATCACATTGTCACATGGCCTATTTTCTCATAGACAGATGCTGTGGTAAACCCTAGGGCGCTTTTCTCTGCAAACTTGTCCTGTCATGAGGACAATTTTTTTGTTCTGCACTCCTTAGAACGTAAATATATACTAAAATCCTTTTAAGTGCTCATCTGGTCTGTGACAGCAGAAATGCACAATTATATGAAGGATTTACAAAATCTGCTTGATCACTGCTGGAGAAATATTTTAACTGCTGAACTGTATCTGGGAATTGTTTGGGAAGAGCTGTGGTCAGTGTAAGCCAAGTGGACGCACTCAAGATTTCTAATAACTTCCTTGCATAGATAATCTGGTTCTGCATATGAGGAATGTTCCCAGGAAATATGATTTAATAGTATAGCTGTAGTCCTTAAGTATATAGAACCAGAGAACTGGGTTTGGATTGAAAGGGACCTTTAAGATCATCTAGTTCCAGTATCCTTGCCGCAGGCAAGGACACCTCTCTGTAGACCACACTGCTCAAAGCCCCATCCAGCCTGGCCTTGAACACCTGCAGGAAGGGAACATTCACAGTCTGTTCTAGTCTCTCACCATCGTCACAGTAAAGAATTTCTTCCAAATATCTAGTCTAAGTCTACTTCTTCCCATTTAAAACCATTTCCCCTCATCATGTCACAAACTGCTCTTATAAAAACTATGAGTTGTTTCTTTGCTCAGTTGTGCTGGTAAATCAACACCTCTGTCTCTATTTGAAATGGGTAAGGAAATCACATGCTGCATCAAAGTTGCAACTATAAGGAAGACCAATGGAAGAAAAAAAAAAAAGAAGAAACAAAATCAATCAATAACAAATAAACAATCCCAGTGTAACTATACCATTATATTATAGATCCCTCTTGCAGTCCCTATTTCATCATAAGTATCTATAGGGGGAAATCGGGCAGTGTAACTATAACAAATGTAGAAACTGTGCCAGGTAGACAAAATCCAGAGGATTCATTTTTCATTAGAAATGTGTACAGGCTGCAATATTTTCATAATCTAGGATTACTGAGATATTGCATCTATGATTATGAATATAAAAACATAGAATTTTCTTTTAATTTTTGTTGCATGTTCAATTTGTTTATCCAGAACATCAATTTTTTAAAAGAATTTTATGTAGCACTACTTTTAATTTTAAGATTTTTGATTGAAAAATAATCACACACTTTTTCAAATCAAACCTTAGTTTTTGTTATCTGAGAGGTTCAAGCTGGTTAGAGTTAGTTAGACCAGGTAAAGAAGAAAGAGAAAGAAGATTTTTAGAAGGAGAGAAAAAAGGAAGTGACTGTTTAGTAGAAACATTTTCTGAAGAAAAAATCTGTGCATAGTGATATTCACGTTACTTCAGTACCTGTAGTTTATGGCATAAAACAAAGTAGAAGTTAATTGAGGAGAAGGAGATGAAGTAGACATTAAAGTTCCTTTCTGAAATGTCACATCTTGCCAATATTTATTTGGTTTCCCAGCATTTCTACTTACCAGAAACATGCTTGCAAATAAATTTAAATTCAAGCAAATGTTGCAATGTACTTAGCAATTAAGTGGATGTTTACTCCTATTACCTGTAATCAGACAGCAGGCTACGGAAGGAAATCTAGATAATAAAGGTATTCATTCTTCCACCTCTACTGATTCTGATTTTAAAGAAAGAAGGGAAGTAGTCACAGAGCTCTAATACATATCTCTGTAAGAATAAAATAAATGAGATTTTGAAGGGGGGTGGGGAGGAAGAATTGAAAGCAAATAATAGTTCCCAGTGTTATTTTGTGATAGATTTATGTTACTATATATTTATTAATAGTAGAAAAAAGACAGAATTCTCTATATGCAAGTGAGCATTGTTTACATGACCCTCAGAGGAAAAGAGGACATGTATGTACTGAGTAGAACACACATGCATAAACTGCATACTTCTGTTCACAACGAACTATAACTCAAATGCCATCTGTGTCAAGAAGAGCAGGAACAAGTCTTTCACTAAGATCAAGGCATTTAAGAACTTAGAAATATTTCACAATAGTGATATTCTGAAAACAGAAAAAGCAGTGGAATTCTGATGAAAAAGAATTATGAAGGAAGACTGAAAGATGCCAGTACTGATTGAATAAGCCCAGCTGCTGTCTCTTAGATTAGTCATCCCCACAATTCTATAACCATGTTGTTTGCTGGATTTCAAAGTCACAACTGGAAATAAGATTAAAGTCTGTGTGTTATGTCATTTAAACTAAACCTTATGAACAATTATTTTGTTGCCAAAGTATTTTCCATCATTTTGTAGAATGAATCAGGACTCTTAAATAGCAATACCCTTGGGTGAAATTGAAAGGCATTATACAGTAAAGCTATTACCAGGCATAGTCAACATGGGTTCAGGGGAAAGTCCTGTGTTAGCATTTTCATTTCTTTCAATGTTAAGATGGCCCATTTAGTGGATGAGGGAAGGATGTAGTCTTTCTAGATTTGTTAAGGCTCTTGATACTGTCCCTCCCAGAATCCTTCTGGATTAATTGTGAGAAAAACAGGCTCACCTAGGCTATGCTAGATGATGAACTGTCACAACAGGACAATGGCAGTCTGCTGATGACATTAAACTGGGAGATACTGTTGACTCCCTGGAGAGTTGGGAAGCCTTGCAGAGGGGTCTAGATTGATTGGAGCACTAATCAATTAGCAATGGTATGAAGTTCAACAAAGGCAAATGCAGAGTTCTGCACCTGGGACAGAGCAATGCCTTCGCCAATGGCTCTTCAATGACTTTCCTGCTACTAGTTTTGCTGTAGCATCTAATATTTAAATATGCTGGTTTAATTTGTACTATTAATGGGAAATTGGTAAAATCAAAAGATGAAACATTTCAAGAGTATAACATTCTGCAGACATTAGTGTCTGCATGGAGTAGATAGGTACTTTGTATTCTATTAGCTTCAGCTTTTAGCTATAAACTTCTAATTACTTGGATATGATTTGCTGAAATATGTCTGTGATATCATGCTGTGAGAAGTAACATTACACAGATGGATACTAAGTTATATATCCCAGCTAGATACCACTTGAAAGGCAAAAGAGCTTCTGCTTTCTGAGAAACCAATACATTTGTTTTTCAAAACTTAGGACTGAATTTTGCTGTAAGGGTAATACTCATCGTTAAACTATATCTCAAGGATTTCAAACATTTTGAACTCAGCTGAAAAAGGTCCTTTTTGGTACCCTAACCAAACATGTCAGTGCTTTGTTTCATTGCTGTTTAATCTAACTCCTATACTTAATCATTATTAAGACAGTTAACACTTTACTGTGAAGTCTGCAGTCTCAGATTTTACCTCAAATCTCCAAAAATCCCTTCAAAATTAAACATTGTACACTTCATTTCGTTTTCACTGTTGGGGTACCTAGTTGTCTTTGTAAGGATTTATGAGTGCATACAGTAGTTCTGAGTAGATGGAGTGTTCTAGAATAGCTGACTTAGGCCTGTAGGTTAAGAGTTAGTGGGTGGGGGGTTTAGGTAGGTGTGCATACAGGTTCTCTCGCGTGCATCAGGTTTTGCACAGCGGGTGTACGCATCTGCACGGGATTTAGGATGGTATATATGGAATGTGACACAGCAATAAATTGAGAGAAGACATGGCATCCATGTTTGTGTTTCTCCCCTGGACAGTCGAGGTCCTGGGATAAGTTGGGTTAATTGGTGAATATGTCATTCACCTCTCGTTGTTTCCATGGAAATAAGTAGGAGGCATTATTTTCAAAGCAACCTACAGGTATCTCCATATACATGTGCATATATTTACTTAAACAGTGACAGTTCTTTATCATTGCATTTCAGTATAATTTATGGAAGATTAGAAAAAAAAAAATCACATGGCTATCAATAGTCTGCAAGAACTACATCTTTGAAAGTGAAGCTATGATTGAAAGGTGATTCTTGTGGGTTCTTTTTGTTTCATTTATTTTTGTTTGTTTGTTTTTGTGGCTTACTGTACTAGGGAACTGGATGGGCATACATCTAAATTACACATAAACAAAAAACCTGTGATGCTGTAGACAGTAGATGGACACATTAAGCAGGCAGTTTTTCCTTTTAAAAAAGATAAAGGGAGAATTTTTATCTTATAGAGCTGCTTCACGCAATATATAAAATATTACAGACAGTTTTGAACTAGAACCATATATAAAAGTTACAGGTTTTGATACAAAATAGTTTTTTCTGTCCTTGATTTTAAATAAAATCTGTTTTGGCACTTCTACAGATGTATTTCATTGGTGATAAAAGTGCATAATTTATCTGCTTTCATTATGTAAGTAAACATAGCAGCTTGATGTCTGTACTAAGATTTCTAAGGTGAAATGCCTGACTATTACTAAAAAAAGAAGAAAGAGCAAGAAATTAGCATTAAAGCAATCATAATTTCATTCTTAAATGGGACTTGCAAAGGATATTGAGAAGTCTAGCTGAGTAACAGCAATCATACAATACAGTCCTATAGTAACTTTCATAAAGAACCCCTGGTTGCTCCTCAAATTAGCACAATTCAAAACACTTTTAAGTAATTTTTTTTCACAGTAGCTATATTTTAAAATAGCTCTCTGAAAGAGACTTTTCTGTAAAAAAAGTTATACTTGTGTAGAACAATATTCAGTAAAATCACCAGCTTCAACAGTGCCCATGGTAGACCCCAAAAAATTAATGTTTTCTTTAACAACAGTTAATTAATAAGATGAAGGCATGGTAGATTAAATACTTGTGAGAAAAGAGCACAATTTCATGAAGAACAGATGAAAACTGAAACAAATAAACAAGTGAAAAACAAAGTCCCTCTCCAGCTTTCCTGTAGTCCTGCTTCAGGTGCTGGAATGCTGCTAGAATGTCTCCCTGAAGATGCTCTATCCATCTAATCATCTTTGTGGCCTTCTAACAGCTTGATATTCTTCTTGTGTTCAGGATCCCAGAACTGGATAGAGTACTCACAGAATCACAGAATCACAGAAAGACCTGGGTTGGAAGGGACCTCAAGGATCATGAAGTTCCAACCCCCCTGCCTGGCAGGGCCACCAAACTTTCAGATTTACTAGATCAGGTTGCCCAGGGCAATGTCCAACCTGACCTTGAACACCTCCAAGGACAGGGCATCCACAGCCTCCCTGGGCAGCCTGTTCCAGGACCTCACCACTCTCCTAGTAAAGGACTTCCCCCTAACATCCAACCTAAAACTACCCTCTTTCAACTTAAATCCACTTCCCCTTGTCCTACTATTATCAGCCCTTTCAAAGAATTTACTCCCCTCCTGGATATAGGTTTTCTTCAGGTACTGAAAGGCTGCAATGATGTCACCCCACAGCCTTCTTTTCTGCAGGCTGAACAAGCCCAGCTCCCTCAGCCTGTCTTCATAGGGGAGGTGCTCCAGTCCCTGGTCACTCTCCTCTGGGCCCTTTCCAACAGTTCCATGTCTTTCTTGTACTGAGGGCTCCACCCCTGGACACAGTACTCCAGATGGGGCCTCACAAGAGCAGAGTAAAGAGGGAGAATCACTTCCCTATCCCTGCTGGCCACCCCTCTCCTGATGGAGCCCAGGATACCGTTTGCCTTCTGAGCTGCAAGAGCACACTGCTGGCTCATGTTAAGTTTCTCATCCATCAGTACCACCAGGTCCTTCTCTGTCGAGCTGCTCTCAAGTATCACTCTTCCTAGTCTGTACAGATGCCTGGGGTTTTTCTGGCCCAAGTGCAAAATCTCATTAGGTTCACCTGGGCCAACATAGCGGGTATATATATATATATGTATAACCTAGGATACAGTTGGCCTTCTGGGCTGCAAGGACACACTGCTGACTCATTTTGAGTCTCCCAACCAGCATCCTCAAATCCTTCTCCTCAGGGCTAATCTCAAGCCATTTTCTCATCAGGCCTACTTTCAAGACATTAAGGTTGTATCCTTAGCTATAAAGCAGTCCCTGCTCTATTTTGATTAGTACCATCACATCACTTAAGTGACAAAGAACTTTTTTTTCACCACAATTTTCAGTTTGACTGTTTCCACCTATGATTTCCACTTTAGTTCTTCATTGATAACATGAGATGGGAGGTGACTAACACTGCACATAACGCAATTCATAGAGGAAACACAGCAAGATATAGTCTGTTAATGGCAGTATTGCTACTCCATAAAAAATGCACTGAAAATAAAATAAACAAAATGGAAGTTGTAAAAAATAATAATTCCCAACAGCATTTCTCAACATTCAAGCTGAAAATCAAATAGAAAATGATGAGATTTTGTTATTAAAAAAAAAAAAATAAAAAAAAAAAATTCGAGTTTATCAGGAGTGTGCTTTTATTCCCGAACAAACCCATTGCAGTGTGACATTTGTTATAAATCAAGCCATCAAACCAAAATTAACTCAGTATTTTGGAATATTTCATCTTTGAGGCTGTCTATGGCAACACAAGGAAACAATCAACACAATTTTCATTATTATTTAATATCAAAGGTAAAAGAATTGGCATTTTTACTACCTTAAAAATAATGAAATAAAAGTTCAGAAGTTGTGCACAACACCTTTGCTGAACTCTACGTATGGATGGCAAACATTGCTGAGCAACTATACTACAGTAAAAGAATTAAAGAAATTAAAGTAAATTAATTAAAGAATTAAAAGAAGTAAAAGAACTTTTTATTAATTACCAGTATTATAGATGTCATAATATACAATATTCCAAGCCTGAAGACTATACCCTTGAACAAAACAGCTTTGCAGCAAATAAGTGTTAATTATTTTAAAATATATTAAGACTAATAATACATATATATTGGGGATAGAATATCTTCCTATTTTTGGAGTGGCTTTCTATTTATTTATTTATTTTGTCCTGTTTCATTTTCTTTTGTTTTTGCTTTTGTTTTGCTTTGTTTGGTTTGCTGTATCTGCCTTGAGGCTTTCCAGTTAGTGGTACATAGTACTCTGAAAAATAGCTTTCTTCTTCAACATTTTAAGAATCAAAATGTATTTCCTATGTGTCCTCAGCATGCTTCAGCATGAGGCTAAATATGACAGCCTGTTTTGTGTGGACCTAAACAATGTGGATTATATCTTATTTTCATTTCTTGTAGCAAAACTGACAGAATGGTGTAGAAATGCACAAGTATAAACACATATAACATTTCAGTAACTAGAAGATGTATGCCATATCAGTCAGTTTCTACCGAGACAGATCATCTTTGCCTTTCTGCTTCCCATTTGCTCACTGCTTTCCACTGATGAGTTACAATTAAACTTTACTTTGGAAAAAGAAAAAGAAAAAAAAGATGACTTTTACAGAGTTCAACTTTATCTAAGCACAGTCTTGAGAATAGTCACATTCAGCTTTCCCAACACTAGGAAAACAGGAAAGATTTCCCCTAATAGAATAAGTAAGCTCATTCTACTTTCAAACACATTCTATTTTCAAAAACCAAGAAACATTAGTAGGGCATTGGTATTGTTGTGGTGTAAGAGTTTCAAACTATACTATCTACTTTATGATTTTATGGGCAGTAAGGAATGCAGATATCACATCTATATCAAAAATCATTGACTGTCCATGGCATTGTTTTTGTGAAAGAAGCACTGTGGAAAAAAATAAATAATATACTTTCTGATATTGGATGTGTGGTATGCTGCAAGAGGGCAGAGTAAGGACTACAAGTATTAATTTTGGTCTTCATAATTGTAGGATGGAGCAAAGATATGTATCTGCCGTGATGAATAAGAATGAAGAATCGGCAATAGGGAACATGGAGAAGACTGAGGTACTCAGTAAGTTCTTTGACTCTGTCTTCACTGCAAATCAGACTTCCCATGCCTCTCAAGTCTTTGAACCACTAGGTAAGAGTTGGGGAAGCAAACTCCTTCTCATTGTAAGAGAAGAGCAGATTTGAGACCACTTACTTAACAAAACTGAATGCATATATAAAAGTTTATTACAGAATTTAATTTTAAAAGTTTTTATCATAGGTAACACTAGAGCTATAATTTAATTTCAGAACAGTGTTTTTGTAATTAACACTTCACGGAATGTATTTTTCATAAATGTTAAAATAAACGATCTGCATTTATATCATGTCAGCATAAGCTTTAATATTTGATGAGCATCAAGAGCTGGTTATGAATTCCATGACCTCCTGCATAGTGCATCTAGAGGTCAGCTCTACTTGTGTGACCTCAATTACATGGAATAAGAATTTTAATGTTAGGAATCAAATTAAATGCACTGTATAAATTTGTAACTTCTGTCTTGTTATCCAAGTCAACAGTACACACAATCTTGATCCATTTTACATGGTTACGTTCTATGTCAGTGTATGAAAAGTTTCTCATTTCCTATTGTAAATCTTTCATACAATCATTGTGCTTACTTGCATTTTAATGTTAATCTCAGACTCTGATTTCTATTAATATTGTATACATGCTTATGTGGTTTTCACAAAAACTTTTTCATAAATTTTCTTAGCCCATCTTAAGGCATAGAAGACAGATGGGTATCCAACTGAATGCGTATTTCAAAGCTGTCATTATGTATCTGAACTGTAGCCTACATATTTCACTGTAAACATAATTTCATCATATCATAGTATCATAGTATCATAGTATTGTGCGAGTTGGAAGGGACCTTAGAGATCATCGAGTCCAACTCCCGTGATTCGAGCCCTCTGTGTAGCAGAGCGGCACTTCTACCCCCTGCTCCACAGGGGGGATTCGAACCCGGGCCCCCTGGTGTTGCAGACGGGAATTCTACCGCTGCGCCACCGGGGCACACAATTTATGCTTTTATTATTATTATTATTCATTTCTTAACTGTTAAAGCTCTGTTAAAATTCATCTAGGATGAAAACAGAGATAAGCTGACAGAAAATAAATTTATGCCAACGGGTCATTGTCATGCATTTGATTTGCCATTGATTAAAAAATTTCCCCTGTTGAGTACTGTCTTTACCTCTCCCATACATTGTGGTTTCACATGACAACTTCTTACCAGGATATAACTTGATATCTAATGTTAACCTTACAAGGAAAGAGAAAGCCAACTTTTCCAAAGAAGAAGATCACATCTTATTTGTAAAACTGTGAATCCAGAGGAGATGAAATAAACTAGATGAGCTTTCTACTGTTTGCATATGTAGGTGGCTAAATGTTGATGTTAAGCTAGACATACTTTTAAAAGCATTCTCATTTGGTCAGTATTGAAGAGCTGTACTTTTAATCTTTCTGTTGTTGTTGTACTTGTTTCTTGAACCACCTTCTTGTGGTTGCAGAATGCTATTTTGCTCTGCTACTGGTAAAAAAAATAATTATTATCCATCAGATAAAGAAAACAGATTTTGAGAGGCATACCTGTAATTAGTGTCTTATTTATAAAATACTAATAAGCACTTTTTATTTATTGTCCCACAAATCCCCTTTGCAGAAAAAAAAAAAAATAAAATGTAAATTTGCATTTCTGTAATGTATATCATCCATGTATCTTACAATACTTCATAGTTATTCTGATCTAAAAGATTTTCTTTATTACTTTAGAAGAAGAGGGAAGAAGAAATAAAAAATTGCTGTAGTCTCAAATGATAGTTTGAACAGCACTTAAGTTTCTGTTTTCTGTTAAAGATCTCTGATCAAAAACAACAAGAGAAATAATTCAGATTTCTTAGATAGATCTTGGAATCAGGTCCTTCCCATGTTCATATATGTTCTTCAAACCAAATACAGGAGTGCTCAACTTGAAGTTCAAACACTAAGATCTCAAATTTGTTGTCAACACTGATGTGGGAAATTTGTAAAAATTGAGATCTTCCAGGTAAAGGAAAAAGTCTTTAAACAAATGCATGAAATTCACGTTACTTTGCATCAAACTGTTCATTAATTTGTGAGCACAAAGGTAAACCTACATTCTCATGTATATATATTTTGACAGGATTCAGAAAAACAAACAGAAAGGCCTATGATGAGCTACATAGTTGGAAATGCTTGAGGAAATGGCACTAGCACTCCATACTATCTGTTTTGGCAGACTTTGGTGCTAACAGAAGTGGTTTTGACAGTGCCATATGTTTAGAAATAAAGCAGTTCTCAGGGGATGACAGGTGACACTTCTCTGGAGAAGTTGATGCTTGAGAATTATTCAATAAGAAAGTTGCCAAATAGGCTTTTCTGGAGTATTTGAAACGTGAATCTGTGTAAGCAAAAATGAGAGGGAGATTTATGTAAGATAGCTGAGAAAGTATAAAATTCTCTACAAAGGTCCTTTGCAAATGCTAAACTTCTGTTTCAGGAGGATAAAAGTATATGGTACAGTGTTCTCATAAGAATAATTCATTTGCTAAAATAAACACATTAAATTTTATGATGCTCCATCTAAAGAGTGAATAGCCTTGAATCTAATGCCTTCTTAAGATATAAATGATTTAGCAATTATCCAGATGAACAAACGTGACAAAAATTATTTTAAATGTTGTTAATACACTAGTTTTCAGCATAAAATGTCAATAACAGGTATAAAATATTTTAGAATCACATTCAACAACATTTTACTAACATCCAAGTCGCACTAGCTAGAGTTGTAAACATAATACTTTGTACAGGAAAACTTGAACCAGTGAATCAATACTCTCATGTTCCAATAACTTTATGTTATTATAGAAAAAAAAAAAAATAATTCCCAAATGACAACAACCCTCTAATATTTCTAAATCATTAAAATAATCAAATCATAGAATCATAGAATCTTTAGAGTTGGAAGGGATCTCTGAAGGTCATCTAGTCCAGCTCCCCTGCAGTGAACCACAGCTAGATCAGATTTCCTTATCCAGCCTCACCTTGAAAGTTTCCAGGGATGAGGCATCAACCACATCACTGAGCAACCTGTTTCAGTGACTCACCACCCTCACTAAGATTTTTTTTTTCCTTAAATCTAACCTAAACCTACCCTCTTTGATCTTGTAGCCATTTAGCTTTGTTCTGTCACCACACAACGTGCTCAGGAATTGGACCCTTTCTTTCATGTATCTCCCCTTTAAAATACTGAATGGCTGCTATCAGAACATACTGGAGCCTTCTCCAGGCTGTGAAGGCCCAGCTTCTTCAGCCTGTACTCACAGAGGAGGTGTTCCAACCCTCTGATAATTTTTGTGGCCCTCCTCTGGACCCACTCCAACAGCTTGATGTCCTTCTTGTGCTGGGGACCCAGAACTGGACACAGTACTACAGGTGGTGGTCTCATCAGAGAAGAGTAAAGGGGCAGAAAAACCTCCCTCAGCCCTCTCTGGTTATGCTTTTCTTGATGTAAGCCAGAATACTCTGCTACCTGCTCTTCAGAACACTTTCCTAAGTGTTTCTACTCAAAGTTGACTTGTCATGGTTTTGCAATGACATGACTTAAGATCTGAATAATTTCATCAGAATTGTGTTCCTTTGAATATCTTGTCTGATGAAAGTTCAAAGAACATCTTAACTAGCCTTTGCAGATAAGACTGCTAAATTACGTAAAAAATAACTTACTTTCATAGTGACACTTCACGATTTTCTGTAAGAGTAAGTGATGGAGTTTCTACATGCAGAATCACTAGGAACAGAAGGGAAATCTGGCTGACAAAGTGTTCAGTTTTGGAGCAACAACTGCTGTTTCAAACAGAATACTGGGAAGCTTTGTTCCGTGCTGAATCATCTTCCTTGCAAAAAGGAAAAAGTGCAAACTTTCTAGAAATACTTTATTTCAACTAAACTATGAGGTATATCTACATCACCTCTTTAGCAGATGATTCCATTCCCTGTGACTACTGCATTTTGTCATTATAGAAAGTCTAGAGATGGCAAACTCAATGTAGAAAAATCTACAGGTAGCAAAAAGAATCGAGGTTTTTAGCAGTCAGACAGGAACAGTGCATTCCCAAGACTTGGGATCAGCTACAGCAGGGAATAGGGTCTTAAATAGATATAACAAACACTGATTACTCTTCTTGGGACCCGAAATCCCGATCCTGACACTTCTCTGTCATGTGAATATCCACTGAAATGACATTTCAGTCCCTGCAGGACCTGGCTGTGTGGAACAAAAGACTAAGATTTTTCTTCATATGTTGTCACTTAGCCAGGTATAAAGGGCAAGATTAGCACTGGACAAGAGAATTTTTTAAAGCTCTTTGGCATTTCAGTAATTCAATATCTATAACAGCTTACAATCTGATTACTTGTTTTTCATTTTCTTTCTACTGAAATCCTTCCTAATGCTTACTTTTTATTTCTTTAATTCAAGACTTTAGAAGGAAGTTCTCTTTCTTTAAAAGAGACGTGAGAAATATGCAAGTCCATATGTTTGATGATGAAGTGAGAGACAGAAATTGTGTGTGAAACACAGAATCAACAAAAAATCTTCCAAATTCTATGCAGTAAAAATTAGTGAAGAACAGGAAGCTCTTGCAAAGCTTCTGTCACTCTACATGTCTGTAATATTACAGATTCTATGGAAAAAAAAAAAAAAAAAAAAAAAAAAAGGAAAAGGAAAAAAGGAAAAAGAATTATCACAAGGCAATTTGCTGTATAGTGGCATTGAAAGGCCAAGATATCCAAACACTAAGAATCATGAAGTTCGATGGCAATATATCAGTAAGAGAACACAACAGCAAAAAACACTTGAGCTGACAGCTTCCTGCTGAGAGAGAATTCCGCTAACAGAAAATTTGGTTTGCAAGAAGGAGAAAAATAACTCCAGGGCCTGAAAGCCAAACCTTTCACGGTTTCTCTAAACCAGTCATGCTGAGACCATAAGATGGCATACTGGGAGACACCACAGAAAATGAAGTAACTTGAGCAGCAACAGCAAGACTTTGGAAATTACTCTGTCTTGTGTGTTCTTGGAAAGCATTAAAGTACGGTGAAATATGGACAAGAATTCACTCCCTAAAACTGCAGCACATGCAAGTTGAAGCTAAAAGAGTACCTTGTTTTCAGTATTAATGAAGGGTTTGACTCTAAACATTTAGGTTTCTTGGTTTAAACTAAAATAGTTAACTATATACTCTTTTACTAGAGATTTTTGGATCCTTCCTCTGCTATGTATAAGCAAATACATGAAACAAGAAGAGAATTTATACTTCTATCTACTGAAGAGAGGAAATTTACCTGTACTGTTACAAACAGAAGAAAGAATTTGGGCATCAGTATCTGAAGCCAACTAATAACTGTCTTGTATGGTCTTAATTAATTACTAGAAAATACATGTTGACATCCTGCTGTAAAATGTGAAAGCACTGAAGCATCCCGTTGAGTTACAAATAACAGGGCATTTTAAACTTCAGTGCGACTAGAAAAGTACCAACTGGACATACATAAAGGTAGTCCTTACTATAACAATGACATGCTTTTTATATATAAAGAAGTGAAAGAGAATTTTGATCTCAGCTTAGTTTGTTACAAATACCAGCAAGTGTGAACACCACTTATGAAGTTATGAAAAAATATTCCATTGCATCTTACTACACCATAGTTGAAGATGAATTGAAGCAAATAACAGGTAACAACAAAGCCTATGATGTGTCCAGTCAGTCAATTGCAAAATCTAACTACACATTATAGATCTTCAGCATATTGCCTGTTATTTCGAAAGGGAGACTCTGTGGTACTTTATTTGAGCCGCATAGAGCAGAAAGTATACCAGAAAGGGATGAATTTCCATTACAACCTGGTATATATTCAGGAGTAAATACTTGGGTTCTGAAGCTTACTGGACATATGCCATGTTATGAAATAAATAAATAAATAATAAATAAATAAAAATGAATGCTTACATTGATCTGATAACACAAAAAATGCAGCACTTACAGGATTATGTTTATTTTCTGTGACAGCTATTCATAGGCAAAACACCTCCTGGACCTACCAGAATTTTGTAAAGGAGGTTACATCATGGATATTTGTACAAAAAGAACACGTAGTCAAATAAGAATAAAGTCAGGCATCTCTTTTTCTATTGGTTAAAGAAAACACACACAAAAACAAGGTTTAATTTTTTTAGAAAAGTGAAAATTTAGTATTATTATTCAGAGATTTTCTAGGTGGTAGAATATATTTTTATATATAGAGATGTTCTATAAAGTTAGAATATCAGTCTCACTATTTTTAAACCACAAGGAAAAAAAAAAACAATAACAGAAGAAATCATTATCACAGCAACATTTTTTCTGTTCTATGATTTGTGAATGAATGCCATGTTTCCTGGTTTGATCTGTGTTAGATGCACATCATCTGGGCTTGGAAAAAAATTGAGATGTTTCCTAACAGTGATCTGCTTCAGGAAGACAAAGGATCTAGAGATCAGGCAAATCATTAAATAAGACAGTACTCTTACAGGTAAACTTAAAGGGCAAGTCCAGTTAATTAGTTTTATTGCCTTATTAAAATAACAAGTGTTTATCGTAAGTGAATATTACACAGATGTAATTGGTTTTGTTAATGCAAATGTTAACATTCCAGAGATAGAACTAGTTTATGTCACTGATTCCCCCAAGGGTAGATTGCTTATTCATTGGCTTAGTCATAGCAGTTAGTGAGTTGCATGAAGATTAAATTATTCTAATGAGACCACTCACAAAGCAAGAAAAAAACAAAATGGGTGAATGTGCCACAGTTTGACCTCTAATAATCACAGAGATGATAGTTTAGTGTATTATGACTAACTTGAGGGAGATCATGAGGTGTGTATGGGACAACTGGACGATCAGGTCTAACCAGAATGGATTCATGAAGGGCAGGTCTTGCTTGACCAAACTGATCTCCTTCTACGATCGTGTGACCCGTCTGGTGGACGAGGGTTACTGTCTCCCAAACTATTCTGCAGAAGCTGGCAACCCATGGCTTGGACAGGTACACTCTTGGCTGGGTAAGGAACTGGTTGAAGGGCCCGGCCCAGAGAATGGTGGGGAATGGAGCTAAATCCAACTGGCAACCAGTCACAAGTGGCGTTCCCTGGGGGTTGGTTCTTGGGCCTGCCCTCTTCAATATCTGTATCAATGACCTGGATGAAGAGATTGAGTGCGCACTCAGTAAATTTGCAGATGACACCAACTTGGCTGGAAGTGTCAATCTGCCTGGAGGTAGTGAGGCCCTACAGAAAGATCTGGGCAGGCTGGATAGCTGGGCTGAAGCCAATGGGATGAGGTTCCACAAAACCAAATGTCAGGTCCTGCACTTTGGTCAAAACCACCTCAGACAATGCTACAAGCTCAGAGCAAAGTGTCTGGAAGACTGTGTAGAGGGAATAGACCTGGGGGTATTGATTGATGTTTGGCTGAACATGAGCCAGCAGTGTGCCCAGGTGGCCAAGAAGGCTAATGGCATAGTGGGTTGCATCAGAAACAGTGTTGCCAGAAGAAACAGGGAAGTGATTGTCCCCTGTACTCAGCTCTGGTGAGGCCACGCCTCAAGTACTGTGTGGTTTTGGGTCCCTCACTGCAAGAAAGATATTGAGGCCCTGGAGCGTGTTCAAAGGAGGGAACAAAGCTGGTGAGGCATCTGGAGCACAGGCCTTACGAAGAATGGCTGAAGGAACTGAGATTGTTCAGTCTGGAGGAGGCCCAGGGGAGATCTTATTGCTCTCTATAACTTCCTGAAGGGAGATTGTAGTGAGCTGGGGGTCAGCCTATTCGCTTGAGTAACTGGTGATAGGACTACAGGAATGGCTTCAAGCTGTGCCAGGGGAGATTTAGGCTAGACATTAGGAAAAAACTACTTCCCTGGATGAATGGTCAGGCAGTGGAATGGGCTGTCCAGGGAGGCTGTGGAGTCATCGACTCTGGAGGTGTTCAAGGAACATTTGGACATTGTGTTGAGGGACTTGGTTTAGTGAGAACTATTGGTGATGGATAGATGGTTGGACTGGATGATCTTGTAGGTCTTTTCCAACCTTGGTGATTCTATGATTTTGTGAAACTAGTGTTTCAAAATTTGTCTCTGCTTGTAATCCAGTCCTTTGCGGGCTAACTTATCTCCTACCATCTATCAGTCTTTCTCCTTACTTTAATAGAACAGATTTAACCTACTTAAAGTTCTTAAAACTGATTACCTCTAACAAATATAGCAGAGATATTGAAAAATGAAGGCAACAAACAAACAAAACAAAACAACAAACAAACAAACAGAAAACAACAACAAAACAAAAACAAACAAACAAACAAACAAAAACGCCAGGATAAAAGACCAGATTAGCATCTACATTTATACAACACTAATCTTTCTGGTTTGACAGGCATTTCCATAGTATTCCATCACAGTAATGTTAGCAAATCAGTCATCTGCTCCAGGTAGCATTTAAGTAATCCAAAGTCAATTGAGTTTCCTTGAAGCACAGATGAAGACTGATTTATACAATAATTTCCATAGTCCCCAGGAATGTGAGTCTCTTCTTCATGCGAGCCCAAATGTTTATGCTGGCACCAGATTTTCTTGTATATGCAGTGGGTAGTGGCAAATATGGGCTTGCTTGCTTAGTTTTCCCAGTAGTTCTCACTGCTTCTTTATTTAGTTTTATACATTTAGCTCCCACCAGCTGAGGCATTGTGAACATCAAAACATTTTTTTCCTGTTGTCATCCCTTGCTTCTTTTTTCCCAATACAGAAAATGCTACATGTTTTATTCATTTTCTGTCCCCTCGTTATTTATGCCATGCTTTCTTCTCAACAGGGAATAACTTCTATAATAGCTAGGACTGTGACTGGAGGCTGTATATTCTGGGGCTTTTTTTTTTTTTTTTTTTTTTTTTTTTTTTGTGGATATTGTTTTGCTTTCTTTCTACTGAGTTATTCTTTCTTTTTTCATGTTCAGTATCATTGTTTTCTGGATTCATAACAGTGTCCATACTCCGAGATATTTAGCATCTAATCTTACAGTATCCAGCTCCTAGAGTACAAATTATTTTCTTTCTTTTCTTAACGTCATACTTTTTTATTTACATGTATTACTGTCTGAAATCTGTTTTTTCTTCTCACCTGCATGAGTCTAAGTTTGAAAGGCACTATAATTTCACCTATGGTATTATAAGTACTAAGCTATTTTTCTGCAGCATCTTTGGGGTTGTGTATCTAAATCAAATATTTCTTCAGCTATAGAACAGTATTCCATGCTTTTAAACATACCAGAATCCCTTTTGTAACCGTCTTTATCATTATCTCAAATAAGTATGATCCAAAATTTTCCTCCTTCATAATATCCTACAGCAGTAGTGAAGTCTAATAACTGAAAACTGGTACAACTGGTACATAATATGCAGAGGTATTGATAAAGAAAGACTAATTGAAATACCTCTTTTATCAGCAGTGAATGGTTATATAACTTCTCTATGGATTTATAGAGATGTATCCTCAATCAAATGTTCTTTAAAAAAAAAAAAAAAATCAAAGATGTGTTGAGACACTACTTCCCACTTAGATGGAATCTGTTTCTATAAATGTCTGGTTACCTCCCTGGATATACAACAGGGCTGATTTGTCATTAATGCCTTGAAACTCACAGAAATCTTCATTGAACAAAGAAGAATTACTGGTCTTCTTTTCTTCCATAAGATAGAGTTCATATATATCAGCAATTTCTGTATCAACAGAAGTTACCCTTATAACAAGGAGAATTAATACAGTGTGGGAACAAAGTCTGGACTGTTTAGATAGGTAGATTCATATTGACGACCCCAACGGATCCCAGACTTCAATTTGTCCTTTTTTGGTTTCTGCTGGGTATATTGTTTCCCCATGCTTCTGTTGTATTACTTCTTCATTTTTACAAATACATCATTAATAATAGTAGCATTGTCAAACAGCTAGAAATGTGTGAGAGAACCAAAGTTAATGAAGTCTTTTAGTCTGAACACACAATGTGTGCCTCTGCATGTGTGTGTATGAATAAATATAGATGAAAGCTTAGTATTGTGACACATGATTACCAAAGCCTTCATTGTGTTTCATTGTCAAGGAATAGGTCATGACACACATAGACAACATTTACTCAATATTCTGTTCTCTTCTATTGGTATCGCATGCTGCAGAGCTTGGGTACATTACATGTCTTACATGGTGGATTTTAATTTGATGTGTTTTTTGACTGTGAATGCTGAATTTATAATCTGAGAAGGCACAAGGTCTGTTGCCTAACAATATGGGCATAAAGGCAAGTGTTTACCATTGTCAGTGAAGTGAATAGATTTGAAGCAAGGTAACCTCTGCATTCCTAAATTTATATGATTAACTTAATGGAGGCACTTTTGTTAAAAATCAAAACAAAACAACAAAAACCCTCTGATTGTCTCAGACTATTTCATTTGTATCTAGAGCAAAGATGGTTTTGGTTCTCACACCTGAAGAGTTGGTAGCTAAAATATGCCTTTAAAGTATATAGGTATGATGAGACTACAGGTTTTAATTTATTTCTACAAACATATATATTAAAAGTAAGGTCAAGTTTTAGAAGCAAATACAGAAATACATAGAGAGCCCTAAAAAGACAGGATTTGTGTGAATACATACTTGAAATGACACTAGAATTTTTATTTTCACATATTAACATTAGAAAGCCATTTATCTCGATTTTAAAATCATTCCTATGTACAAAGTATCACTAATTTAACACCATGTTTGCCATTTATCTTTATTGTCCAAGTAAACTTCTGGGGTTTATTTTCATTCTAGTATTATATTCAATTTACTTTTTATTAACGTTAAGAAAAATGAAGAGGCATTTTTCTGAACTGACTTTTCAGTATATTAGCTACAGTATTTTTTAGTAATTGATTCAAGCACATTAAATGCTTTGTTTTATGATAAGATTTAATAAAAAAAGCCTAATAATTCATACTTATGCATATGCAACTAGTGACTGTTTAATTCAGGTGAAGCACATTCTTTTCTCTCTCAGCCTTCCAAAATGCATGAAGAAGACAAAGTTGCTGCTGACTGTCTCCATAGAGACTCCATGACAGTATCACCAGAAAACATTTTTACTTCAGTACCTAATGGATTTGCCTCCTGAGCAAAACCACTCAATAAGGGAAGTGCCAAAAATAGAAAAACCATTCATTACAGTGTTGCAGCTCATTGTGATCTGCGCTGGCTTGGCCTGTGAAAAGTGTATTAGTACAATTTATAAATGCAGGAGAAAATGGTATAGATATAGATATAGATGTAGATATATGTACATATCTATTTTTCAGATCTGCCTACTTTGCCAAATTCACAGCATTTTTAGGTTCACATTTTGGCTTAAATAACATAAGAGAGCAGGCTATTTCTGTCAGTGGATATAGGAAAATAACTATTTCACTTGACCCTGAAAATAAACTTAGTTAAAAAAAAACAAAAACAAAAACAAACAAAACAAACAAACAAACAAACAAAAAAAACGAACAAACAAAATGTGGAACGGTATTCTGAATAATCTAAAAGGTAATAGTGAGAAGGTTTTTTGTTTCAGAAACTAAATCTGGAAATATAGTGATGACTGCTATCAACACTGCCTCTTCTAGACTAGAGTCTGCATGGGAAATCAAGTCTATCCAGAATTTAAGTCAGAGTTGTAATTTACCTTCAGAAAGTCAGAGGCAGTTCACATAATCCTAATATTTTTCACTACTTTAAATACTCAAATGTTTAAAATACATTCATTACAATTGAGAAGTTTTCCTTATTAAATATTTATACTCTCCAAATTACGATGCTGAGTTACGTAGCATGTATTAACACGGAATGGATTGCTATAGTAAATATTACGACACCATGTATACATATAAAAGAATAAAACAAACTATACCCACCAATATAATTCAATCTACTTAAAACTAATTTTCTGAGACTATCTGATTTGGAAATTTGGATTTTAACATAGTGGATAAATGCTATGTCTTTGATATATCAATTTATTACTTTTAAGGAATTTCAGAGAGATAGACATTGTGAACTTGTATTTCTGTAGTGAAAATAAATATTATCAGTAAACAATGCCACCTAAGTGATCTGCAGCTCACCTGATGTCATAGTTTTGTGGTGTTGCTGGAACTGGAGTATGAATGATCCATACTGCACATGATGTTATGATGTGGAATATTGACAGCAACACCACAAAACTATGACACCTGATTTTTGATTAAATGCAGTGATATCAAAAGAGGATGGGTAGTAACTTTAATTCTTCTGTTACCACTGAGGTTACATATCAATCTTCACTACAACTCTCTCCCCTGGATAAAAACAAATTTCCAGGAGTCTTTTGATTAAATAAACAAAGAAATAAGTAAAATCACACATCATCATCAATTTAAAATTTCTGAGATGAATTTCTCACATGACATTTACAAAAAACCCCACTCCTTTTTAAGATGTAAAAAAAATTACTATGTCCAGCTTTCTCAGGGGACATCTCAAAGACACAAAAATAATATCTCAAATTTTCCAGTTATTTTAGAACAAATATAGACAATAATGTCTGTAATAAATAAATAACTAGATTGATAGACAGATAATAGATAAAAATGCTGAATAATGAGATTTCCCATAATATTGAACTATTCGTTAAGCAATCTAAAAGCAGATAACAAAAACCAATACCAGCAGGACTGCTTTTCAAGTAAATTCCTATTTAATCCTTTTGTGACAGTTGTGTCTTCAAGTGACAGTAATCTTAAAATGTATCTGAAACGTTACATTTGCACTGGCTACAGCCACTTTTAGACAAAACCTAGTGGGATCTTATCTAGAAAAAATTACTAGCATTTATCTTGAGTCATATTAAATATTTTCAAATAGAAAAGTGTATCGTGAATATGGCAAATTTAAAATAAAAATCAAATATTTCAATTTAAATTCTGGTATTCTTGAAGTTGTTTTTATGATTGTTTTCCAGAGAACTAAAAGGATAAAATTTATGTAATAAACACTAGAAAAAAAGAAAATTAATGAAGATTTTGCATTTCACTTAAAATTGAATTACACTAATATTTAATTTAAGATGTATATTCTTCACTCTGTTTCTGATTTTAATAGCAGAATATTTATTTGTGTGGGATGTCTGATTTCCCTATTCCTAAAATGTACTCTTTCAGACAACAACATGATTTTTCAAACTTTGAAGCTGAGGATTATATCGCTATATACTATATTACTATAATTTTTTTTTTTCTGATATTTTAAGAAACATTATTTCTCCTACTGTATAGATAGTTACAGAATGAAATTGGCCTATCAGGAGTCTGAAGATTCTCTATCCCTGGACATATTTAAAATCCAGCTGGGCAATGCCCTGAGCAATCTCTTGTAGTTGATGCCACTTTGAATAGAGAGGGAGGGTTTGGTGAGATAATCTTCAGAGTTTAATTCCATCATCTTTCATTCTGAGTTTCTGTGATTTCTTCCAAATAAACAACTTTCTGTTGATAAATTTTATCAAAGGGGGAAGGAGAAAATAAATTTGTTTGTTCAGGGGCAGAACATGAAAACTCTTGTCATCTCTGTGTGAAAAAGTAAACACAGCTTCTTGACAGAAGAAAGCCATAGCCAGTTGGCAATTCTTCTGGTCTCTTCTCCCTGGTAACCAGCAATAGAGCAAAGCTGCACCAGAGGAGGATCAGACTAGAAATTAGGAAAAAATGTATCAAGTGTAAAGGTGCCTGAACACTGGAACAGGCTTCCTAGGGAGGTGGTTGATGCCCCTTTCCTGTCAGTATTAATTATGCATTTGGAAAATGCTGTCATTAATATGCTCTAATTTAAACCGATAAAAATTTTAACCACTGAGTCCTGAAATGATCAGGCAACTGTACTTTCTGACCTTTGTTATTCCCTTCCAACTGAATTACTGTACACTATTCTGGAGTTATGTTTAGATTGTCATACATACAAGTTAGGGGACTGCAGAGATAATCCTTATCTGAAGATACCAGAATACCAAACATAAGCATCTGAACCTCTCTCAGTTTGACTGAATCTCAAAGCATTTTACTTTTTTTTCTTTTTTTCTTTTTTCTTTTTTCTTTTTAAGAATAATTTTTAAGGGAAAAAAATGGGCCACTCAGGAGTGCACAAGGGGCTCTTGGGCTCACTATGGATGAGGTGATTGACTTATAGTCATAGCTTAGGTGCATGCTCAATTGACTTCCTCCTGCTTAATTGTGATATTTTTCTGTCTTGATGGGACCTTGATTGCTATCAGTACTGAGCAAGGCTGAAAAAAGGCATTGGGGAAGAGTGGAGGGGAGCATAATTTCATAATTTCTATCTTTTCTACTGTAAATGTCAATAGGACATAAACAACTTCTTAAAAGATGATGTTTCTAAGGCTACCTCAAACATGTTTTTAAAATACTTTTAAATCATTCTGAATGCATGCTGTTAAAAGTTGCACTATCCTGACAAAATAGTTGGGCTTGTACCACTCAAATAATGACAACTGTTAACAATTTAGATATTTTATATAGATCATATTGTATTTACACTTCAAGATATGTCCTGTAACTATAGTGGTGTCATTTGAATAAATTTATATAAAAAATTGTATTCAGTATGATCGAGGACAGAAGTGATAAGTACACAAAATCATGCTTAGTCACTAATTTTAAGAATGAGTTCTCCTTATTCTAGACTAATTACTACTAATAGGTAAGGGCTGGAAACACTGTATGGACAGAAAGCTAGCTCTTTGAAGTCCAAACTTTGCTACAAGAATAATACAATTCATCTCAGGCTCTTACTAATATATAGTTGTTGTTGTTGTTGTTTTTGTTGTTGTTGTTTTTGTTTTTTTTTTTTTTTTTTTTTTTTTTTTTTTTTTTTTTTTTTTTTTTCCACATTGATATATATGTCCACTCAGCTCACTTTTTGAAATAAAAACTCCAATGCTTTTATGCCTCAACATTATTTGCTGTGGTATATTAACCTTGGCTGGTCAACATGTGCCCACTAGGCTGCTCTTTCAGCCCAATCCTCAGCAATACAAATGGGAAAAATATGATGAAAAGGATGCATAGGTTGAAATAAGAACAAGGTTGAGGTAAGATCACTCACGAGTTATTGCCACACACTGAAGGGTTTTAACTTGGAGAAAATCAATTTTCTTGCAATTTAATAAAAGGGAAGGATGGTGAGAAATAAAAGCAAAGTAAAAACACTTCCCCACCACTCCCCTTGCTCACAGGCTTGACTTCACTCTCAATTCTTCTATCTATCTCTTCCCATCAACAACTAGCACCACAGGATGGGAAATGTGCATTACAGTCATTTCATAACGTTGTCTCTGCACTTTCTTCCTCATATGTCCCATCCCCATCTCCAGCTTAGGGTACATCACACAGGATACAATCCCTCACAGACTACTCCATTGTGGACTGTGGACTTACCCACAGGCTGCTCTTCTTTAAAAGCTATGGCAGCAAGTGTCCATACCACAGTGTGAAATCCTTCAAGAAGAGTTCATTTGGAATCTTTCATGGACACCAGATCCTACCAGAAGACCTGCTCCAGCATGGGTTCCTTTCCATGGACTGAAGCCTCCTTCAGGTCATGATCACCTGCTTTGGGGTCTACCACAGGCTGCAGTAAGGACTTTGCTTCCATGTGGTCCTACATATACTGCAGGAGGACAATCTGCTTCATCATGGTCTCATCTACAGTCTGCAAAAGAACTCTGCTCTATCAGCCAGATAACTTCTTCTCTCAACTTGTTGTCTGTTGAATTGTCTTTCACACATTTTTCTAATTAACTCCTATCTCTCACAGCTACTGTACAGAACTTTTTTTTTTTTTTAAGCTTCATAAAAGCATGTAAACACAGAGTGGGAATCAGTATCACTTACTGGTTCAGCTTTGGCAAAGGGTGGATACATTTTGGAGCTGTCTGTATATGTTATGGGGAAGCTCCTAGTCTCTTCTCAGAGAGGTCACAATCCTGCCAGTACTGCCCCAGCATATAGTAAAAATGACCTAAAGTGAAAAAATATATGATCATTCAATAAAAAGTAAAGGAAATAGGAATTAATTTTCCAACCAAAAGTAAGTTTTGATGCTGGATTCAAGCAACTAGATTAAAAGTTTTTCTTTTGTAAAAATGAGTAGGTAAGTATAATGAAATGTCAGAATGATGTTATATCCCTCCTGACTCTTAGGAAAATAGCACATAGTGTGCAAGGAAAATCAAATTTCAGTTAAAATGAAATAAAAGAGAACTTTACAAAGTGAAAATTAACTTATTCCAAACTGAATCTGAAGTCATCTTACAGTCAAGTATTTATTACCTGAAATCACAGAAGATCCAAGATATTCATTTTCTGGATATTATAAACCATAATGTTCTATTAATAATCTGACTAAAATAAATCAGGGAAGGGACAGGAAAGTAGACCTTTCTTTAGCAACTCTAAAAGCCTTTGTTTCATTGTATGTAAAATGCTCATTAATCCCTTGAATCCTTGATTTTTTGGGCAGATCTTCATTTGAAATCAACTTACTTTCTATTTTACACCATGATACTTACCCATGTTGATCTTGCCATTAAAGTCTGAGATGAAATAGAGAGAAAAACATTTTGAAAAATCATTATTAATTTTTAAAGAAGTGGCTTTTTTAAGTTGATATTTTCAGATTGCATTAGACAGACCAGGCTGGGGAACACTGCTTTGGCTATTATCATTACCATCTACTGATCTTAAATATATGTGTTTGAAATCGCTTTTGTTGTTGTTATTATTGTTTGTTTGTTTGTCAATTATATGCCCCTTTTCTTTCAAAAAGAAAACAGTTTTATAATAAAATTGTTGAAAACAACTGGAATTCAGCATTTCCTAATAGATTTCTGGCAGTATGGAATATTTTGGATACAGTTTTATCTTTCAAACTTCAAAAAACAATCTGTGTCTATTAAAAATTTAGGTCTGTCTTCTAGCTAGTGTGATAGTCTGAGTCTATACTGATCCCTACTCAGTATAGCTGAAACAGATGCTTATTCAGCAAGTTTAGTGAAGAGGAAAAAATAAAACCAGCACCAACAAAAAACCCACTAGCTTTTGTAATTCAAATGACACAGAAAATATCCAGAGGCACAGAAGTACCCAAAGTTGATCTGATGAAAAATTTAACATGAGCCAGGACTGTGATCTTGCAGCTGGGAAAGCAAATGGTATCCTGAGCTCCATCAAAAGAGAGGTGGCCATCAGTGACAAGGAGGTGATTGTCCCTCCCTGCCCTTTTCATGCCCCAGCTGGAGTACTGTGTCCAGGTCTGAGGACCCCAAGACAAGAAATACAGGGAACTGTTGAAAAAGGTCCAGAGGAGGTCCACAAAGATGATCAGAGAGCTGGAGCACCTCCCCTATGAAGACAGGCTGAGGGAACTGGGCTTGTTTGGCCTGGAGAAAAGAGGGCTGAAGGGTGACCTCATTGCAGCCTTCTAGTACTTGAAAGGGAAGTACTACAAGCAGGAGAGGAGTCAACTCTTTGAAAGGGTAGAAAACAGCAGGACAAGGGGAAATGGTTTTAAGTTGAAGCATGGAAGATTTAGGTTGGATATCGGGGAAGTTCTTTACAGTGGGAGTGGTGAGGTGCTGACTGAAGCAAAGAAGTAAAGAAGGCAAACAGTAACTCTGCCTTCTGTGTCCCTCAATATGAGGGCACCCACCTCATTCAGAAGGGGCCCCAGAATTCTCTAGTTCTCCTTTTGCTATCAACATACTTTATAAAGTCTTTGTTGTTGTCCAGGGTTACAGTCTTAATTATTACGTTGTTTCTTCCACGCAAGATCCTGAACTCCACTGTCTCATGGTCTCCGCAATCTAGGCTGCCCCCAGCCTTCCCATCCTAACAAGACATTTTTGTTTGTAATACTAAGGATCAACAGCATTCCTTTCTTCATTGGCTTCTCTGCTACCTGTATCGGGAAGTTATCTTCAACACACTCCAGTAGTCTCCTGGACTTACAAACCTAAATTCTGCAACTCTTTCCACAAAATCCTGAATTTCAAGCTTCCCATTCTAGGCCAAGTAACAACAATTAGACCACAAAAGATTGGATGGAAAACTGTCAGAAAAAGTTGTCTCTGTAAGACAGAAAAGACTCCTAGCATAGAGTTGCCTAAAATGGAATTCAGTTATGTTACAAACTGTGAAAGGTCATTATAAATCTGCTGAAACACAGATAAAGTTACAACAGAATTATAGAATTTTCAGTTATGTACTTAAGCTCAACATTGCAGCTGAGAAAAATCAAATGGTGCTACACAGATCCTGCTTGAGATTCCCTGTGCCTGAACATTGGATGAGAAACTCTTAACAATGAAAAGTTGTCTAGTTCTGATCTCTTAGAGGTATGCATACTCATATTAAAGCATATATTAAGTATCTTTTCAACATATCATAAGAGTGGTAATGGGTAAATAGAAATTTTAGCTGATTAAAACAGAAAAATTGCATTAAGAACAGTGTGCTTTGTTTTTGGAGGGACTGAATTAAAAGTTCACTGTCTTCACGGTATAGAATTAAGAATTTGCAAAGAGACATTTAGCTTTTGAGTTCTGATAGAATCACTCTAGTACTTCCCTTACCCATGAATATCTGGAAAATCATACTAATTTACTTCTCCCTACCCTTCATTCTTATCAATATCATTTCAGTTTCTTTGCATGGAGGTTGTGGGACTGGAGGTAGTACCTCAAATTCAAGGTTTTCACTTCCTTCATCACATTATGTTGCTATGCTGATTTTACCTTCATTACTCTCCTAAACTGATGTTTCATCACAAAGTTCCTATGGATTGTCATAATTATTTGACAACGTTTACACTCTAATCAACTAATTACCTCTCCTACTTGTATGTCAGCAGGCACCATTCAGCAATATTAAAACACTGGTGTTCTATTAGCACAGTTTTTTTTTCACAGATCCAAAGGACAATATCATATGATGTTCTACAATGAAAATTAACTCTAGCCCACTCAGATATGGTACAGATATGAAAGACTTACTACCAAAAAGCCCCTTTCTTATCTATTAACTGAACATTCAAAAGGCTAACTCTGAACAGAAAGGGTTTTTAAGTTCATTTATTTGTTTACTTTTTTTGTTTTGTTTTTCAGTTGCGGACTTCTGGCTCTTTTTGCTGTAGGTTTTATCTGTGTGGAACTGATCCTGAAAGTTTAGTGCAATTAGATCACAGATTGTTAGTGAAATTGTTTATCAAATTTAGTATATTGTTTATTATTAAGAAATTAATCAGTTAAGGATTCCATTGTTTGATCTCCTTCTGCATAGACATTTTAAATTGAGACTTAAGGAAGACATTAATAACCAGAAATCATGTATGTGGCAAGGTTAGTAAGTAACACGGGCTATAGAAAATTAAGCATGCAGTAAAAGGGAATTCTCATCTTAGAAACAGAAACAAAAACAAAACAAAATGAACAACATCAACAACAAAAACAAAAATCCACTCCCTCTACACTGTCTTACTACATCTTAAAATCATTACTCCATAATCAGACAACTTTTCTGATGCATGCTGTGCAGCTAATTAAACTATTGTACAGTACTTCCTTTCTTTCCAGTTTTCATTCTAGTCTTTGATGATGAAAGTACTTTCTCTCTCCAGACTACAAGCACAGCTTCAAATAAAAAACAAACAAACAACAACAAAACAAAAACCACACCAGTTATTAAAATCTCCATGCTTAAACTAGGATATCTACAGATGTTTTAAGGCTGCATATCATTTCATTTCTGAACTTACCTGTCAGAGGGAGAAAGACATCAGTCTTTATCTCTTGCAAGAAAAAGCCTCAAGGAATTATACAGTTTCACATACTTTTCAAAAGCTCATGAAATCAACAAGAAGTAGTCAAACAGCTCTGTAATATTAGTCAATATCCCTTCCATTTTTATTAGTTGGCAAAACAAAAGAAAGGTTGGAACCTTGAAATTCTTCATAAAATTTGGATTAATTCCTGGAAATTGCTGCTGTATTTCTGTCTATGTAATGCACCATTTTAAAGTTATTTATGCACAAAATATCAAAAAAACATTCTGGCAGTCATTTTAGTATATCTTTCACTCTCTCTCAATTACTTACTGATTTTACTTTAGGCATGCCTCCAAAGAAATAATAGTATTTAATAGTTGTCTGGACATACATATTATGCTTTAGAAGTGTTTGCCTATATACTAGAATACTATAACCTCCCTTCCTCCCTTCCTTCCCTTTCTTTTGGTGATCCACAGAAACAGGCTGCCCAGGGATGATGTGGGGACATCATCACTGCAGATCTTAAAGGAAAGCATAGATATCACACTGAGTAACATGGTCACAGGCACAGGTATGGGCTGATTGTTGGACACCATGGTCTCACTCGTTTTTCTAAGTTTAATGCTTCTATGATTCACAAATTTAGAAATTTGAAACAATGGACTAACTTTAAAATTCCTAGTGCAATTATTCAGATCTCCTGCCACTCAGTGGTATTCTACCAATATTTAGCCCTGAAATTTTGCCAGGCTCGTGTGTATTATTTTTTGAACTATAGAAGTGCAAACACCAAATGTTGAATTTCAGGCTTTTTAATAACAAGCAAAGAAATTGTACATATTTAAGATAATTCACCTTGTTCTCCCTCCATCTAAGATAGTCTGTGGCAGTAGAGTTCCACTTTATCCAGCTCAAGAAAGAGTCTTTGCATGATCCATTCTTTTTAAATTAGTTCAGTTACAGTAATCAAAATGTTATCAAGTAATTATTGACAAATAACCAAGTAAGAAGAAATGCTGGCGTCTTACTCATCAATGATCTCACCAATTCATGAATTGCACCAGCAATTCATGAAAAGTTTCTAACATGTCGAGTACATTTCATTTCTCATGTTGACTCAAAAAATTTCTCCAGGCTAATTCATTATGTATTTGTACATTACAGGAAATGAGGAATAGGAATAGTTTATGAGGAATAGTATAGTATCATAGTTTAGATAGATAAAATTATAAGTGTTGAGACTTTTAAGATAATAGTAGTTCAGAGGTTCTCATTACAATTGATTATTGTGTTTGGATATTGAGTATTGTTTTACCTGAATGTAACTGGGTGGATTTGTGGAACTGGTCAGCCCTAAATCCCTTCATGAGTAAGACGTGGCACTCTTATCCTTATTTGAATTTTTTGTTAGATTGAGAATTAAAGCTACATGTCCTGAAATCTTAATTTTTTCCCCAAACTTTGTCCCACTTGCTTGTTCTTTCAATGTATATCAAAATATTTTTTGCAGTGACAGTGATCATGAGAGAGGATGTCATGGACTATTGCCAGGTATTCAGAGACAGGCATGTGGAAACCTGGGCTCAGTAGTAAACAGAGTGCTTAAAAATTCTTGTCATTCTCCACGATGAAGATGTTTTTTGTGAGATTTTGCAATTTGAGACATCTACTATATGCAAAGCTTGCAAAACCAGGCATACACACAAACATATCCAGGTCTAATACAGAATATTATGTTGAGGTACCTAATAATGCTGCTTATCACTTATCAAAACATTATGTTCTTTGTTTTTTTCAGCATCTAGTATTCATTTAGTAATCATATATATGACACTGTACCAGCTTAGTGTTTGAGAAACTTTGAAAGCTAAGAAAACAAAAGGGTTCAAGTACCTGTAGTCAGGATAGTTTTATGATCTGATCTCTGTTCCATACATCTTTTATCTACTTTAAAGTGAGATAAATTTATAAAAATTCCTAGGAATAGCAAACAAAGTCAAGACCTCTTTCCCATATGTGTAGCCTAACAAAGTCATACTTAAGTCCTCATCTGCCAGCTTTGAATTTTTTATAAATTTTGAATTGAGCCACAGACCCTTAAGAAAAAAAAAGTTGTTTACAAATGTAAGCTGCATTTTTAAATCCTCCAAAGCAGAGAGATATCTCTGTCATTTATTTTTTTTCTCAATAATTTGACAGGTGCTTTTTAATTATTATTCATGGTAGTACTATTGAGGGGATGTATCTGAAACTATTCTTTATAACTAGAACAGCTGAAACATTTTCAGTAACCCATAATTACATTTCCCACAGGCTAGCTGTAGGGACCTTTCTCTATACACTAGTGTTTGTTTTAGATCCTTTTCTGAAATGAAGAAAGACTCACAGGTAAGTCTAAGTAATAATAAAAGCTGCTATCACTTCCAGCTAATCTTCAAACCACCATTCCTTCTCCAAGAAACTGCTGCCTTTAGAGCAGCAATTGATGAGCCATGAGCTTACACACAGGCTGATAAATTCAGCATCTAGCTTAATTTCCACTACTCAACGTATCTATTAAAGTATTCTAAATATATTCTATAATTTCTTTTAATATCCAGGGATGTAAAGTGAAAGTGAAATTTAAAGCAGAGATTAAAAAGCAGATTAGTTATCCATTCAGCCTCTAAAAGAGAGAACCTAGAGACAGAGTAGGTAGATAGTTCAGGATATTTCCTGTTTCATTTGTCTGACTTGCATTTGTCTGCCCAAGCTTTGTGTTAGCCATGAACTTCTTAAGCAGTGAAGTCATCCAGACTAGAGTTCTAGACAACGTAAGGCATTCCATTTTAGCAAGGCAAGTTCAAGGTGTCCACTGACTAAACATATTTGCATACATATATCTAGCACAAATTCTTGCAGTCATAAAAATGAGATAATAAACTGTCAGAGAGTACCATAATGAAGGAATATCTCTAAACTCTGCAAATTTAATACTGCTTAATACTAGGGAATTTAATTAAAGAAAGGATTCAAAGTTAGGTCACATTACCATTTTCAGTACTGTCATGGACAAAACAGCCTTGACTTGGGGCTGAACTATTTTATTGTCAGTTAACATAAACTTTTAGTTACTCTGTTGCATACTTATGAAAAATAGACATACAGTTAAACTGTTACCTTTCCTCCCATATCCTCAGGAACATCTTCAGGTCAACATCTGTCTTCCTCCTTTTCTAGTCTCTACTCCTGCAGATTTATGTAGCCACCTCTACTGTAGCCTGCACACCCAAAGAGCTGTCATTACTTCACAGTCCCCCAGAGCTCCTTTATCATGGCATCTCTCCTTCCTTGTGTGCAACTCCAGCTGCGTTACCAGCAATGTCCCCTTTCTTGCATCTTGCTGCACTTTCTCCCTTAGTTTCTATAATAAAACCATCTGTATACAGTGTACAGTGTTCTGTTTCTACAAATTTCCAACACAGCTAGACCTGGCTGTGATGGCCAAAAGGCAGTCCCTGTCTCCTTCCCGTACTGACACCCTGCTGCTCTTGCTGCTACACAACCAGCTGTACCCAATAATTGGCTGCTTGGGAAACAACAGGGAAAAAGCTATCACATTTCTAGATAAATAGGGAGAAGTGTTAATCTATTCCAGGCTTATCAGGAAATTAAAGACTTTGCAGTTACAGGTGTAGGTCTCTGCTGGAATGATAGTTCCAATGACATCATTGAAAAGGTTGTTCAGTAATGAAAACTAGTTATATAGCTTTCTCTTCATAGATTTTTCTATTAACCCTCTGAGGAAGATTACATAATAAGAAAGAGACCAAAATATTTTGTACTAGAGCATTTTCTTGAGACTTTATTTGAGAAATAGGTGCTGTAGGAAAAGATATCAGAAGGAGTCACCCCTCCTGCTAACAGCTTGGAGAAAGCATATACCTTTTCAGCATATTTCAGGCTAGCTCTTCCCAAAGGCATTTCCATAGGTGTATTTGTGATAGGACTCAAATAGTTTATATTATGCATAATTTTTATAAAACATGAAAGACTTTCAAATTAATTAGATAGCTGATTAGTTGGTAAGCTTGTATGTCAATTCTATCTCACCCAACATTTCTCATTGCATAACTGATAAGTTAAATACCTGATCATACTGAAAATTAATTGGTTTTTAATAGAGGATCTCCAGGAAAAAACGTAATAAGCTCCAAGGTATGTGCCAATCAAAATATAATACAATTTATAACTGAAGAAGATTAACACATTCTCTTTCATGAGGACCCTTCTTCCTCCTTCCCAGAAGTGATAAAATTCTTGATCAAAAGTGTACAGTGTGAATAAGGTGAAATACTTCTTTTTGCCAGTCAAATATACAAAATTTCTCTTACACACTATAAATTTTCTTTAACTTCAGTGTGATTTTATTTCAGAATAAGATGATTAAGAAAATCTAGTCTAAAACAATTCAGTCGACTCAAACTGTTTAGCTTGGAACACCTTTTAAGCAACACTTCAATCCAACAAGGAAACAGAAAATAAAAATTAGCGGCTTATAAATTTGAATCAATGCTAAAGCTGCATCCAGTTTCTTCCAAAGTGAACAAAAACACAATAGTAAGGCCTTTTTCCCTTTTTCCCTCTCCTCAGAAAGGAATAAGGCAGACAGAATATAATAAGAATCAGAGACAAAAGTCCTGAGCAGGGCATTTTACAGTATTTTTTTCAAATTATTAGTTCAAAATATGGTCCCAAAAAGTGGGAAGGGAAAAGGGTAGGGAGCTGGGAACTGGGTTCAAGGAAACAAACAGAGCAGTGGCAATGATCTAAGGAGGAAAATTTATTTTACTAACTATGATATTGGAATGCAAGATAACACAATATAATACAATCTGATTGTAATTGAGACTAATAAATCAAGTAAAATAAGAGAGAGAGAGAGAGGTTTCTGGAGACGGAGAAGCCTACTTTGAAATTAAAGGTGCACGGCATGGAAGCACACCCACACCCACTGCCAGGCAGTGAGAGAGAGAGAGCCAGCGTTACTTTCATGATGTATATCCCTCTCTGACCATGAGGTCCTCTGGGACGTGTAGTTCTTTATTGTGCTTCACTTGATATTATGATGTGGAATACCAACAGCAAAAATTACAAAACCACGACATCTTAATTACGACATTTGTCAGTCATGAGGTATAAGTTTATGCTACAATTGTCATAAGAATTTATTTTAGTAAGAACAGGTTTTAAAAAACAGTTTTTTACACTGGATAGCATTTCATCGGAACATAGAATACAAATACATGACAAGGGCTAAAGGGTTAAAGAACTTCATATTAACTATACAACTCTCAGCATTAAATACCTTATAGGAGTACTGGTTTCTTTTATTCCCTTTCTGGATCCACATTCTCTGTGTGACTTTGAAATCTCACATATCACTTTATACTACAAAAATATAAAATTTTGTCTTGCTTAATCTATACATTCTGTTGTACCCTTGCATTACCAGTTTTAAACTTTTTTTTTTTTTTCTTTTTTCTTTTTTTTTTTTTCTTTAAGGTTCTGTCTTGATCCTGGCTTTGTTCTTTTCTGTATTCTTTTAAATTCCAGAACCCAATTTTTTTCATTTCCTTAAATACAGCTTCTATTAGATTTTAAAAATGTGCTTTTTTTTCTGACCAGTTTTCAGAAAACCAAAATGTTATCTAAATGGATTTCACCATCAAGACTGCTTTCCTATCTAACACCAGCACAAAATATTATCTTGATATTTTTGATGGTACCTAGTTAAAATTATTGATAGAAAAAATATCTGTTCTTTTATTGAAATTTGTCACCAAATATCAAATAGCACCAATTTATCCAAACCAATTAAGACTTGTATTGTTTTAGATGCCTAAATCTTATTTTAAAATAGACAATATATTTGATTGCCCAAATAATCTGTTCACCTCAAATGAAAAAACCCACATAGTTTTAAGACTACTCAAGTTTTTTCAATGGTCTATATTTTCATACCAAGGTAGATCTCTCTACTAAGGAAGTTTCATACCCTAATGAAACAAATGTAACAGTGTTGTCACAACAGTCTAGAGAATAGAAATTGATTTCCTTACTATTCATTCTAATAGAGTCTCCTGAGCTCTAATAACACTAGCTAAGTTCTTTCCAAATTAAAGTGCCTTGGTTTAATAATAATTTAATAAGAATATCCTAGCATTCTGAGTAGGTTAATATTTTTATGAATATATTTCAATGTGTGTGGTTGCTAAGAGAATTGTTTGGGGTTGTTAAGAGAACAGCAGGTGTCGATCACTATTACAACAGTGCACAGGTGACAATATCACACCAACCAAGAATTCCTGATTTCCATCCACAAGCTTGCTCACTATCCAGAGAACCAAGAAGTAATCAACAAAACTTCCTCATCCCTTAGCAGTTCTGTATGGACGCTCCAAAGAATAGTGGATTTTAATTTTTGACTACTGTGGCCTGAATGGAGTCACAGCACTGCTGGATGCTGCCATGTGGGACATGCTAGAATCTCAGTATGAACTGGGAGTCAAAGGAAGCCAAGTCTTATATCACAATTTCTTTTGGTGGTATAGTACAGGCCACAGCTCACTTTCACTTGGAGGGGCATCCAATACACCTGGAATTGACTTCCCCAGAGGTGGAAGCACAGTCCTACCATTTGCAATAGGCTGATCCATACTGCACTGGGAAAAGGGAAGCTCCTGAGCACCTGCAGTATGTTGGTGACATCATCATGAGGGGCAGCACAGCAGAGGAGGTCTTTTAAAATAGAAAGAAAATAATCCAAATCCTTCTGAAAGCCACTGTTACCAGAAAGCAAAGTAAATTCAAGGGACTGGGATCCAGTTTTGAGGAATAAAATGCCAAGACACATATCATTATTTCACTATAGATCTGATAAACAAAATAACCTCTATGTCTCCACCAACTGACAAAAGGGAAACACAAGCTTTTTTAGATGTGGATTTTAGGTGATTGCAGCCTGATTGTGAACACTATCTATCAAGTGATCTGGAAGAACAATTTCACACGGGGCCTTGAGCAACAACAAGCCTTCAAGCAAGTTAAAAGGAGATAGTTCACGCAGTAGACCTCAGGCCATTCCCGGTAGGACAAGATGTAAAAAGTGCTCTAGGCTGCAGCTGGGACAAATGGCTATACCTGTGCCTTCACCATTAGCACAGGGACAGGTTTACCAGAGATGCTAAGGAATCTCCAACTCTGGTGATCTTCAAAGCCCTACTGGACATAGTTCTAAGTAGCCTGTTTTAGTAGACCTGTTTTCATCAACAGTTTTCATCTAGATGACCTCTGGACATCTCCACTGACCATACATGCTCTGTGACTGTGTGTGTCCATATTGGGAAATCAGTTTATCTAGCATAATTCTAGTTTATCTAGCATAATTCTACAAAATATCAATGAAACTTTAACTACAAGTGAACTTTTTTTTTTTTTTTTTTTTTTTTTTTTCAAATTTAAAAGAATATTATCCAATCAATATAAGGATATGAACTGACCTATAGAAACACTGTAAAAGATTTATACTGATATTAGTGCACAGCATTCTGATGAAGACTCAGAAGAGAAAGCTACAGCTTTTGAATCAGTAATTCTGAAAGAACCTTATTCATTGACTTCAGTGAGCAAGAATAAAAGAATACATCTAACAAACTGGTATATGGCTGTCATTCTAAGAAGACAGAGACAGTGAGCTGGCAGCTTCAGAAACTGTGGAGCAAGCCTTGAGAACCTACAAGGTTAAAACCAAACATAACCAATCACGCAGCTTTGCAAATAAATTCACAAACCCCATATTTGTGACACCTCTCACTAAGAAACATGGCAAGCTATCAGATCAGAAATGGGACATGCTCATTGATATCAAAATGTTTTGTGCTTAGAAAATTATCAGTTAACTACTAGAAACCCAAAATGTAAAACTGCAGAGCATTTTTGTGGGTTTTTTTTTTCTTGTTTGTTTCTTTTATTTTTTTCACTAAAATTATCAGCATTATCTTCCCTCACCACAAGAAACACTTCTCTGCTTTTAAATTCTGAGTCATCGTGATTCTTTCCACTTTAAAACCATTTTTTTTTTTCTCATTTCCATGTTTTAAAAACAGGTACCAACATTTTTCTCTCTCTCTTTCAGGATAAGGAAATTTAATCTTGTGACTGGAACAAGAGAATTGTCTTCAGGAGGAGTAACAAGTGCCTGACAGCAATTCAGAAGGCTTCAAATCTTCCTACCAGTAGGTGGAGCAAAAATGTCATTAATATTGAGACCAACTCTGAGCTGGAACTCTTTAGCCATCCATAGGGTGTGTTCCTCTTCTGTTCTGTTTTCTGATTGCTCAGTCCATTGAGGGCTTAGCACCACTGGCTTTTATTTAGCTTTAAGAGTAAAGGAGTTTTATCTGATATGGCATTCAGAGATACAAGAAGGATTAAAAAAAAAAAAAAAAAAAAAAAAAAGCTATGCCCTTTTCTCCTCTCCTGCTTGCCTTCTCAGTATGTGGGGAGAGACCGTTAATGTGGCTCAGCACAGCACGGCTGTACATGTATATTCATGGACTTCTGTTCAGCTGGCAGTTGCCTTGCTTGTAGTTATGAGCTCAGACCAACGGATTATCTTTTCATGCTTTAGTTATTCCATGTACATTGTCTCACTTCCTAGAATGTTGTTTGAAGCCACGTGAAAGATAATGCATATTCACTTAAAAAGAAACTCATTTTCCCATGCTGGTTTTATTTAGTCAGAGATGTACTTACAATGAAGAAATAAATGTGCTACAAGATCATATGTCTTTCAAATGCGCAATCTCAAATCTGAAGCACCTCAACTGTGCCAAAATATTGATAGATTTTCACTCAGGTGGTACTCAATAAGCTATTAGATAGAATACCTTACACATTAAAAGAACTTTAAAGCACCTTTCAACTCCACTGTGCTTCTGCAAGCTATGGATTAATGTGAATCAGCATGGGACTCGTTACACTGAGAGCAATACCTACTGGAATTAACATTTAAACTGAAAACCTCACAATGAGAAGCTTTGTCATCTCCTGACAGAATCATGCACACTGATTCCAGAGTTCACAACAAAACACAGCTTTATATTAAATCACAGCTGAGCACGAGTATGCAGATACAAAGTTGGCCTTTGAAAATGACATTGCAGCTAATCATCATAGGCTTGAATAAAAATATAGTTAGAATTTGATTATAAGTCATTAGAAACTTCCTGGAGCACCGAGGTATCTCTTAAATGTAGGTATCTCTTAAATACAAACATTTCCTTCCCAAATTTGGCTCTCTTATATTTCAATCTACCAAAAATAGCATTATTAAAAAAGGTGTTTATTAGATCAAAATCATTGAATTTAATAGAGATTTATTTACTTCAGCTAATGTCAACTTCATCATCTAACATGAGAGACTAAGTTGATTTTTTTTTTTTTCAACTGGCTGTGCTTAACAAAAACAGACCTCTTCACAATGTAATATTTATAGCCTTTCTATCTGAAAGAAATGACACTGGGAACATTTCTAGAATTTTAATTAAGTGATAAAAGGCAGCCAAGATTAAATGTGAGCTTCACTGAATTACAGTCCCAAGAAAAATAAAGTAATTTAATGCAACATTAAGACAATTTAAGACAACATTCAAGTTTTTAAAAATGTTATACTTGGAAGCAGTACAAAAGCTACTTAATTTTTAAATATAAACCAGCTACAAAATCTTAAAACCCTACGCATGTCAATACTATATAGAAAAAAGTTCATCAGCATTAACAAATTCACCTAGACAGAGTATGAAAGGTTCTATACCACTTGCTAAATCCCTAACTACCTGCTAATTCAAAGGATGAAATTTAATTGTGCTTTAAGATGAAGGTTGTTCAAGTGTTTACCATTTAGTACACAAAGAAAAGAAGACGTAGTAAGATCAAGGTTTCTTCTCCTCCTCCTCTCCCCCTTCTTTGCCACTTTTAGTCTTGGTTATGTAAAACTAGGTTCAAAAAAGTTGTCCCAAGTTAGTGTTTCACTGACAAAAAATTAACAAGAACCTCACAAGCTCTGTCCTGTTAGGTCGTATGTTTAAGATTTCATACTTAGACAAAAATAAAATAAAATAAAATAAATTTTTAAAAAAATCACTTTATAATTTTAATAGTAAGTCTCTTTCTTATTTTATTTTCCTGTTTCTATGGATTGGAAAAATATGTTTTGCTTCAGTGTTCCCATTGGCTAAAAACAGCTGTTGACCAAAATGCAAAAACACTCACCTGTATTTGGCAAAGCAGTGACATTTATTTTCTCTGTTTGTAAGAGAGCAGAAAAAAATTAGCAATTTGTTTGTATACATCCCATACTCAAAGCAAAATAGCAATGGAATTTTAAAATATGTAAAACACTGAGTATAAGTAAAAAAATGCATATTTCTTGCAAATTGTTCTGTCAAGTTGTATTACTTTGAAATCCGATTTGTAGTAACTACTTGAATATATGCTGTAGTAAAAAGTTGTTTTGGTTTTTTTTAAATAGTGTCTTGTTTTGTTAATAGTTTGCAAAATGAAAATTGTCCAAAAATTATCTTCAAGTTTAGTCTTAAAATATAAATGGTTAACTTGCTGAATCCTAATAAAAGTGCTGTTTAATATATTTTACTATAGCTAACACAGTTAATTTTAAACTCTGAAGGGACTTTTCTTCAAGGTAGAGAATTCAGCACCTCAAAATTCTTTCCATACAAAAAAATTCTTAACTTCATTCATCCTTTTTATATATGTTAAAAAATGCCAGAATAATACAAAGAAACCCACGAACAGAACATACTTCTCTTTGAACTCCTTGCCTCTCAAGCAAATTTTCAAACAAAAGACTTCATTAGGCATAAATTTATAGTCATGGTAACATTGAGATTGCCACATTCTCATAGCTTGGTTTTATTTTAGTTCATCTTTCTTTGGGAACTGCTAAAGTCATAGAAAGTTCTGAAGCTGTCTTTTTAATCCAAGCTGGGCTAAATCTTCAGGAACCACAGAACAGGAATAACACACAGTTCTTTCTATAAAACATTTCATAATCAAAAACTTGTTGTCCTCACCCTTGAAACTGATGTCTTAAAGAATTCCTAGGTACAGTTTAAGCAGGTCAGGAAATTATACACATCTGTGATTTTAAAATGTTCTAAAAGTTCTACCAGCAGAACAAGTGTTAGGAAGAGTTGCAGAGAATTGCTGAACAGTGGTGAGGAAGGTTTATGAAAAGGAAAATGTGCAACTGTAGCAACATTTTAATATTTTCATCTTCCCTTGTACATCTCTACAAATTTATTTTTCATGTGATAAATTTTAAAACAAGGTAATTCCTCAAAAAAAAAAAAAAAAAAGTAAAAAAAGGTCAGCTACAATAAAAAGCAGCAAAAACTTAATAACATGTGTTTGTCTTGTCTTATCAGGTGATTGTAAAGATATGTGCTGTCTAAATGAACTGTTTGAACTTCCTGGTTGCAGCAAACAGTTCATTTCTGTTCAAGCATCCCAATAACTTGAGTCATGATGAGGGTAAATGTTTTATTTCTAAGGAAGGTAAATTCTTGGTCTCTCTGGCATTAATTAGTACTGGGTACTGACAAAGAATATTTTGCAGCTCTTCAGAAACCAATTTGATAGCTCTATTTCATTTGTGTGTATGACATGAGTAGTCCTGACAGCCAGCAGGTTACACAATCCACATTAAACAGCCCCTAAATTCAAGAAAGGGCCATTTGAATTGAACCCTGGGGCTTCTGCCCATCAACATTTTCACTCCATTACAGGAATATGAATAGTTCACCAGCAGTGATACTATTTTCTCTGTGGAATTCTTGAGTGGTGAGCTTCTTCTTGCCTGTAGTTTTGAATATCTAATTTTCATATCATTTAGCTTTCAACTGTTTCTTTAATAGACATTTGTTATTCACTTGGACTTCAAAAGGGTAGCAAATGTCCTAATAAATTTAAATTTTTTGTAGCATTTTTAAAGATAATTGCCTTTTTTTTTTTTTTTTTTTTTTTTTTTTTCATTTATTCTTGTGCTTTTCCACCTTATTCTTCTTAAAGTGAATCAGAATTTTAGGTTAAGGGTGGAACTGGACTCTTGACCTTGGGGAGATTGATTACCATCCTCTTAAGACATCACAACATAAATCTTCAAGGTTATGGATTTTTTATTTGTTTGTTTTCCCCAGAAAACTTAAGATTAACTGAGGGAGCTACAGAAGCTCATAATGTTGGTATAAAGTTCAAGAAGGATAGCTTGTCTTTTCATTGTTTTGAAACATGACTCCGGGCCACAGAGGAATAAAGGTCTCAAAAGTTTCTACTTTTAAGAGACCACAGTGTTCTTTGTAGTAGTTAGCAAGATTTTCAGTAACTCATTATAATTATTCAACACATTGTCACAGCAATAAATAAATCAGTACCTCCTAAAAGATCACAGTAATGTAAAATAGTACTTCAGCCCTTCTGCTGATAAATATGCTTTGACTCTAATAGTAAGTATACAGTGATTGAGTAAGGTGAATGGAAATTTCTATGGGAGATGCTTGTCAAGATGTTTTTTTAAAAAGTTAAGTACCATACCATTTTAAAATGCTTAATGTTCTATAAATAATTTAGATAGCTATTATTTATTCAATCTGTCTTTATGTTTGGCTTTGCCCAGACTGTGAAAACAGTTAATCATTCAGACCTCAAAAAGTTCATTTACTGTAGTATATATTTTCCTCTTGAACACTTATAAGTCTGTCAGTATGTTCAACCACAGTTTGGTCAGTGGAGATTTTACATTTTTCCTTTCAGCATTACAGCAGTTGTGAAGCTGTTGACTAAGGTACTGAACATGAACCTTTACTGAAACAGAGGCTATAGAGTTATTGCTCTGTGGTAAAGTAGCAGTGTATAGCAATCTAATCCATAACAGTAGGATTTATTGAGATATTACAAAAAATTAATTTGGTGCACTCAACATGATTTCTTTCAAATAAAGGCCTTTTGTAAAGGGTAAAACATTTTATTTGAAGTACATTGACAGAAAATGAGAATGGCTCTGTTTACACAGCAGGAAAAGTAAGGTAGATACTTCAGTCTTCTGGTAACAAGTAAGGTAAATAATTCAGTTTATGTCACTGTGAGGCTCTTCATAAATTTCGCATTGAATTCTGTAGCAAAGCAATACATGTTTAGACACTATGTAGCATAAAAAGATGATTTTAAAACAGATACATGGAACTATTTCTTTATACACTAGATAGTGAACTTCAGGAAGCTATTGCAGGAAGTTGTGGAGACAGGTGGTATTGGGTGCTTCAAAAATAATTTGTGTACCATAGCTCTATGATTGGACCCAAAAGGGAAGGGGCAAACAGATATCCTCTGTATTATCTTTGTTTCTCTTAACATCCATGACGCCGCAGAAAGGAAAAGATGACAGAAAATGAGCAGATGGTGTAAAATGGAAAAATGTATCTTTCCCAGCATAAAAATCAAAACAAACAGAAACCCCCAAACATTACTGCTGCACATCAGCCTTTAACATTTCACTACCTTCTGACTGCATAGTGGTCTTCTAACTGTTTACAAAACAGTGTAAATGTAAAAGGTTAATATTTGTGATGTATAGCCTCTAGCTAATTATTGGATCAAAGTATTTATCTTTGTTTTAATAACATGTATTTTAAGCACATAGAACCCTAAAATACCTGTGTCAATAACTGTTCAGGACTTTCAGCAGTCAGTATTGTATGGGACCTCCTTCCACCTCTTTCAACACAAAGCATAGCAATGCTCATCAGCTACTCCATGGAAATTAACATTGTACAAAACATAGCCTGTCAAGCTAATGCAAGGCCCTTTGCTTCTTCACTTAGAATTGAAGTACTATTCAAGCTACCTCTAGTCTACTGACAATTATTAAATCACTAAGCTATAAAAATATAATTGCACACTTTTCTGAAAACTATGGGAATTTTGATGAAAATCATGTGATGCAGAGCAAGTTTACTAAGAAGGAAAATAAAGAAAATCCATCTCCTGTACCTATTTAAGAGTTTCTCCCAGTGTACAAACCATAAACACCTTTGGAAATGTCAGTTAAAATAGGGTTTAGAATACTTACATGTATGTACAAAGTAGTAGAATATAACCTTGACAGAAATATCTGTTTTCTGCCTGTTTTTTGGACTTATTTAATCTCATTTTTCCTTTAATCTCAGTTTAACTCTCTGCCTCCTTTTTGCATGTGTTCACATCTCTTCTACAGTTTTGCTGCACAGGAACCTATTTAGTCTGCTTGTGGTGCCAATTTTGTCTGTCAAATTCATTTATCTTTCTGGTCAAACTTTACAGGCATCAGACTCTAATCTTTCTTAGTTTTAAAGTGAACACTAGAAATTTAGAATCTCAAAATATCTTCTGTATGATTTAATAATTCTCAGTTAATAAACTTTCAAAGTAAAGTACTTTTTTTTCTAAGTATTGGTCAAGTAAATACACTTAATATGTCTGTCTACATGACAGAATATTCTAATGTAAGTGTGAGGAAAATACATACTATTAAGGGGAAGAAAAATCATTTTGGAAAATCATTCTAAATTTATTTAAAAATACTTTATTTAAATAAAGTAATGATGGAAGTTTTTATCACATTTTTTAGTAGTTGTTTATATTTCTGTGTAGGCCAGGTGGCAGTAGGCTAAAGACTGCTATTTAGTATTGATCCAGAATATCCAGGCAAAAGAAATGGATGCTGAGTTCTTAAATTAAACTTTTTTTTTTTTTTTTTTTTTTTTTTTTTTTTTTTTTTTTTTTCCCCTGCTGCATATGCATTCATACAGTCAAGAACTCTGGGTAATAACTTTGGGTAATCCAATTTCAGAAGGAAAACTGTTCTTTTCAAGGTTTATGCTTGGGTATTTGTCACTAACCCACAATAAAATTGAAGGGACTGGACTATTATAACACTTTGTCTAAATACTATTCATATGTAAAGAATGTTTTTTTCACTTGTATTTTACTTGGGAGCATTTAAATGAAACTCTCCTTTGAAAACCCACTTCTCTGTTAATTTCTACTTAATAGTTCTTTAATTTCTTTAAGCAAATGTTATCAGAAGTATCAACTGTCTTAGTAGTGAAAGAAAACGTGTCCAAAAGGTATTTCTCTATCAGGTAGAGAAAAAATGTCAATTCTGAACTAGATTTATTGCTTTTCAGAAAACCATGCAGCAACAAGAACAACAAAAACCTGATGAGGAAGCAGCGTGACAGCTTGAAATTATTTGGACAGCAATGCCAAAGCTGCTTTTTGAAGGCTTACCTGTGGAAATTTTTCATATTAGCTGCATTCAAATTTATACCATCACTGATTATCAGAGGGAAGAAGCATCTCCCCTACAGGGAAAGGCTGAGAGTTGGGGTTGTTCAGCCTGGAGAAGGCAATGTGGGGACCTTATAGCTGCCTTCCAGAACCTGAAAAGGGCCTACAAGAAACTAGATGAGGGACTGTTTATAAGGGCATCAAGTGACAGGATGAGGGCAAATCTTTTTAAACTGGAAGAGGGTAGATTTAGACTAGATATTAGGAAGAAATTCTTTATTGTGTGGGTGGTGAGACACTGGAACAGGTTGCCCAGAGAGGTGGTAAATGCCCTTGCTCAGGAGGTATTCGAGGCCAGGCTGGATGGGGCTGTGAGCAACCTGGTCTAGGGGGAGGTGTTCCTGCCTATAGCAGGGCGTTGGATCTAGATGATCTTAAAGATTCCTTCCAACCCAATCCATTCCCTGATTCTATGATTCTATGACATTTGTCTTTTTGAGAGAGAAAACCTGCGAAATAGTCCAATCTAATTTCACAGCTGGGACTGCCATTCTGGAATTACCAAAGTCTGTATTTTTACAGACACATGCTTCTCGTTGGCCATATCCTGCAGTTCCCAGTAAAACTTTACTTCTCCTACATGCATGGCTACAGCTGTCAGCGAAACTTCCCAGATAATGTCAACATTTGAAAGTGGCTATCTTTTCACTTTACTTGGCAGAAGTGGCCTAGGAGTGCTGACAGAGAGACACATGAGCAAACTTATTTCTCCAGGGAAGCAGCAGAAAGTTCAGAGGAGACAGAAAGCTACTCAGTGCTGTATAGAAAATAATTGAACAGTTCGTTATAGATAAAGTGATTCTGATAATAACCTAGTCTACATATTTTAACATTTATGCTTGGTATTTGACACAATCAGATAATGTGACACCCGAGGACCAGTGACTGACTACTCTTTTCTGGATTATTTTTCTTCTGTTGAATCTGTCAGACTCTAGGAAGTAACAGTGTGGTTTGGAAAATAATACAATAATTTAAACTGGGATACCCAAATATCTGAGACTGCACCTGTTGCCATTAAAGAACCCAAAAAGTGGTAAGAGCAGATACAGCTTGTTGCTACATTGAGAATTGTAACATCCAGCAGTTTGTGAGAAGTGGTATCACCTTCCTGGCAAGGAACAAGAAGGACAGATGAAAACTTTACTGAATTACTAAATTTATTCCTAATGAGAACTAGCATTTTCTAAGTTAAAGTGAAGAGAGAATCATGACCACTAATATAAGAATTATTCTTTTATACCATTGACTCAAAGCTTGTGAAAGGACACAGGTGAACAAATCCAAGCAAGTCCTGGTCAAGGGTTGAGAAATCCTTTGTCTGAGGGACACAGATGGACAAGGCCAGGGGCAACGAGAGAAAGATAAGCTGAAGCTTAATGGTCAGGAAGCAGTCTTCTATGTGGGCATATCACGAGGAAGATGGCCATCTCAGGGGGTGCACCCAGGGATGTCATGTGGCAGGAAAAAAGGAGGATAAAAGACAGATCAGAAACCATGAAGTTAGGTTTCAGAGAACAGATTCCTCACAACGTACCTGCATGCTGAAGAAGAACAAGAAGTTGTCTGCCATCAGATCCCTTACTACAGAAGTCCTGCTTGCTGACAGACTCTCTTGGACCTGCTACCTGAATCATAGAATCATAGAATCACAAGGTTGGAAAGGACCTACAAGATCGATCATCTAGTCCAACCATCCTCCCTCTACCTCATCCTGCTGCCTACTCCCTCTCAGACTTACCTTGCAGCTTCTTCCTACTACATGCTTGTTGCCCAAGGCCTGCCATGCTGCTGCTGCTCTCCCCTGCTTTGCGTTTGTCTCAGACCATCAGAATGTCTTGCAATAGGACCACTGCTGGATCTGCTGGTGACTACCTGGTAGAGACAACTAGGAATTAAGGCATTAGCAGCGGTTGTAAATCTGAAGGATTACTTAATTTTTATTCACTGCTAAGGATCTTACTGGAAAGAAAAAAAAAAAAAAAAAAAAAAAAAAAAAAGTATGAATGTACTAAAATGCTCAGCTATAACCTAAATTAACATGAACAAAGTCTTTGTAAATATAAAGAGCTAAGAACATCAGCTAATAAGAATGAAAGTCTTGTGTCAAACCTTCAGTAAGAAGATTAATTTAATTTCCCTATTTTTTACCCTCTGTCACAGAAGAGGATTAACGCTGAGCCATTTTCTCCCCTCATTAGAATATTTGTCAAGAAAATGAGATATAAAAATTTTAAATGACTCATTTATTGTAAAGGACCAGAGCTATTCTACTTTATATTCCTCATGTTGAGCAGTTAATTGGGTAGCAATTTAGTTTCTTTTTTTGTTCATAGCTCTACTAGCCTACCAAGAATAGATAGAAATTGTCAAAATACAGTATCAGGTCAAAAAGCAGATATATTATGAATTATGTCACACAGTTCTAATAAGTAAGCATGTTTACAGTAAAACATAGTCTGTTGTAAAAATAGTTTCCCAGAGTGAAACCACAGAAATACTCAGGGATTTAAAAGTAATCTGTGATTGAAAAATATATCAGTGTCCAAAAGTATTCAGGTCAATAATGAGTTTTTAAAACCAAGCATAGAAATGCACAAACATTTTACAAGTACTATTTACATTGAAGAGAGTCACCAGATGGGAAAGGAGTCCTGCACATCAATCTTTTATCTTAGAATAAGCAAGAAGAACAAACAGAAATAATTAGCCAACCCTAGATTAAGGCATAAAACTGTGAGAGGAAATGTGCACCAGTCCAAGAAAACATAAACGTGCGGTTACCCTTGGATTATTTGTTGCTTAGAAGGTGTCAGAACTACAGTGTGACTTGGCTTTCTTCTTCTTCTCCATATGTTACCGTAGTCTGTTTCCCACTGTATTTATGCATATTTAATCTCAGATATGTCAGTGCTCATTTTATTTCAGTGTTTATTAACTTTGCATTGTCTGTGGTTTGGTACAGAACTTCATATAATTTTTTGTGAGGTCCAGTTTTAAAAGTCATCTTCTTCACTGATATTTCTGCAGAGGAATAATTAAATAATTCAATTCATTGAATATAATCATTAAAACAGAAAATTTGAATTTTGAAATTTTAATACCAGCATTGCAAATAACTGTTACAAAAAAAAAAAAAAAAAAAAAAAAAAAAAAAAAAAAAAAAGGACATCTCCTTCATATTGTATTGTTGACTACATTTGCATCTGTATCTTTACATGATGACGTATACAAAAGGATGGAAGGAATCCAGGTCTCCATAGCAGCCTTTTCCTTAAAAGCAAAGCAATGCACAACAAAAACAAAGCAGAAAAATAAAAAGACACTATGGAACATCTCTCCAAACAATCTACTAACACTACCCCTCAAAGCCTTCTAACTTGTAAGAGGAGGACCCTGTCTATTTTTAAATTATTTATTTTTCACTAGAATCTTGATTTTTGTTGAGAATAACTATTGTATAAACTACATTGATCAAATCACTGCACAAGAATACCAATATATGAAATAATTCAACTTGAAATGATATAATGCATTTAAAGTAACACAGAAATAAAATACGCACATTCTGATGCTTTGTCTTCCTGAAAGTAGAGGGGATTTTGTTTGTTTGTTTGTTATTAAAGAGAAAGATTGAAAATATTGTAAAATATCAGATTATTCATATGGAGGCCACAAACATCTGTAAGAGTTTCAAGACCCATATTGTTCAGGAAACATTCCTGGATGGGCAGTTTAGACATTATAAACCAAGTTTATCTTTGGCATGCATTTTATTACCCATTTCCTTTCCTGTTTCTGTCACTATTCTGCTAAAAAATATGGGGTTTTCATTCACTGTATGAAAAAGGGGTTACTTTTTAACCACACAAAGCACTGAGATCATCACAAGTAGCTCAAAGTACAACTCTTTACCTCAGAATACATTCTAGACCCTCACCCAAATAAATTTAGTCATGGAGTACCATTACATACACATTTACATTTGTCTTCATAAAAATACATCAGTTCTGGATTATGATTTCAATAACACTCATAAACAGAATATCAGTGATTGAAACAAGCCTAAGTGATGTTTAATGGTGTGACTTCTTGTAATGTTTCTGATTTGGTTAAAGAAAGAATATCAATAAAGTAGATTGTTCAGCTAAATTAACCTCTGCTTCCTTACAAACAAGAGAATCTCTCTCCTGATGATACACTGATTAACTTATTTCTATGTTCAGCCCTAATGAGTTGCTAGCAGTATTTCTTAAATGAGCTGCAGGCATTGCTTCTTAATGGATACTGCTCTAGGTGTTTTACAGAAATCTCTATAACAGCTGCTATCAGTGAAATATCAAATATAAATAAGGGATCATCTTTGACAAACATGAAAACTTTGGTTGCAACAATGGAGAAATAAAGATGGTTGTGAGAGGGTACATAGAAGGCTATAAAGATCATATGCTTAAATTCAACCCGAAGTCTCTCCTACATCATGCTGCTAAGGATGACCTCTGTTTATAACTTCATGAACAATTCTTTGCATGCAAAAAAAGTGTTTGTGGCTAACAAAAAATTGAACTCTATTACCAAGCACTCAAAACTGCTCTTAATTCCAGCTGCTATGTGCATGCATTTTAACTGCAGGACTCATAAATTGTAACTTATGCTGTTATTATCCATGGTTTACTGTCAGAAGACTTGATGAGCTGAAAAGTGAACTGAATTCATTTAGTTCTAGTAAATACAATTTACAAATGTTTTACTTAAGTACTCTTAAATGGCATTCCTGATTAACAGAAAAGTGGAATTTCTGTTCTGATACTAGACAAGTCTTGGAACTTGATGCAAGATACAAAGGATTCCTGTTTTGCAGTGATTCTTACATGGTTCTCCCTCCCTCCCTCCCTCCCCCCCCCACAAGTTTGTTAGAAAAAAAAAAACAAAAAAACAAAAAAACAAACAAACAAACAAACAAAAAAACAACAGCAAAATGAACCAATAACGGAAAATGAAAAAACGGGGAGTTTGCAAAAGTAGAATGTGCTCATTTTGCTTCTCACATATAGAGAATCGGTTCTAAATTAGATCTGAATCATGGAATCATAGAATGGCTTAGGTTGGAAGGGATCTTAAAGACCACTTTTTTCCATATATGAATGTGTACTTATATGTATGTATAAAAACCTGATTCTTCAAGCTGATTCTTTGCATAGTAGCATGATAGTCTTATTTGGCAATAATAGCATGATAGTCTTATTTTGGTGGAGGTGCTGTATGTGTGTCTATGAGCAGAACCCAGTGCTGCCCCATGTCAGATCAGAGCAGCTCCAGTTGCCATAGCTGAGCAATGAGGGACACAAGAAGGGAAGTGGAGAATATGTTTGTAGCTTGCTTTTAGTTATTAACTGCTCTATGATGCTACTAGTAGGCAATTAACTATGCTAATCCTGCTATGTTAAGTTTAGTATCCTGTGATGGCAATTGGTATGAAATCTCCCTGCCTTTATCTCAACCCATCAGTCTTACTTTTAGTTATATTATCTCTCCTTGTGCTTTTGAGGATGGGGAGCTCTTTCATTGTGAAATCAGCATGGAAATATTGTATATGGAAACTAGGTGGAAGTATAAACACTGTTGTTGTGAAAAGCAGACTTTAATCTTGCTGTTGTAACGCTGACAAGAAACAGAGGAAAAAATTCCTTATAGTTAGCAAGATTTTTCCTTTAGGTTGTTCATTTCCTCAGTCTTCTTAGACAAAGCCTGACAGCGTACACTTTAAACTCTTTCTTGTTGACTGTCTTGTTGACACCTGTTGGAACAGAGCTTTGATCAGTGTTTTAGCATTTCTATGACAGCGTTTGTAGTCTGTACTATCTGATGTGCTAAGTTTTGCTGTTTTTCTCAAAGATTTGCAATATCCAAAGTAAATTCTATTCTTCTATGAAGGAAGTATATCCTTAAACGTTATTTCATAAGTCTGTATTACCTGTCTGTACAGCTATCCAATGCAGTCAGAAGCCAGACAAAAAAACAAAGCAGTTTCTCATTTATATTGTTGTAAGTCTTTCTTCCAACAGAAGTCAGCAACTAGGAACAGCGACAACTTCAGTGAGGCTTGCTGTCTGCTGTCATTCAATAATTGTGCTTTTATGCCATTTTATCTTTTTGCTTCCTCCCTCAAGGCTTCTTTCTAAGTCATACTGAAGTCAAATTTTACTCATGTATGCAACATATTCAATTTTTATTCAAGAACAGCTATAGCAGCTGAACTGTTAGAATTACGCTTCTGCCTCAGATTATGTTTTATGTTAGAATACATGAAAACTCCTTTCAGATGTTTCTGACACATTACCTAATTAGATATTTACAGTGGAACTGCTGATAGAATGAACACGATATATTTAACAAAAGTTTGTGGGATTTTTAATTGTTTTTTTAAAGTGCAGTAAAGATATAAGATAAATGAAGATAAATAATGAGCTACTTGCATTACATAGCTAAACTTTTTAGATGTCTTGCAGTAATATGTATTATGAAGAACATAAGAAGAATAGGCCGATGAAGCCAGTAATATAGAATCTGATGCATAAAGGAATGGTAACATATCATTTGAGGACCTTGGAGCCTATTGTATTCTTGGATATTTTTGTTGCCTTTTCTTGTAGTGAGAGAAAGTAAAAGTAAAGCAGAAATGGCAGATCCTGATATTCTATTAAAAGAGGTTGCTCTTTAAAGATGCTGATAAAAGGGTGCTCTTCATTCCAGTATTCAGATGGTATAGCCTACACTGGCAGCTTAAAAAGTCATATTCTACACATACTTAGTTGGTACAGGAGCTCTGTAGTAACACACACGCTTGAGTATAACCAGATTAAAATGTTATGAATTTGTGACTGATCTGCTCCTAATACAATCCTTACAAACTAACACAGAAAATGTACAAATGAATGGATGATCAACAGCAGGTACTAGTTTATTGAAGAAACAAGGAAAACACCCTTCTGAATAACACTGCCAATTGCACCACTTGGGAATGTCTCTATGTTCACCGTTTTAACAGCAGCCACCTTGTTATATTTGGTGAATGAATCCATTTTAAAGCTGAAGAAACACAGAAAATATATAGAATATGTATTTGACTGGAAGGTTAACTGCTGCTGCGTCAGTTTGAAATTCAACTATGTATAGTAGACAGATTGCTGTTTCAAAAATGTGAGCTCAAGTTTTCATTATGTAAATACTTCAGCAAAAAGCTAAACTAAAAGAAATCATTTTCATCAGCTGAACTATTCAAAGAGAAACTTACCCTCCTTCATGACAACCAGATAAAGTCTCACATCTTTATTCCTGCTACGTTTGTCTTCAGAACTTGTAATGTGGCTACTGTAACTATAGCAGAATATGTTTGAAAGACTGCCATCTGCTCCACTGAAATTACTAACATTCTTATTTCAGCCAGGTAGTTCACACAGTGTCGTGTTTTCCCTCTGCTTGTGTCACAGCCATTGCTGACTATAATCTAATGTCAAAAATATCTTAAATATTATTATGTGTATTCTGTCCTCCTACTGTACAATAGGAAACTGGTGACCACTTTCCAACAAAACAGTCAGGTGTTCAAGTGGTTTGAGATTTTTGAAAAGTTAAGTGGACCTACTTTACCCAGAATAACTAAGAGTCATTTATTTCATGTGCTTGGCACACCTGTTCTAATAGGGAGAAAGAAGAGGGGAAAAAAAGCATCTTTCCTGTTTTGTCAACAGATTCTGGAGGAGTGGTATTTCTTTGGAAAAAGTAAAGAATGCACAAGTTGCTGTAGGATTATTCAGAATCAAAGCAGATAGATAGAAAAACAGAAATGCTTCCTTTTTGATTGTAAAGATTTTGTTTAGCTTACTTTAAACTCTGAATGATATATATATATATATATAGTTATAATTGTGGATTTTTGTACATTATTAAATACTTCTAAACTGCAGAATACAGTCAGAGAAGCTTTCTTATACCTTGTCATATTAGCATTACTTACTTGACTTTTCTTCCATCTTAGTCTGCGTCATCTCAGAACACAACATATTCCACACAAGCGATAAGCTTGCCCAAGATAATTTTTCCACTGGCAACTGACAGTATCATCAAAGAAATTGCATTTTAGATCTCTTTATAGCATTGTTGTGACCTTAAAGTCACCACTATCTTAATCCTTCTTTGGTTTTAAGGGTTAAAATCCAAATATCAGAAATATGCTGAGGTTTGTTAATTTGGCACTCAAGATTTCAGGCAAGGTACTTAACTTCTCCAAATATCAGGGAGATAAGAGTTTGCTTCTGATGAAGATCCTTCTTTGCATTTCTTATATTTCTCTGATAGAAAGTATAATTATCCAAATTCAGAAAGGAGAAAAAGTTACAGAAGTCAAAAAGTTAAAGAAAACAGTAGAGAAAAGACAACAATACAGGGCCATTGAAAAATAATACATATATATACATATATATCAGTAAGAAAATGGAGTTGTTAAACTAAATAGATAAATTTTCTTCTTAAATACATTGAGGCAAGTACAGAAGGGTTTTTAAAATTTTCTCCTATGTATGATCACTGAACAGTTTGCATAGAGCTATTAGACTGAAGCAGATCACTTAAGTAGCAGTCAGGATTTGAAGGCTGGAATAGCAGTGCACCTGCAAAAATTGCTACATTTTATAAATTTGGTACCTAATTCACTGTAATTAACTAAAGATATATCCAAACACTTCCAGGAAAGTAGGTGATGCTTATGAAATGATTGTACAAGGTTAGAAGAATGTATTTTTGCATTTACTCCTCAGCTGTGACCATAAATCCTACTATAGTCAAATAACAAGTGTGTGAATAACAGTTCAGTTAGGAAGACATTTTTTATGTCTTAAATTATGAAATTTCAGTTCAGATGTGCTACAGTAATTCCTTTTTAGTCACATCAGAACATCAGAATTAACAGTGTTATGCTTTTTGTTTTGTTTTGTTTTGTTTTTATATTTGAAATAAACAGACTCAAATAGAGTGAATAGCAAGTACTTCTCACTGAAAATAAAAATAGTTTTCTTAGTGCTGTGGCTTTCCATCCATCCATTTCCTCTCAAAGACATATCATCTATCTTCTGCTTATTCTCTGAGATGTAAAATTACTAATTTTCATTGCCAATTAACTTGCTGTATGTACATAGTTCTACTCCAAAATCCTAAGGAAGCACTTACACTGGCAGGTTTTCAGACACTCTTGGTATCCTGTTGAATCAAATACAATAAAGATAACTCAAACTATAAAAGAAACATTATATTGAAATTTGACATAAGTAAACAGAATTATGAATAACATTAGGCTAACTCAGTCTAAAAAATATTGTTTGTATTCTGTACCTCACTTCCCTTTATTCTGCTGTAGGTGAATTTACAACACATCTCAGAAAATGTGCTAGCAGAGGTTGTAAAGGAGAATACAGTATTGATAGCTTTAAATATAATCAGCTGTTTCATAAAACTTGGTCAGTGTCTCAAAATATAGTGCTTTCAAAGAATCTTTTCCCCTTCTTCTGTATTTGGGACTTTTTTTTTTTTTTTTTTTTTTTTTTTTTTTTTTTACTGTAGATTTCTTCTTGGTACCTACAATAAATTTATTAAACTATTGGAACTAACGCAAGTCAGAGGCAGCAATACTTCAGATTTGTACTTGGTACAGCTTATCTTTGAGCAGCCTAAGGTCACAGAGCTGTCATTGAAATAACTATGAGTTTTATACTGTTACTTATGTAAAATATTATTTGAAGACCAAAGTTTACAAAAACAAAGCCTAATTAAGCTAATATGCTTTTCTGAGTAAGTTATGAATCACATCTTCATAATTAGGTTTCTGTGGTTTCTGAGCACTATAAGTTTTCTTAGAATTCAGGAAAGTTAACAACAGTAGCATATAGTACATGACAAATAAATGTACAGTAATAAAAGCAGTAATTGTCAGTATAAAGCATAATTCTTTCTTAACACAAAAGACTATATGGAATCAAGCTCAAAAACCAGTGATGTCAGAAATAATTACACGCAGGTCATACTATTTGACCTTATATTACTTACAATATCAACTAAAACAGGAAAATAAAATTAAATTGAAATAAGAATTCACACAGGAAACAAAATCTGCAAACTTATTGCAATGACATTGTCATATTCTAACAAGTTTATGAAGGTGTATTTTGCTAATAAAAAGACTTCACACCTTTTTAATGCTATGTGTTGCTAGTGGCCAGATCATGGAGGTAAGGAACAGCAAAAACTGAACTGCAACCCTATTTTAGTCACTGGCTTTGAAACCTCCTTGCAAGAAAATTAGAATTGCTTCAGGCTTGTAATTAACAAACACATTTATGATTGTCTATGTATCCACATTTATAACTTTAATTATCTCTCAAAGTTTACTCGGCATTAATAAATAAAGGTATTTAGGAATGATAGTGTCATACGGGAATAGTGTCAGGACAAACAGAAAAACAATTCTATAGAAAGGACTTAAATGGAGATTTGAAACTCAGTGAGAGAGGTTGGAAATCTCCTCAAGGAAGTATTTAGTCTCAAAATAAGAGCCTCAGGTAGTGGGTCAGCACCTACATTCTCTCTGGTTTTACATTCCTAAGCAGCTTAAGACTATTTCTTTGAGCTTCAGTGGATTTAAAGATAGAAGCTATTTATTATCCTGTGTGAGAGAATATTATGTTATTCAATACCTCTAAAAATGTATTTCTTCGATGTTAGCACCCTAACAAAGCTAATTGTGCAAAACCTGTCTCAAAGGAGTAGATATGTGAACATCTACACCTATCACACTTACGATGTGCTTTTGTGTGGTGTTTTTCTTTCATGTTTTGTTGTTGTTGTTGTTTGGTTGGTTGTTGTTGTTGTTGTTTTGCCAGTTCCTTTGGTTTTCAAAGAAAGCAAGAATGTTTCTAAGAAAACAGAATATTTTCATATACACAAGAAGATAGAAGCCTGTTCCTATGGCTACCAGAATCTTATTTTCTCATATTCCTTTTCTACAAAAACAGTTATATTGTCAGAGCATCTTTAGGAGTAAAGCGCTGTCTTGAAATAACAGAAAATCAAATACTTACTAGAAGTACATATAAAACATGCCATTTATATATGTCTTTTTTGAGAGCTACAATTTAATGTCATTTTAAAAACAAGTCACCCTAAACATTGTTATTCTCAGAAATAAGATTAAAATAGAACTGAAGCAATGAAACTTAGTTCAGGATTAAAGATCACTTGCAATGAAATATACCTATCCCCAAAGAACACCATAAATGGATCTTGTCAGTGGCCAGAATAAGTAGTATCTTTTCTTACTAGCTTCCTGTAATATACACCACAGAAAATAGGAAAATAGGTTATGCTAGAACACAAAGTACAGATACTCAGCAGTTTATTAGTTTGTTTAATTATTTGAGAACTTAGTTCAGTGTCCTGATTTACAAGTTTGCTTTCTTTCACAGTGTCTTAGTTTCAGCTGGGACAGAACTGCTTTCTTCAGAATATCTGGTACAATGCCATGTTTTGTTCCTAGGAGAAAAACAATGCTGATAACACACTGATGTTTATATTTGATGCTAAACAATGCTGTACAGAGCCAAGACCATTCACAGAGAATGTTCAAAGGAGCTGAGAGGGAACAGAAGTAGGATGGCTGACTTAAACTGGCCAAAGGGATATTTCATATCATATTTCATGAAGTGGAAAGAGTTTCCTAGGGAATGGGAGGTGACCTTGACCTCTTCCACTGCTCAAGGGGCTAGTGGGGCATCGGTCAGTGGATGATGAGCAATTGTTTGTGTATCACTTCTTATATACATGTAATTATTTTTGTAATTGCAATCAGTTTCTTTTTCTCTATCCCAGGAAACAGCTGAATCTCAATCCAATAATTTGCTTTTTTTTTTTTTTTTTTTGCTTTTTTTTTTTTTTGCTTTTTTTTTTTTTTTTTTTTTTTTTTTTCCCTTTTATGTTTCCCTTTCAATTCCCCCACACCACTGGGAAGGGAGGGAATGAGCAAACAACTGTGTAGTGCTCAGCCCCTGCTGGGTTAAACCACAATACACAAGTTTATTTAATTTGATTATAGAAATATATATATATATATATATACATATTAAACAAAATTAAACACTGTAAGCATTGCCACTCCATTGAATTTGGACACTATAAGGTAGTTAAGTGCTTGGATATAGTATGATCAGATGTGAGATTTACAGATGATCAAGATACTGGAGCATAGTTACATTAATCAGAGAACATATCTGCTCTAAGACACCATTTTATAAGCCTCACTCTCCCCTACCTGTCTTGAAGTGCCATAGTTTACAGTTCCACAATGTAAAGCAAGCCTTATGGTTCTTGTAACTAAAATGTATTGCTGTTGTGAGATTTCAGAAGTTGAGATATCTGAAGTTAATAATAATAATAATAATACATAAATGAAAAATAACACTTTCTGTAACTTTTTCAGGCTTTCATTACTAGAGGCTTTTGAGTCATGCATGCGATGTTGCCAATCCATGGCCCAATGGCAATTTTGTTCCTCTGTGAGAGCTAAACTACCTCCCATAACAGAGCTATACTTCCTATAAGTCTGCTACATAACTCCCATCCCTTGCTTCACTGAAGTGTTGTTAAAGCTAACGCTGTGTAAGGGGCACCTGCTACCCAAGCTTCAGTTTCTAAAGGAGCAGAACTTCAAAAATTGAAACAGCTTGTGGTCTACTTTCAGCTCTTTCTGCAGGTGCACTGTTCTCCAAATAAAAATTTAGATTTTTATGCTAGTTCTTTTGCAAGAGCCTCTTCCTCCCTTGACCTATGAAGTTTTTCATTGCACACATATATATATATATATATAAACATTCAAAGGAACTAATAAAACAAACATTTGTTTCAACTGCACTTTGCAAAGCTAACCTTTAAGAGACAATCTGCAGAACTACTGGCTACTATTACTCTTCTGTGCTAGGAGACGATTACAGTAACTTGTTAAAATTTTGTATACAATAATAAGATTTCCATCAATTTCCTTCCATACAAAAGAAGACTTCAGCAGAAGCAAATTGGTAAGCTTACATCTGTTAAAGTATAATGTGCATTCTTAGTCTTGCTTGTACAAGACAGGTTGGCAACACAATGGAAAGTTTCATTTATTTTCTTCCTCAGGCTCACATTCAGACTGAATGTAGCCTTAAAAAGCCACATTAATCACATTTTTGAGCTTGGATTTCATGCAGATATTTTAATTGCATTTAGTGTTTAGGAAGATCTGGACAGCTTTCCTGTTTAAATTTTACTGAATTTCTAAAAGCAGTATTTAAACAAACTGAAGCCCCATTCTCACAAGGCTTCATCTGCTTCAGAACACAGGGTATAAGGACTGGTTATATCACTAAAGTGCACCCCCATTTCATGTAGGTTTTAGAATAACTTCTTGTTTGACATCCTTTATTAATTGTTTCATTAAAAGAAAATAACTCCTGTACTCTATTCAGAATAAAGTTATTAATAATCATACCATGATTAAATAGATTTTCATTTAGCAGTGGTCACAATGACTTTATTGGTTTCAGTGTTATAGGAAAGTCATGCAGTTGCATCCAAATATCTTTCACTGGAATCTGGAGAGATTTTTTTCAATGAATATGTTGTTGCTATTCACCTTCACTTTTAAATCTTGCATAGACCTCAAAGGAATCTGTCAGGTTCAAAATCCCTCCCAAGGCTCACTTCTTGAGCAATATCCTCACTTCAGATAGAAGTGAGACTTCTGCTTTCTAAGAGAACAATATTCTTGTGAAGAAAGCTTTTGAAACTAAAGAAAGCAGAATTGAAAGTGGAGATTTCTTCATATACCAACTGCTCAGGGAAAGACAAGCAAAGAAACACAGTATCTTTTCCTTATGTGAATGGGCACAACTGTTAATTCTTGATGCTTTTATTTCTAAGTGTTAATCCATTTACCAAGAAGGAAAAGGAGAACAGCTGATTAGCTTTTGTACTACTTTTTCTCTTGTAATATGCTTTTCACTCTCCACGCCTGGTGTTCCTCTGAGGTTCTGCATTTCCAGTAACTTTTCTTCCTGAAGGAATAGGTAGAAAATGATACTTCAAAGGACTCATGAGGCTAATCACAGCTTGTTCTAAATCAGATAGAATTGTAGAATCATAGAACTTCTCAGGTTGGAAAAGACCTTCAAAATCATCAAGTCCAACCTCAACAGATTAACTGCCCCCTAAACCTTTTGAACAATTATAAAAATGTGATACATATATCACCGAAAATAAAAGTTGTCTAGCTGAACATTTTTCTAAATTTTATTAGAAGGCTTTATGCTTTACACACTCTAAAACTGTGTCTGTCCAAGATATGCCTGTTCAGTGTTCACTTGTTTTTCAAGATATCAGAACAGACTTGCTTGACACCTTGGGAAAAAGAAACATCAGAATTTAAAGGGATTATTCACAAGTGCAGGCAGGTTTAGTGATCAACATACACAGCCAATGTTACCAGTGTCATTTACTTCCAACAGAGAGCAGTAACCCCACTAATCCTCTTTCTATTCAGAAGAAAGCTCCCAAGACATTTAATTAAATTTGTCCCTCCCATTCTTGCCCTTTCATACTGTAAGCCCACATCTGTGAGTCAGTACCTTTGATATTGTTGAAGCTGACATGATAAATTTAGTATCACTAATCTTATTGGTCTTAAAGTTAAATCTTACATGCAAAAGAATCTTTTCCCACATGAACACAAGAAGTACCTGATGTTTTTCCTCAGGGAGAGAACATGCAGTTCACTGCTATTTGGAGTTACAGAAAAGATCTTGGGAGAAAGTGATTAAATTAAAATATCAGCTTCATTTTCATTATTGTACTTTGTGAATCCAAAGGAAGAAGTATGCTATGATCTTTTTGAGTAATACATATAGCAGTAGAACACCGATTTTAAGATCAAAGTGGAAAAATGAATCTTCCCTGAAGAAAAAATATTCTTCATAATGTATGTCTTCCATGTTATACTGCTCTTCAGAAACAGGGTTACAAGTGCTATAGGTTATTTCACATTATAAAGAATTCTCTGTTGGAACAATTGCAAATAAGACTCTAGTAATAAGGTCTACTCTTCAAATTTCTGTATTAAGATATATATACTTTTTTTTTTTTTTGCTTAGATTTGTTTTTTGTTGTTGTTTCTTTTTCATTTTATGAATAATATTATTTTTTTTAGGTAAATATTGTTCTAGATAAATATAGTACAATGCAGCTGCACACACAATTATATTGTCATATTATGTCATATTATGTAGATGTACAGAGGTAAACATTACACAAAACAGACCTGTGGATACCTGGAACTTACAGACACATAATTTGAAGAGATTCATTAGAATGTGGATCAGAAAGAACACACAGGCTAGACTGATTGTTTTTATTGTTGCTTTTGTTCTTTTGTCTTTCTTTTTCTTGTTTTCTTAAAAAAAAAAAAAAAAAAAAAAAAAAGCCAGAGCAGAAATGTACAGCTTTGTCACAATAGACCTATTATCTTGAGAACTACATTGTTTTGTATGTCTCAGTGCACTAAATTCAGGTAATGCACATTGCAAGAAATTAAACACTTTTAACTTAAACACTTAAACACACATACTACATCAAAGGTTGGATTCAAATGTGAAAAATGTCGATCATACTAAGAATACTGTATGTCTCATAAACATTAAAAGCAAACAAATAATGTCCATATTCATAATATTGAATTATACAGAAGTGATAATAACTTCTAAGATATCACTCTTTGGTAATGACTTCTGATGATATCGTAAAGCCTGGATACAGTAAATTTCATGCCTGAATTTCACTATTCCTCATTTTTTTATGGATTTCAGTTCAGTGTGAGTAAAGTTGATTTATTCTGCCCTATGTATCAGCTTCAATAGGACATTAATATTTTAAATTGGTAATCCCACTCATCTTTCTGTACAAGTCCATTAATCAAGTTTATACCCCCTTCTTAGTCTAAAGTATTGTTGCCAGAAAGATTGATTTAGAAATCATTGTAAATTATGTACCAGATCATACCAAATATAATGCTACACTTAGCTAAGATCATTCAGTTTCCCTAAAATACATTTCTTATTAATTGGCAGTTTTATTCAGTAACTGTTCAAGTTAGAAATTATTTTTTTCAAGAAAACAAGCAACCATACTAGGGATTCCTTTCTCAGTCTGGTTGTGTTCTTTTTGCATTTGTCAGATATTAACTTCATATTTGTGAATGCTTTCTTAGAAACTGTAAATAGTATTACTTCAAAACTAACTTCTACTGTAAAAAAAATATTTACTTTAGTGTAAGTTGAGAGACATACAGGCCCCGCACCTCCCACCCATTCTACACTGTCTTTCAAGCAGCTGCACTTGAAAAGAAGCCTCTGTCAATAGCATTAGCAAACTGGTTAGCTTGGACTTAATTGAGACTTAACAGTTATGGAGCAATCATTAACTTAAAAAGTTGTTTGTTCAGTTGTTTGGAAACCAAAAAGATAATCCAGGCCAACTGCCTGACTACTTCAGGACTCACCAAAACTTAAAGCATATAACTGAGTAATATTCTTGCACACTGACATGCATGGAACTATCTCTACAGGAAGCCTGTTCCAGTGTTTGACCACTGCATTTTTCCTAAAGTCCAGTACGAACCTCCTAGTCACAGACTGTTTCTGCAAAACTTGTCATTTGTTACAAAGTATTGGATACTGGCACATCTGTATTCATTTCCTCTCCTCAGGAAGTTGTAGAGAGCAATTAGGTTACCTCTCAACCTTCTTTACTCCAGGCTAGATAAACCACGTCCTCACAGAATGTGCTTTCTAGGACTTTTACCTACTTTGTTGCTCTTCACTGGATGTAATCAGGTACATGCCTTCAACAATCTGAATTGTCTGTAAGTTTCAGTGCATAATAGTTTTTTTCCGCTTTACTAGTCAGTTACTTCACTAACTTCCTATGTAACCATGAGCAGCTGCTTTCCCAGTTGAAGGCTGCTGATTGCCATCACTGCCAGCCAGGGAAAGTACTCTGTATGATACATTACATTTTCCTATCAGGATCATCCATGTCCTAATGACTTAGCCTGTAATTATCATTAATTAGCATTAGCTAAAAATCTATTTTAAGCACTGAACCCATTTTTAGTTGAGTATTTTTGGCATTCTCTGTATTTAAAATTCTAATGATGTTGTCAGAATGTTTTCCAATATTGACAGATTATAATTGTCTAGGCTTTAAATGTGCCCTCTATGTAGCTATAAATTAAGCATACTTCAGAAAAAGAGCTTTAGAGGCTTTCCTGGGTGGTATTCAGGAAAAAAAAAAAAAAAAAAAAAAAAAAAAAAAAAAAAAAAAAAGTTATTCTAATATCCTGTAGACAAAAATTATGCTTCATATTTGCATTTTCCATCTAGGCACATAATTTTATTTTGTGATTTAAATCCAGATGGGTAGATGGGTGACAGGTATGCTTACAGGAGGTATTTGCAGTACCTTTGGCAGCTGACTCTTCCCAGAGAGGATGACAAGAAAAGCAAAAGCATTTCATAGACAGTGGAAACATTAATAATCAGGATTGGACTGTTTCATGGTTTCTGAGAACAAACCTTCAAAAGCTTAAAAGACCTCCAGCAGAATCACTAACAGCAAAAACAGTAGGAGACTCAACTATTACCTTCTGTTCTGGCCAAAGGCTCAGCAGAGACTCACATTTCATTGTTATGGAACAGGAAAAAAAAAAAAAAAAAAAAAAAAAAAGAAGAAACGAAGTCATAAGGATGAGGAAGAACAAACTGGGAACTGCTTTCTTTGATGCTCCACATCTCAGGGAAATAGTGAAGACATGAAAAGCAAGATCCTTTTATGTGTGGTTAGTGTGGGACAATCATGGCACAATAAACTGAGCAGGGCTAACAGGAATGAAAAGCTCCGATGAGAAAGTGACATGAATCAAATAGAGCTTGTTTCATTTTATTTCATATAGATATTTTTCCTTAAAATTTTATACAAATGTACATAATATGTGCAGTGAGCTCTTGGGCACTGAGAGATGGAAGCTTACATAAAGAGTAGTTCCTGCATGTTTGCCTCAGTGTATGTTAAACACATATTTTTATTTCAGTGTATATTACATTTTTACTGAATATTCCCATTCAGAGAATATTCAACATAAAGACCATATATTGCTGGAGAGATCTTTTGAAATGAATCAAAGTGAAATATCTCTTGGAATAATTTTATTTAAATTTTGACTATTACTCAGTTATTTACAAAAAGAAAAGTCACAACGATTTTTGGCAACTTTTCTATTATTAATGAATGTCACTGAAGACCTCAAAACAATTATTATTATTTTTCCACTATTTCAGTCAACTAGTGTCACTTTTTTTTTTTAATTTGTTGTGCTGTTTTTCTTGTAAATTGCATAATAATGCTTCTGCTCCCTGCAGATTAATATTTTAAATGTGAGATTAATAGCTAACAAATGCATGCTTCTCTCTTTCACTTACAAGTATAATAATTGATGACAAGGCTGATTGCTTAATATATTTATTCTGACTTATGTAATAACTTTCAGATGGCAGGTCTTTCAAGAAACCGTCCAGTTCTCACTGCATGTTAAATATTTTTTGGTTGTCCATTATTTTGGAAACAAACTGATCAGACAAAAATGCGTGATTATGTCTTAAACTGAATCTCCACTTTCATCCAAAAGCTAGTAATAAGTAGAACTTAAAAATATTACTCAGTTGCTTAGACTAACTGGAAAATCACAGGATGTAATTAATTTGTTGATGCCCTTATCTGAGTAATATCTCTGGGACCACCTGAGCTCATCACTAATGTTAAAGACAGAAACAAAGGAGGGGTTAAATGCCCCTGGCTTATCTGCATCCCTGTTTATGAAGTGATCGTCCTCATCAAGTAGCAGATTAAAGTTATCTGTGATTCTCCAATTTCTGTTAATATATTTTTAAAAGCTTTTTGTCTACCCCCAAAATACTGGCCATCTACAACTCTCTTTAGCCACAGTTATTTTCTCTCTATAATAGCAAGCACCTCTGCAGTCCTCCCATGTTGTCAATTTCTTATTCACCTAAAAGGTTAAAGTTAAAATGACAATGATTCATTTTTTCATAGATTAAGAGCTGATACCAATAGTACACATAATTCCATAAGAAATTGATTTGTCAGAAAATAAACACAAATTATGTATATATGCTAATAAAATTGAATGATGGAGATAATATAAATCAACATATACTTCTTCCATTTCTTTCATCATTCAGTAAAGTTAATTAAAATACTTTATGATAAAGTAACAAAGAAGAATGACACCATTTTCTTTATCCAAAACAAATTAGGGTTTGGTGTTTATTTTTGACAAAAGCTGAAAATTCTTTCTCCTTTTCAACAAAGTGCATAGATTTGGTGATAGACATGGAAGTATGTCTAACATTTTCAGCAGGATGTCTGGTACTCAGTCTGCTCTGGGGACTCACACATTCTCCTTGACCGGTTCAGCTACACTTGCTGCTTCAGTACCATCAGACAAATTCTGGGAGAGCACTGTTGAACTGACCACACCTCCAATCCCAATGCAGGATTCAACATGCTTTTTCTAACAGCCTGAAGCAATGTTGGGCTTAAAAGGAGAAAATAGAAAAAATTCAGCAGGGAATAGAAGGGTTAATGTACCTGAACTGACCAAAATCTGTAGAGAGCTTCTGAACAGTGATTGCAGTGACACTTCAAGCAATGCACATTCTGTAAAGGGTAGTTCTATTCCATTCTGCCTTAGAGTCTTCTTTAAGCTCCTCACAGAGATCAAATAAAGTTTGTTTGTCAAATCCCTGTGTACAAAAACTCTCTCCTATATTAGACCTAAAAGCAAGAGTTTGCTAAGCTCTCTAAATCCTATTAGAAAGATAAATCCCCTAAATCATTTTCACTGTCTCTAGTGTCAAGCAACAGCATTTGCTATTCTCTTTGTGCTGTTACTTTCAAGCCTTGACTTGAATAAGTTAAATCCACCTAATTAATGCTTTTTATATGTCCATTTCATCAGGAAATATATTCTTTATTTAGGACTCTGGTTTCCTCATTGAAGATTCCCACATATTGCTATTATAATACTATTGTATTACTATATCTTCATTTTTTCTTTAATGTGAAGATCTATATGTGCTTTTCTCTACACAGAACACAGAACATATTCTTTATTAATGCCTGGAAATTACATACCTCAGGGTAATATTTCTTATATAAACAAATTTTCCATTTCACACAAACCACTGGTTGACTTTTTAGAAATTTAATCATAGAAAGGCCACATAAACTGAACTAGACAATCAATAGCTCATCATATTACAACAGTAAGAAGTGAAATGGCAAATAACTGGTTCCAAAAGCACTGGTAACTGAGCTAATGATCTGCTGCTGTGTTGGTCTAAATTAATTTGTGCTGGAAATATAGTCAAAAGAGAAAAAATAAACATACCAGATTTTACTATCTTTTTAGTGCTAACAGCAGACATCTGCAGCATCACAGCTTGTGATTTGAAATCCTAGCTATCTTCATACTAGAATGACTAGTATGGATGACTTCATACTAAACCTATACATTTACTGCACTGTAGCTGCACCTGTGAGAGTGAGGATTTTTTCCTCCCTTGTTCCTTTGCAACAAATTAAAAACTTCAGCCTTGTGGGTTTGCAGGAATTTATGATTTATCAGAAGACTTTTTAATGTTCTTGGGCAGTTTGCAAATTGTAAGCATTGTTTTTAGAACTCCTGGTTCCTGTAATTTTATTTACTAATCGTAATTAACAGTGCTTAGCCAGAATCTAAATTTCATTATATAGCAATTCTGTGAGATCTGAATGTTCGTGTCCTTTGCATTTTGCTATTTACAAGGAAAGATAAATTAAGATTTTTTTTAATTATTATTATTACTATAATTTTTTTGTTTTTATTCTCCTCCTGCATGCTAGAGATGAAATTAATGTTATATTCAAAACAAATTTTAAGGAGAAACAAATATCTTTTATAAAACTACTAAGGTAACAATATCAGTGCTCCCTACATTATAACAGGCTAGAATATCAGATATAAAAACGTTAAAAGTCATTCAAACACTGGCCTCATAGTAGAAACAAAACAAAACAAAGAAAATGCCTTGATTTTAAATGGTGTGTTTTATTTATGAAGCAGATCTTACAACACAAATAATACAAATACTGTGAGTATTTGAACTGCTTAGGCATTATGTCGATAATGGTGTAATTATAAATCAGGTACACAGAGTTGAAATTTTGGCTATGTTTTCTGGATATGAAACCCAACATTTTCAGAAAGGACTCTTGGATATCATCTCTAAGTTGTCAGCTAGAGGCATGATGTTTAAATAAGCATAGTCACCCTTTTCAGTAAAACATCTCTATCTATAAGCTGACCAGTCACCTGACTAGCATCAGTCACCGCTAACTTCTTCATGGTCCAGACTTTTGTAAACAATACAGTTCAGCTTATATTTACAAGTATTGATTGTCAGTGGACAAATCCTGATTAAGAGGACTGATGAAGTTTGGGAAACTCTTAACAGTACCATCATGAATAAACTCCTGAAATATAATTACTTCAGGTTACTACTTGATAATAAATATTCCACATCCACAAATACTGAAAGAAAGGAGTTCATGATGCAACCTTCTCTTTCATTAGATATCAAGAAATATTAAAAAGCTTATGCCATATGCACATACCATGCTCATAAAACAGCTTTCAGAACTTTGCAAACTTTTGCATTAATAATGCTATACCATTGGTCTTCTGCATATTGGTAACAATATAAATTCTCACTGAACACAATAATTATTGATAGCAAATATTATGAAGATAATGCTATCAAAATACAGGGTATATTTGTGGGCTAATACATACTCATACCTGAGGTGTCATTTATTACCCTGGCTTGAACAGGGATGAGAATTGGGACCAAAACCAATCTCTTGCAAAACTACAGTAAAGTGCTTCCTGGAAGATATCCAGGATTCCAGTGGATTCCATTATTTGTTATTTGTTCGGTCTTTTTAGAGAGAGTATAAAAATGAAACTTGTTTGAGTATCTAAAGTTGAGTTCACTAATAACCTTAAGAAGGTGTATACTTAAAATTTGGAGGTATTACTAATTCTGTGAAGAATGAGTTAATGCTACAAGAATAATTACATCATAGTCATAGCTTCACTAGAAAGAAATATACCATTAGAGAAAAAAAAAAAAAAAAAAAAAAAAAAAAAGAGAGAGAGAGAGAGAGAGATTTGAGTATCTATATTTTCAGTCAGAGTCATTTTAAGTAACAATATAACAGAAACAGGAAAATTACAGTGAAGATTTGTCAAAGCATATACAGAAGAGAAAAACAATAAACAAAATTTTGCTGGTAAACAAGAAACAGAGAACATCTCAGTACACTGTGTCTTCTTCTGATTATCTATTTTCAAAAACAGATTAACTTGCAAGAATTGTAGTAATTTGCTACTAGGATGATCAACTTCTCTACTAAGGAAGAACTTCTCTATTACAAAAAACCAAAACATTAACAGCAACAAAAAACTTAAAACCCTTACCTGGTTGAGCACAGAAATGGCTGAGGAAGATACTGACTCTCTTTAAGTGTGTTTGGGAGTTATAAGAAATGGCAAAAATCCTGTAGCTATTCAAACGTGAAAGGATGTTTAGCATCTCCGTGGAAACCATTAGAAATAGTTTGTAGTGGAGCCCAATAGTTACTGACCAGTTTCGTTTAGATATTCCACATATGGGATTTTACTTTGAATCTCAAATTTACTTATTTGATATTTTGCTCCCTTTTTGTATTCTTAAATTACAATATGTGTTCTCATCACACTTAGTGTGAGTATAGCAATTGCAATGTATTGCTGAATCATAATACAAATGTATTTCTTATTACGGGTTCCTGTAATATGTTTACTGAAGTGACATTGTACTTAATCATCAGAAAGGAACATATGGGTTGAAATCCACTCAGAGTAACTACTTGCTTCAGAGTTCCTATGTTTTAGCTTGTTTTAATATTGTATATTTTGATGAGCCATATATGGGCATCACTGGTCGGGCTAGCTCAGGAAGACCTTTGCACTATTCTGATTAATTCACAGGGAACAGATACACAACTACCTGATCTACACAGCTGATACAGCCCCTTAACTGGAAGAAAGAACATCTTCTACTCTCTTGAATAAAGCTGATTTTTTTTTCTCTTTTTCTTTTTCTTTTTTTTCCACCAACAGCTCATTAATCAGTCCTTACATTTCTGCCTGAGCTTATGAGCATTTCTTGGTCACATAGGTTTTGACAGAAAATAAGATTGCATGTGAGGTGATCATCTAAAGTACCATCTGAATGAAATCATAAAAGAGAAGAGCTTAAGTTTTTTCAAGATGCAGTGTGCCTCTTATGGAAGGATTTTTATTTATTTATTTTTTTCTTTAAAAAACAGGATGCAAGTGATTCCAAAGCTGAAATGTTAAATCTTGGATAAGCAGGGATTATTTACTGTAATTTCAGGGAAGTGACAGGAATATTCATTACTGTTTCCTTGCTGATAATTCACATTCTTTATGGTGAACCTGAATTTTGTTGCTTGTATTAATGCATTCTACAGTCATCTCTTCTCTGAAGATACAGGCTGCTGGGGCTACAGATTTGGCTGTCTGCAGTTGTGAGTCTGAGGCTCTGCCAACACCATGTAACCATACTTTGGAATTTTAGAATAATATTTTTATTTATGTAAGTATGAAAGTTTATGGAAAAAAATATATTCCTAATTTATGCTATCTAAGATAATGAAGAATTACAAGGTTTACCTGACATTATACAGAAATATATATGTATAAAACCACCTTTTCTTTACCTTAATAACTAGATTTGCACTGGAAAACAGTAGCTCTTTACTTTTCTCACCCAGTATTTGCATGTGGCTGATGATGGAGGGAGTTACAGAAGAGGAGGCACAAGAGAATGTGAGTTTACTATAATATCTTTAGAATCCTGATTTCACCGACTTGTTCCTTCTGATCCGTATTCATGGGTTTCTTGGGAACCTAGCAGTTATATGTCAGAATGATGGGTCTCAACCTTGTTTCAGGATAAAGTAGCAATCTGCTCATGAGCAATCACCTCATGAGCCTGACCTGCCAGAATTTCAGTGATTCTTTGGACACTGTGATTAATATGCAGAGGGTTATTCCGAGCTCAGGGTCCTAAGAGGTTATTCTTTTATGCTATTGCCTCAAAGTTTGCTGAGGAACAAGTCCAAACAAGTCCTGGCCAAGGGCTGAGATTTCTTATTTATTTATTTATTTTTTTCCTGAAGGACACAGATGAACAAATCCAAGGAAGTCCTGGTCAAGGGTTGAGAAATCCTTTGTCTGAGGGACACAGATGGACAAGGCCAGGGGCAACGAGAGAAAGATAAGCTGAAGCTTAATGGTCAGGAAGCAGTCTTCTATGTGGGCTTATCTCAAGGAAGATGGCCATCTCTGGGGGTGCATCCAGGGATGTCAGGTAGGCAGGAAAAAAGGATAATAAAATTGGGATCAGCAACCGTGAAGTTAGGTTTCCGACAACACATTCCTCAAGAAGAAGAAGAGGTTTTCTAATAACAGAATCCTCATGATCTGTGATCTGCATGCCGAAGAAGTTCTCAGGAGAAGCTAGACAGTGACAGAATAATCCATAAGTGCACTCAGAGCCCTGTCATAAATCTTTCAGATAGCTGTTCAAAATACTTTTGAGGTGTAAAACAAATTCCAATTAAAGAGAAAGAAGAAAGCAAATGAAACAGTTTAAACAACTATATGGAGCCAGTCAAAATTTTTCAAAGAAATATTTGGATAGTCCACAATATTTCTCTGTTACTTGTCCAAAAATGCAACAAGCTTTCTCGCAGGTAACAATTTTTTATTTTTTATTTTTAGTATATCGAAGAACACCTTTTTCATAGAAAGATATTAACATATATATTTCAAATATATAATTATCTGACATGTTATTTTTCACCTTAAATAGCTTTTCCCTCAGCAGGATGAGCTCAGAAAAATTGGTATTTTTTTCTCTTTAATAATTTATATATTTATTATATATAATATAGAATTATTATATAATTGAATGTAGACTTTCTAAAATAAAAAAAAAAAAATGTTTTAAACTTAAGGAAGAATGTTAGCAAGAAAGATATTATCTCATGAATGATCAATCATTTCCCATTTCATGCATGTCTCATGGCAGCTTTTCTGTATTTAATATTATTAGAAGGTAGAAATGGGAATAAAAGGTGGTTGTGCATTCAGAAGGATTAACAAGAGGTATGACTGATATTAATTAAGATAGATGCCTTAATCATGAAGTTGAAAAATTAGTAATGATATACTGAAAGTGATGGACAATTTTACCCAGAACTACCAAAGCTCCACTGAAGTGCTAATTTTCTTCAAAGCTTCCCAATTCATTAGTATTAATCTATGACTTTTCTAAAGGATTTTATATGTGTTGAAAATGCATAATGAGTCATAGGTTCACACTCAAGCAGAACAATTCAGCTAAATTTTTTTACAGCTAATGTTTTCAGAAACTGTGCCTGAGAAACTGGTAGTTAGTATTTAAGTATTATGTCATATTACTCTGTGCTAGGGAAACAAACAAACAAATAAAAAAAAAAAATGAAAAAAGAAATCACTCAGAATAAAGTAGCTTCTGGTGTTTTAATAATATTCTGAGGTTCTTTGGCTATCTCTCTGAATATGAGTCTACACACCTACTTCCAAGCTTAGGAACACTGAAGTAAGCTATTCATAAAGATTCCAAGTCAGCTAAGACTGACACTGTCACTCCAGTGGAATCAAAAATCTTTTAAATACACTTTTGTATTACTTTCAGAGAAAAAATATATAGTATGAATAAATGAAAATGACTCAAGTTTTAAATCAAACCACTCAGTACACTGTTCAAAAGAATGAAATTTTGGCATTTGTAAAGTTCAGGAGGAAATAAAGGTAATCTTAAATGCTGTCTTTTTTATTCAGGTGTGATATTATAAATTATGAAGTTCACCAGCACATCTTAGCATGGCTTTAGAAACTGACTGCTAGTTAGGAATCACTTTCTCTGGTTCTTGGTGCAACATTGTCAAAAGGAAATAAGGAATGAACGTTCCTTACAATAAGGAATGTTTCAAAGGGCTGCTACATTATTCTCTATCTATTAGTACTTGTTTAAATTACTTCCTACTCAATTTTTTAAACTGCCAACATCACATCAATTCAAAGAATTATAATCATATTAATTTAACTGATGTGCTATTTAGGATATCAGGAAAAATTGCAAAAGCCAGCTTCTTAACAGATGGGGTATGAAAGAATATTCCCAGTCTAGCCATCATCTTAACTAGTGATAGAAGATGTCTGAAGTATCCAAAGTAAGAAAGGAAATGACAATGCTTGAATTGTTGAGTCAGTTTTTCAGTCTCTTCATTCTTATTCAATTCTTACCTGCAGCAGAGCATTCTCTATGTCCTTAAAGAATAAATAACTGGAATACAGTTGTCATCTAACCAAAAACTCTGAAATATTGATAATTGGTTCTTTGCAGTAAAGTACTGCACCAGGTCTGATGTGTAAACTAAAGATTTATCAATAAATAAAAAAAATACTGCAGAGGTGTTAGATGTGAAGTTTTCTGACAATAGAAACAATGAAAAACCACAGCAATTATTGTGCAAAATCCCAGTATTATAGCTGAAAGTGTAAGGTATATTTCCATGAGCAGGAAAAAAAAAAATAAAAAAATAATAAAAAAAAAAAAACAACAAAAAATACAAAACAAAAATGATCAAAGTAGTCTAGATTCTTGGTAAATACAGTGGAGTTTGTTTAGCTTAGGCTGTGATAGATGGTCTTTTTGGTACAAGACATGATTCTGTCTTACTCCTCATGTAAATGCTGGTCACAGGAGGCCTTACCAATGTAAGCCAGGTTGCTATTAAAAATGAAAATCTAGCAACGTAACTTTTCAGATAAGATACTAAATGCATCTTTTTTTCTTGTTTATTTGTTTTCCTTTTGATTTCTTCCTTATCCTCCCCTTCTCCCTTCCAGCCCAAATTATTCTCTCTTAATTGCATCAAATCATGCTTATACCTTCTGGGTATACCCAAGTAGAACCCTCACCTGCTCAGACAGTAATCAGCACCTGCTACTGATTATCTAAACATTTAAATTAGCAATTTCTTTAGAGTTTCTTCCTCTGAGGATTCCACACTCTTCCATCTTGAAGATTTAGTTTGTCTCTATATACTTAAGTTTAGTTTCTTATATCAGCCTACTAGTATATTAAGATACTCTGCATAAATCCAGACGACAACACTGGACATAGTAAATGCTTAGCTCTGGTTTACTAATCTGAAAACACTTCAGTGAGAACATTTCAGGAACCTGATTCTTGTATGGCCTCAGAAGAATACCAGAAGTATTTCCTGAAAAATTTGGTATAGTTACATTTCTAAGATTAAAACTATCTATCTCATCTCTGATTGATTTGTTGAAGACATTGCAGCCCAGAGCTGCTCAGAAAAGACAATGTCTTGTGCTGACTCAACTTTTCATGACTTCTTTCTAACTAGATGTTTTTACTCATGCTTCACACTATGGGGAATCACAAACGCCTGTGTTTCAGAGACAAAAGAGGAACTGAAATCTCTGCTTTTCAAATAAACCTCCCACTACTTAGAGAAAAAAATACAAATTGGAACCTTGACACATTATATTTGTACTCCTTCAAAGCTTAATTCTCTTTACAAAATAGCTAAATAATCAATAGCTATGAACTGACTTCTTGTGTAAGCTGGTTGCATTAAAACTCATTTTAAAAATCATTGAAATATTTCAGATTTTGTTAATGTTAATTTAAGACAAAGCATTTTGTTTGTTTGTTTGTTTTTGTTTGTTTGTTTCTTTCTTTCTTTTCAGCCTGCATAGAAATGTTGGAGAAAAGAATTGGAGAAAATTTCTTTTTCAGTAAGAATCCTGGATGCAGGCAGCCAGTTGCAATAAAATTAGTGTTTATTTGAAATCTGGCAACTGCGAGTCCTTTGACAGTGCTTTCTGGTTACAAATCTTGTAGCATGTTCTCACATGCATTGTAGGGAAGAAAACACTACTCTCAAGTACCTACTATCTTAAAAGCCAGAAATACTTCATCAGCTGAACCCATCCTTCTTAATGAGCAAAGTAAAGTACCTGGGCTTGAGGATCTAGCATGGATAGGTTGTTTGGAAGTATAAAAGCTACTTCACTCAAATTGGTGTGGGATATATTTCTGGATGTGTTTAATTAACTAACAAAGAAAAATAAAAGCAGTGTGATTGAGAAGCAGTTGAGAAACTTTATGAATCCCTTTAAGTTTTGAATTTGATCATTAATTCCATAAAGTATATTAGAAAATAAATTCTTGAAAATTCAACCAGTTTCAACAGGAGTTGATTAAAGGATCACTTACAAATTTTTCTATCAGGCTAAGGGTTCTTAATTTTCTGAGGTTATAGTGAAATAATTGTTTTTTCCTTTGAAAAACCGTGCAGGAATTAGTACTGTCTATGTCTTGGAGTATCTAAGAATAAATTTTACTAGGGTGCAAATCTCCTTTCTCAGTTCTTCAGTGTAAATTTTCAGGTTTCTTGAAGGCATTTACCTCTGGCAGATGGTTTCACTGTTTTTTGTTTTTCTTTTTTTGGTGCTAGTGGTGAGTGATTGTTTTTCTTAACTTTTAACACTGTTAGTGTGTCATGGTTTTGTATTGTTGCTGTCAATATTCCACATCATAACATCATGTGCAGTATGGATCATTAAAAGGTTCATACTCCAGTTCTGTGGAATAACAACATCCCGAATACTCAGCTCTCAGAAGAAAACTATGTATCCCAAAGGACTTCATGGTCAGAGATAAGTCATGGGAGGAGGACACATATAATCTTTCTCCCAGGCTGGATCTCTCTCTCTCTTGGACTCTCAGAGAGTGGGAAGTGTTCCAGCCATGTTGCCTAGAGCTCACAGTATGCCTCTCGGTTTTTGGGGACTCTCTCTCCTTGTTTTGTTCGATTTATTAGCCTCAATCATATTGTATTATATTTTGTTATCTTGTATTCCGATATCATATTTAGTAAAATAAGTTTTCCTCCTTAGATTGCTGCTGGTGTTCTCTTTTCCCATTCCCCTTTTTCCTTCCCTTTTAGGCCGGGGACCCTATGGGGTGGCTGCCCCTGTCATGGGCACAGGTAAATCTAGGTAACCCGTGACATAATGAAATTAAAAAAAACCACCAAAACAAAACAAAACAAAAAAAACCAAACCTTTTCATCTCTCTACTATAAGGTAGCCCATTTCTAAATCCCTTTAGACTCAGATACAAAGAACGTAGTGCACAGAACATACATTGAATATAGAATAGTACCACTGAAAGGGATCTTAAAAAGAGTCTTCAGCCTCTCAAGCTCTTAAATTTTCCCTCTTTTTGTCACTGAGTGTTGCTTGTTCATTTTGTGCTGCTGTAAGAATACATAGCAAACACTGAAAAAAAGAAAGGAATCCAAGAGGTAGTTCAAGGAAACATCTTTATGATCTTTAAGAAAAAGCAAATCAGAACTAACAACAAATATGGATCTACTTTGTTATCCATTGTAGCAGAAGAGAAAGGATGGAACATCATAGTCAAATAAAATATTTTACATGATGCCATCCTAAAGAAAAAGCATACAGTATGACACTTCCCAGTAAATCATTTCAGACCTTTTCAGCTAATATTAGATCTCATGCAGGCTTGAATGAATTATAAAAAAATGTATACAAGAGAAAAAAATCGTGACTTGGAAGACTGTTATGGAATGTAGTTTTTTATTATATTATTTTCATCCAGGCTCATTATAAACTACCTAATTTTACAGCATTTCTCAGTAATTCCACAGTTCCTCCCCCTTCAAGATCTGGATTAAAATTCATTTGTGGCTCTAAACAAGAGTAACCTCAGGCTAGGAGAGTTTCTTCTGCACAAAGAATAAAGTTAATTCCCTCACTCATCCCATCCTTGTAAATCACCTCAAGTAATGTGCACTTTCAAAAAGCATGCATAATACCATGTATTCCACTGTTTTAGTGTCAGTGATAGGGGGCCAACTCTTTGCAAAGCACTGAATCTGTTCTACAGTGTCTCGTTCCAATTTATAGGAGGGAGGGGAGGTTCTTCGATGTATGTATACCTGGCATGAGATTAAGAAACAACAGTTCAAATGTTTGTCCAACCAATTTTTTACAAGTCCTAGCCATTTAGGGAGATGGGGAAGGGAAGGTGGGCAATAGGAAAGATAGGAACTATAAGCAAGGAGTCTCTGTGGAGAGCAAAAGAGATAGTCACCAGCGTGGGTCCAGCAAGATACATAGTAGGTCTGTTGATCTTGGGAACTCATCTGGTCAGCACGGGGAATGGGAGAAAGTCAGGAAGACCTGCAGCAAGCAGGCCTTGTCCTCGCTTCTGCCAGTTTTTACAATCATAAGCAGAGGTACTGCGGCATGGTGATGCCCATTATTCACCCCCCGGATAATTAGCAGTTGTCAGTTAGAGTCTTATCATCAGAAAGGCCTAATGAAGCAAGCTTTGAGGCAAAAAAATAAAAACAGTTTTGTCTTTCAAATACAGTTGCGTTATTCAGACAATTGCTTTTAATTATCTGGCTTTGAGCCAGTGGTTTTAGTATTGCTGTTTGAGCTAGCTCTGCAGTGTATGTGATGACATAATTTTTTTCTTAACTAGTAAGCTACAGCGTGAGCTGTATGGACTGTGGAAATCTAATTTACAAGGTAATTGGTCATTTTGATCATGAATCAAACAAGGTGTCATGCAAGAAATGAAGTTGTGATATACACAGTAGTGACATGGTCTGTGCCTTGAACACTAAAATGTGTGTGCTGCTGACAAGTGGAAGCAGCTCTGGGTGATCATTATAGGATAGGATTAATAGTAGGATTAATACTGTATGGCTCCTTACCCTAGAAGCAGTTTATTAGTGTCCATAACAAGATGGAAAAATATATGATTGTTTGCATGCTTCTCAGGACAGTAGAGCAACACAAGTAAAATAAAGAAAATAGATGTTTTAAAATGTGAAGCAGAAATCACCAAATACTGTGTCACTCCTGAAGGCGTCCAGCCTGACACCTCATTTTTATTTGTCAAGCTTGTTTAGTAGAGTATCATCTTCTTCAGTAGCTAGAGATCTTACAACATTCCTCTTCTTCTCCTGAAGCAGAAGATATCTGCTGGTAGCAACATTCAATATAGATTTTGCTACACAAAGGAAAATGGAACCATAAGGAACTCCATCTGAAATTCACAGCAGATTTTGGTTGGAAATACTTTTTAGTAACTTTGACCTGTTTTATTAAATTGTATGTAACTGTGTGGAAAAAATTTGATGTGTTCTATAAGCTGTTATGCTAACATTGACAGACACCATGCTACCAGGAGATTTAACCCTGTTAAAATTCCTACCTGTACTGGAAAGCTTGAATCTGATGACTGTTTCTGGTTAATTTCTTGACAGAGATCTGTTATGACAGATTTTTGTTTTGAACTCTTCATCACCATCAAATCATTCTGCTATCACAGCAATTATTCAGCTGTAGTAGTTATTAAGACAGAATAAATATTTAATTGAAAACATACACAGCGTGAGTTCTGAAGTTGCAATAAGGCAAAAGACTAATGCAGCCATTTGTTAGAAAAAAATCTTTTTAAGACAATGATGAAAGCAACAGAAAGCTGCAATTATAAAAGTATTCTAAGAAATGATAATAATAAAAAAAGCTTTTTTTTCTGATGGCTGACTTTGGGAACAGAAAGCTATTCTATAAGATCTTGTTTATCTAGGAGTCAGAAGAGATACCTATTGCCTTCTTGTTTTTCCTCACTCTTGAGTGAGTTGATAACTTTTGATTCATCTTAGGAATATGAACAAGAAGCCTCACACCAGATTATATAGGTCAAGTTTTCAGTCTTTCACTAGGAACATCTCATAGAATCACAGAATAGAAGGTTGGAAAGGGTTTCTGGAGGTCATCTGATCCAGCACCACGCTCAAGTATGCCTAGACTTTCCAGGACTATATTCAGATTGCTTTTGAATGTTTCCACTACTGAATATTGAGGTGAATAAAGCATTCAGTAACTAATTTTTTGTATGTGTTCCATGTCAGCAGTGCCCTTGCCCCATACAGCACTGTCACGAAGTTATCTAGATTGATCTATGTCCATGACTGGGGGGGGGGGGGGGGGGGCAAAATTTCCCTGGTCTTCCTTCTGCTACTTAAATACTTACAGAAACCCTTCTTTTCCCTTTGATGCTGGATTAAGCTCCATGCAGGAAATAGTTTCACTAACATCATCTCTGAATGCTCAGACACAGTCTCTACAGTCCTCCAAGGTTGTTAGTCCATGCTTCTCACCTCTCCATATATTCTTTTTCACATATGAATTTTTTTCTGTTTTTTTTTTTTTTGTTTGGTTGGTTGGTTGGTTGGTTGGTTGGTTTTGTTTGTTTTTCTGCAGGATCGTAACCTTTGTTTTTGCTTTGCTTCGCTTCCTCTTTTCAGTATCCTAAGTCATAGTCTCTGCAGTCAAGGCTGCCTTCAGCCTTCACAACTTGAGTCACCCCAATCCTTGTTTAAAAGCTAAGTTCTTTTAGAACCGAGATCTGAAAAACAAAAATGAAACAAACAAACAAGAAAATAGTATCTCTTCTGGCTGGCAAACTGGAGCCTGTTAAAGGAACCCACTAGTCATATGAACTCTCTTTTAATCCAACCCTAATTCAAAGGATTTGGGTAAAACAATAGAGTAAATAAGTTTTGAGTGTTTTTCTTGCTGAATTTGTAAGAATATAATTTTAGATTTGCTGTCTAAGTAAGATAGTCATCTACTGGGTGCATCTTTGTGGTTAAAAAATCACAGTTTATGATCAAATTAACTTTTTTCCATTTTGATTTGAGTCTTATCCTGTGTAAAGCTGTTCTTTGTGAGTTTGATTTATACAACAAATGTTCTGTTATACTACTTTTTTTCACTACTCTTCACTTCTTATTCTGCAGCATAACTCAGGGTGGCTGGTTGCTCTATCTAGCATGGAAGCTCCCATGAGGAACAAATAAATTATAAACAAAATCTCTCTGCTCTTTCTTCAATATGCAATATTAAAGTTAAAGCTCCATGTATGGGACAATATAATCAATCTACAGGAATTAATGTCCCAACCTATTTGTCCTTTAGATATGTAAGACCTCTGTATGTATATTAAATGGTGAAGTCTGAAACTTTCCATGAGGATTTTTCAGTCCTTGTTTCCAGAACTAACACAGAAGAAAGAGGCTCTCAAATAATTTGTCAAACCCTCACATTCCACTGGCATTAACAGTTGCATTATTTCTGGACTGAAAATATCATTGTTCTACACTGCAAACCACTGAAAATTTGATGGATCAGGATCTCTGTGTGTGTTGCTGGGGTTTTTAAATATAATTTACTCTCCATATTAATTTTGCATGACATCTTGACCATATGAAGGACTGTTTATAAAACTGTAACCAGTGGCTATGATTCCACTACCCAAGAGAGCACTATAGGCTGTCTGTGAAATGTGATTCACTTACTGGTCTTTGATTTTTGTTTTCAACCACTACACTCCTGGGGATGCATTGTGATGTGACATGCAGTTGTTAGTTTCTTTTCATGTTTTTATGGCACAGATTTTATCTATGTTCAAATGTCTAGCCTATTCTGTCAAATTGAACTTTGCTATACTGACTTGACCTTTCTTATATTTCTGCTGTTTGTCCCAGCTTTCCTCTATTCTGAAGAAGAACACAGATGGTCATCTGAATCAGAGGACACTGAAAAGGTCAAAGCAGCAAGACAGACTGTGCTATTTCTCCAAGTGTAAGGTATTGAAATTCTGTCCACATAATTCATAGTCATAACCAGAATTGAAGTAAGCTTGGAAAATGGTCTATACAAACTCTTGTATTTCATGATGAGAGTGATGAAAATTCATTCTTCAGAATGACTTCATTTTTTTTAACCCTTGCTATATCATATTCAGATTATAAGTAATTGTTTTCTTTAGATCATTTGGTCTGTCATAAGTTTCACAAAGCTAAATTACCCATTATGTGTCTTCCAACTGATGGTTATTTTTCATAGTACTTACCGTGTATGACCTGCCAAAAGTACTTTATTCTTTTTCAGTCTTCAATCTTTATTCTTTTTTTTTATCATAAAACTAGAAATTGTGGTTGTTTTTAAATATCTTTTTCCATACTACAAAATACTACAAAAATCTTTCTCATCTTTATGGAATAGTTTCAATATTCATGCAGAATTATGTATGAATACTGACTAGTATAAATCAGCTAATACTATTCTACATGATCTCATATATATGGAGAGGGAGGGAAATAAAAACTTTTCCTTTCCTGAGCCTTTCTTCTGCTTATTTTCACCATAACCCAGCCAGTACAGGTATGAAAATGGAGCTCAGTGAATATAAAGTAAGCCAGGAGATGGCATAGAAAGGTATAGAAACAGGTCAATGAAAATCTCCACTGGACAAGGAATTGGTAGTGATGATCTAGCTTCAAACTATATTTGTTAGAAGTACTAAAAGTGTTTAGTTGCAATAACACTAGCCTGAATTGTCCTGAGCAGGGGGTGCAAAAAATGCTTGCCTTCATTGTTATTTCAGTGAAGACAAAATAATACACCTGTTCCAGTTTTTTTGGTTTTGAATTACCTATACAGTGAAGAATAAATATAAAACTGAGAAATTAAATATCAGCAATATCTAATTTGCAACACAGTGTATACAGATGAAGTAGTTAACATTAAAAAGGGAAGAAAAGGAAAGAAAGAAAGAAAGAAAGAAAGAAAGAAAGAAAGAAAGAAAGAAAGAAAGAAAGAAAGAAAGAAAGAAAGAAAGAAAGAAAGAAAGAAAGAAAGAAAGAAAGAAAGAAAGAAAGAAAGAAAGAAAGAAAGAAAGAAAGAAAGAAAGAAAGAAGGAAAGAAGGAAAGAAGGAAAGAAGGAAAGAAGGAAAGAAAGAAGGAAAGAAGGAAAGAAGGAAAGAAGGAAAGAAGGAAAGAAGGAAAGAAGGAAAGAAGGAAAGAAAGAAAGAAAGAAAGAAAGAAAGAAAGAAAGAAAGAAAGAAAGAAAGAAAGAAAGAAAGAAAGAAAGAAAGAAAGAAAGAAAGAAAGAAAGAAAGAAAGAAAGAAAGAAAGAAAGAAAGAAAGAAAGAAAGTAGGAAAGAAAGAAAGAGAGAAGGAAAGAAAAAAAGAAAAAAAGAGAAAACTTAAAATGCATATTAACAATAAGGTTCTTCCCATGAAGCAGTCTGATTGGTAGAAGTATTTGTTGTTGTTGTCTCAAGGAGATCTTCTCCCAGTTTGTATAATTAACTGCACCACTCAGCTTGGTGTCACCGCAATTATGCTGAGGGTGCACTCAGTGCCTTCATCTGTGTCAGTGATGAAGATGTTGAAGACCACTGGTCCCGGGACTGACCCCTGAGGATCACCGCTTATGACCAGACTCCACCTTGACCATTAATCAAAACCATTAATCACAACACTTTGGCTAGACTCAGGGTCACCAACCTGTCCTCTGGTCTTAGAATTTGGCTTTCATATGGCAGTTAAACATACATATATAAGTTTAAAACATGCAGGTAGATGATTTAGTAGTCCAAGAATATACAGTGATGTGAGTAAGGTACAATGTAGCTCAATATGAGGTAAGATATGTAGCAGTCTTTTTTTCTTTTCTTTTCTTTTTTTTTTTTTTCTATTGCATAGCTTCCAGATATTATGGTGGAAGAATATGATGTTCAGAGAAATCATTACAATCTGTTGAGGTAACATTAATAACCAAATACCTCAGTGAAGAATTTTAGGTATAAAAAAATTCAGATCAACATTTTGCGGAGGCTTTCTACACATAGGAATAGGATTTCTGTGAAAAATAACAACAATCAACCAACCAATAAACCAACCAAACCAACCAAACAACCCTTACTAAAAACCCAGGTGTTTGAAAAACTCACCTGACATGCTGAAGAGAGAAATTTCAGTCTGCTTGGTCAAGATTAGGGAAATAAACTAAAGAAAGTACCATGTAAGCGAATTCATAATTTGACTTCTGCTTGACATTTTGAGATATGTTTTCTTAGATTTAGAAATAATCAATTTTCTCTATGAAGAAAGAACTGGATTAAGAATGGCAAAACTCTCTGCTTCCATAATGAGGGCTAATTACCCTGAAATTCCAGTGCAGTTTTGATCACACTGAGATAAGGTTTTACTGAACTGCAGCCCAATATCACTGAGATAAGAATATAAATATGTGAGGACATATATTTCATTTTGCATATCCTCTATTCAATAGCTCTACTAGACCTGGATAACTTTATTTCATGGTAGATTTCTATAAAGAAACAACTTTCTATATGTTTCCTTAATATCTTACCTGCTGTTCTCATTTGTTCTCTGATTAACGTTGTAATTGGTCTCTGATTTCAATTTATTTTATTTATTTATTTATTTATTTATTTCTGAGCTAGAACAGTGTTATGAGTTCTGACCTAGCTTTTTCAGTCAGCTTCAAAATTAGATCATACATTTTTTTCAAGTAATGCCTTGCCTTACTGGAAAAAGTGATTTTCTTTAAGCCTCTCTGAGAACTTTTTCACTCAAAATATAGATTTTTTTTTTTTTTCAGTGTATGATTTGTCTTCTGTACATGATCTCTTTGAGGTATAGGATACTTTTCAGCTTGTAAAACACTGCACAAATTTATGATGCTCTATAAATGATTAATAGCATTAATACAGCTGAGTAAATAGTGATGACTTTTTGTGGATGGAAAATTTTGCTGCTTTATTAGAGAACAAAATTAAAAATAAACATTCTGGAGTAAGTGCACTGACTTTGGAGACAGTTTGTATGAAGGTCACCAATGTTTGTCTGGCTTGCTATACCATAATTCTCATTATCTTTATGATTGTTTCAATGTGGTCATCTGTTCTGTTATCCTCTTTTCAGGCTTTGCATATGTAGGACTTCAGTTTCTGGCAGAACATTTTCAGATCTAGTTTTAAAATAGAATGGAAGTAGGAAAAAAATTATTAGCAAAAGAGAACACTGAAAACATGATTGGAAGGAAATTTCTCTATCACGGGACATCAAAAAGTTTTGTTTAACTTTTTCTTTCTACATGTACAGCACTCCTGGTAAATAGTTTTTGTCTATGAGATTCACAGTGATAGCTTTTGGAGGAGTCTAAAGTAAGAAGATAGCTGTCTACAAAAGCTAACTCATCTAGGCAGCAATGCCTAGATCAAAATCAAAATGTTACAAACCAGTGAACAAACTAAATGATCCCCTGGGCAAAAGGTGATGTGTTGGCAGGTAAGTGTTGCTATTTCTCAGTTCCTTTTAATTAAGAATTACATAGTTGGCTCTTCCAATAGTGATCACTCAGCATTTAATTCATATAAGCTTCAATGTAAAAATCAAAATTGTTCCAGCTTTCACTCAGGTCACAGTCTTCTGAAAATGTAGTGTACTGATCTTGATTTCTTTTATCTCCAGCTGGTTTGTGTCAACGATTTACAGGCTGGTCCTGCCCAGTTCCATTACTAGTGGGGCGGAGGGATTTCGCAAAATCCACACCTCCAGAAAAGGGAAACAGGGGACCCCAGAAGAATTAAAAACAGCGGCAATGATCTGAGGAGAAACAAACTAATTTACTAAATATGATATTGGAATGCAAGATAACACACTATAATACAGTATAATTAGAATTGAAGCTAATAAATCAAATATAATGAAAGAGAGACTGTCCAAACAGCTGAAGGCCTTACACTGATACTAAAGCAATGCATGCAGTTGGGACAGGCAGCGGCAAGGAGAGGTGAAGGAGAGGAACGCTGAAATGAGGAGCCCCATCAGGTGACCTTGCCAGGAGTTTCTCACAGGTTAACCGAAAATCTACCTGGGCCCGTGACAGGGGGGCAGCTGGCCCGCAGGGCCACTGGCCATAAAAGGAAAGGGAAAAAAGGAAAAGGAAAACAGCGGCAACGATCTAAGGAGGCACACTTATTTACTAAATACTATATTGAAATACAGGATAACACAATATAATACAATATAATTGAAATTAAGGCTAACGAATCAAGTAAAATAGGAGAGAGAGAGTGAGTCCCAAAACCGAGAGGCCTACTGTAACTCTAGGCAAAATGGCTGGAATGCTCCCACACGCTCCCCCCTGGCTGGCAGGATTCAAGAGAGAAAGTCCAGCCCCGAAGTGAGATTATAGTGTCCTTGTCTCGTGACTTATCCCTGACCGTGATGTTTCTCTGGGATATTTTGTCTTCTTCTGTGAGCTGCACATTTGTTAAAATTATCCATACTTTACATGATGTTATGATATGGAATACTGGTAGCAAAATTACAAAACTACAAAACTATGACATCCTCTCTGACTGCAAAGTCCCCTGGGGAATGTAATTTTTCTTCTCCTCCAGGCAGGTACCTGCAACTGTAGTTCACTTAATATATACACTGAAAATGAAGAGTTTATCTTTAAATGAAGAGCTTATCTTTACATGGATTTGCCAAAGAAATATTTGTCTGTTACATTCTACAGTGAATACATGCAAACATTCACTAAGAGGGAAAATGTTAGTGGAATTAAAAAGACATTTAAAAGAGAGAGAAAAATGTTCCTACGGGAAAAGAAGGTCATCCTAAACATTGCGCCGAACTTTGTCTGGAAGTGGTAATTTTCAAAGTATTCAGACATTTCTTAGAAAAATAAAAGATTGGCTACTAATGTGATTTTGTTAATGTCGTACTAATTGGTGTAGTGAATGCAGGGGTTAATGACTGAGAATTATTATAGGACCTTATGAAACTGTGTGACTAGATAGGAAAATGGCAAGTGACAGTCCTTGTAGCTAAATGTCAAGTGGTGCACATGGGGGAAAAGACATTCTTAACTCATCTATTAAATGATTTTTTCCGAGCTGATCATTATGACTCAAGTGTGAGATCTTGGGGCTTTAACAGAAAGTTGTGTTATCATACACAGGTAAAAATCAGCAGCAATTAAAAAAGCAAAATGTGTGAATTTATTGGGAAGTATATGTAAAGTGAGCCTAGAAAATACTGACACCCTGCAACTCTAAATTTTGACTGTAGCTCAAGAACAGTGGACAGTTCTCTTTTCCCCCAAAAGAGGTAGGTCTAGAAGACTGGAAAGAATCCAAGGCTTCAAGCTAGTGATATAGAACAGCTGTCACGCAGTGAATGGAAGAGTGAGTAAGCACTTTGGGATCCCTTCCAAACCAAATCATTCCATGATTCCACGATTTTGTACATCCTATGACTGCTCAAAGGATTTTCCAGTGTAATCTGGAAAAGTGTTCATACAGAAGATAACCCTTGTTTTTTTGTCATAAGCAAATATTTCTGAAAGCAAATTCAGGGCAAGGGTAACATGATACTGACTGTTTCACCCACAGGATCAACTACACAAAGTAAATCACATTTCCTGCTAGTTCTAGAGAGATGCACGCCCTTGTATTGGGTTTCTGAGTCCCAAGTAGACTGATATTCCTACTTTGATTTACAGTTGTAAGGAGAATGTCTATAGAACACCAGTTGTCTTGTAAGCACCAAGCAATTTTAAAATGTGATACAAAATTTAGTAAAATTTCAGAAACATTTAGACAAAGACAAAAAATTTCAAGCAAATCTTAAAGCCACATATTTTTTTCTTCCTTTGTTTCCCTTGTTCCCTTTCATGCAGCTTTTTTGGAGCCGAGTTCTCTTCTAAGAAGTGCTTGACATTTGGTCTTTCTACTTTTGAAAGAAGCATTGATCTATCACAGAGTATCCCTTACTAAATCATCTGTGTAGGTTCCTGAAAAACCTATTTTTGAAAAGAGAACCATTTCAGCTTTAAGTTCCTTGCCTTTGTCCCCACTGTGTCAACAATTTTTGTTAAGCACTTTCCAAATTGTCATAAATAGATATATTCAAAATGCTTCTCACTGTTTCTAAAAAAATTTGGTTAAAATAATCCATTTACAGAGGGTAAATGTTCCTATTTAGTATAAAATATGTGGCATCATCTTGGGGTATATGTGAATGTACACACACATACTAAAATTTTATACTTGAATTTCCTCTGTAAAATCTCTGGATTTTGTCATTAGAAGAGTCTGATTAGAAGCAATGATAAGCAAGGGTGTGAATGGGAGTATGGAAAATGTGACTGGAGGCATGATGCTCTGTCTCCTTGCTTAAAACTGGAAAAAAAAAAAAAAAAAAAAAGATACAGAAATAATCTACCACAATACACACTATTTCTAAAAGCACTTTGAAAGACATGCTTTAAATACCCTTCATTTACTTGAATGAGGAGAACACAATTCTGGACCTTAACACAGATTGTTAGGTTTTTGTGTTTCCTATCAAACAAGTCTGTTTCACTGAATGAAGACTAGAAAAATAGAGGCCTTTCCTTAGAAAACTGCATATATTAACTTTTTACTCTGACAGCCTTACTGAGAAGTGTATTTTTCTTCATGCTCAAGTAATTACAGCATTTCCATTAATCAGCTAGCTTTGTCCTATTCTCATGGTGAAGTGTGTCAAGATAGAGGTTCTGAATTTATTTTGATTCTCATGCCTTAAATATTTACCGAGAAAAACATGTAGCTAAGTTGTTTTCTTGTTCAAGTCTTAGGAAACATCAGCAAGACCAGAAGATGAATTTCAACTGTCTTTTCCAGTATTATAGATGGTCTCATGAACTTACTGTTCAATATCCCTCAAGTGTTTTCACCAACACAAAGATTTTATAAGTTTGTTGTCAATAATAAAATAAAATAAAAATAATAAATAAATAAATAAAATAATTCTGTTCTGCAAGATGAAGGGAAAAATCTTTTCATAGGATCTAAAATAATAATAGCTTTTTTAAAAATAACTTTTATGACTCTGGTTAACAACTAATATATAATATTATATAATATTAATAATCCTGAGAATGTTATCATCTGATTATGAAGGCTAAAATACTCTTTTTGTCACTGCTTTTTTTATTTTCCTTCTTTAACTTACAAATTACTGTGTACTAAAAAATATAGATTAAGAAAATAGGTAGATGTGCAGATCTTTTTTACTCAAGAGTTTGAAATAAAAAATAGTTGATTCCATAGATAAGCCAATGCACAATAATATACAGTATCTTAATGTTTCTGCCTTTTAAAAATATATCTAAATCCAGCACTAGAATAAATTATGCCAATTTTCAGTGAAATCGTTCAGCTAGCTTAGTTGATCTAATGGATAAAATAGGAAACCTGTATCTGCATGCTCGAGAACTTCAGGAACAGACTAGTAGCTGAGCGTAATTGAAAGGGTGATAGACAATAAAACACATTCTTTCACATAAGAAGCAAACAGAAACAGATATTATATAACCAAAATGGCCACAAGTTTTACCATCTGAGTTTTGATTAGATATAAGAAAAAACTTTTTCTCTCAGAGAGTGGTCAGGCACTGGGATGGCCTGCCCAGGGAGGTGGTGGAGTCACCAGCCCTGGCAGTGTTGAAGAGATGTCTGTATGTGAAGGTACGAAATATGGTTTAGTAGCCAGTGGTCGCAGCGGTAATGGGAGGACGGTTGGACTAGATGATCTTGTAGGTTCTTTCCAACCTTGTGATTCTATGATCCTATGATTCTATGCTTCAGTGAACCTAAGCAATATGCATTTCTTGAATAATTATTAATTTTTATGGAAAAGTATTTGAATTTATTTTGCATTAGAAACATTACCTGAAATCTAGGAATTTTGTTGTTGTAATATTCTCTTTGATTATGACCTTTTCCAGAAAGTAGTAAGAATTCCAGGTAGTGCAGTACAAATTGACTTAGAAAAGTTTGTACATCACTTCTGTTGTAATTCTTTTTGACTGCTGAAACTATTCATCTCTAAAATCAAATTAAGGGACAAAATATTGTTGAAATGAAAGGAGGAAAACTGTCTAGGCAGTGTAATAAATGTATGTATGTAATAAATGCATAAATAAAAAAAACCCAAAACAAGTACCTTTACTAATTTTTATATATACTGTCACATAATGAAGTATTCTTCTGAGTAGCAGATGTTTCTAGAAAGAAAAATCCTTGAAACAGACATGGTTCTAAACAGTTAAGAAACAATGACTGAGAAAGTAATTTATTTTGAAGACATTAGCACTAAATTTAAAAGTGGTAATATGACTGTGGAATATTAAAAATGAATAAAGTTGTTCCAAATACCTCTGAAATACTTTCTTTTGCTGTTGAAATGTTGGGTGTTTTGTTTGTGTGTTTGGGGTAATTTATTTGTTTTTAATCTCATTTTAATGAAGTTTTGCTGTAACCGTTTGGAAATGGAATCAGGATTGATTCTAGGCAAAACTGGATGGACCTTTTCTACACATCTACACAGCAGTCTAATCTGTATGTTCTTTTGGTCAGCCTTACAAATTGTCATCAAATTCTTTTGCACCAAATGATTAAAATATTCAGAATATTCAATAACGTGTTTATACTGCCTGGAAAGTAGAATTTGTAGAGAAGATGATGACCTATTTCTGATGTACAGATACAATTGTTGTATACATAGGAGCATGGTTGATCGACTTGGACATGCTGGGTGAAGTTTTTAACTGATGTGCTGGGTTTCAGGTTTGTCTTTACAAGCCACACTTCAGCATGAGATGAAGCTTCAGTACATGCGTAATTTAAAACCTAAGAAATGGCTGATGGTGGAGCATTTCCTCAAAACTTTGTCATACTGTGTCCCTCCTGCAATATCTTGGTCCATGCAAGCTACCCATTTTCTCTTTTCTAAAGCTACATTATCAGAGAGGTAGAAAAAATGTGGCTTTGTGTAATGAAGGGCAGCTCCATTAACTGGAACATCTGGACATGTGTATCTGAGCTGATCTTGGCTTTTCATTCTCTCTTAAATATTAGTCTTATAGGATCACTGACTTTCAACTATATAGTGAGTGGGAAAAAAAAGTGTTTCTTAAAACCAGTAGTAGTAAATATGAAATCAAGTAGCATAAGCATTCATTACTAGTTTGTCTTACTCCATATTGAATTTTACAACCAAAAATATCCAAAAGTCATTAAAGGAAGTATTATTTCATCCCTATTCTCTTGTCTGTCTTTCAGACAACATTGATGAAAGGAAAAGTCCCCTTTACAGTGGGATTGGGTGCAACTATTTGCATCCTTGAGCAATTTAGCTTATAATCAATTTTCTCCTTTTTTTTTAAATTTATTTATTTATTTATTTATTTATTTATTTTCTTTGCAAACATATGGATTCCTACATCTTTTGGGATACTATGAATAACACCTGTGCTTCTGTGCTTTTTGGTCAATAAGGGTGTGTCTGAACTCGTTTTATCTAGTTATTAGACTGTGATTGAGTCAAAAGTAATTGTTTTATTTTTGCATTCTTTAATTACATTTTTTCTGACTTGCTGTGAAAGAAAAAGAAATAAAAGAACCTTCTCATCTCTGACTTGATTAAACTGCTAGAAGGAAACAGTTGTGTCTGGGCAAGAAATGGACAACATTTCAGTGCAGTTTTGCAATACAGGTCAACAGGTAAGATTTTCCCAATTTGATTAAGAGGAAACATATTGAATCAAAAGCAAAAGTTACTGAGTAATGTTGTTTTGTAGGAGGTTGGCTGACAGGAAAAATAGGGAATGAAAAAATCTAATATGCTTAATTAGATGCTAATGATGAATTACTTGAAAATATTTCTCATTATCCCATATCCTAGAAAGACATATGGGTAAAAATGTATATTTAACTTTAGGGAAATATATATATGTGTGTGTGTGTGTGTGTATATATATATATATTTCATTACTTACTAAATACTAGAGAATTATTTGTTGTTTCATTTCTAGCCACCACCTTATTTTTCTGTAACAGTCTATTTTTATATTCTGTGACAGGAGCTATCGATATGTACTAATTTTTTAGTGAAAAAGGCAATTTACTTTTATTTGTCTCATGTGTTTGCTTCCAAACTTTAAACATCATTCTTATTTTTTCATCCACTCTTTCATCACTATTATGAAATAGTTATTGATTAGTAAATATCTTACTAGCTTAAATACCTTAAGTTTTACTAAAAAACTGGATGTCACTTTACTAGATAGAAGTCACAACAGTATGAGTTCTGCTAGAACTTTAATCTATGAAAGAAATCAAAATGGTAAGTGAATCATTGCACAATAAAGCCATGAGGTGTAGAGCAGAAAATGACTACATTTAGTACATTCGTTGGCTGTACATCTTCAGAGATCTGAACCTGTACATTTATTTTGAATATTGGTTTCATGTACAGCACAGGCTATACAGACAAACCTGCTGGGAAATTAATCCACTCCTGCTATCTTTCAGTAAAACATTAGGGCTCAGACAGATTTTCTCAGTCTCAGCATGAAAGAACTGACAGTTTGTATAATAACTAGGTTGGAAATTGTCCAGTAAATGATTCAAAATTTGGTTACATGGTTCATCAGCGCTAGGGGTGCCTTCAGATAATGCTTTTCCATATGCCAAAAGAGCAGATGTGTGAACTCATTGTCTTTAAAGGATTATAAATTGAGTTTCTTGCTAAGTAAATGCCAGCTAATATTTTGTTTCTAAGATGAGGGCTTGTATAAAACAAGTGGTTAGAACTATTCTTCCTCTAATGGGTAGAAGTACTGACCAAGCAATGACAATAATGATGTTTTCCTCTTCTGATGATTCACTTATTTCTAACTTAATTCAAATTGCAAATAAACAGAAGCATGCCAGGAAGTACATTCTTGCATGTTATTGAGAATCCTTACAGATGCTTTGGGAATACAAGATACTCATATTTTTTAGAAGAAATGCAAAAAAAGATGTAGAGTTGATAAAATCATATCCAAAATCTTTCCAAAATTGAAATTCATGAACATTATTATTATTCATTTATGTATTCTGTGTGTGAAAAACTTCTTATGTGACATTTTTCCCTGCACTATATGGTGTCTCAAACTATTTTTCTGACTAGCTGATGAGATATGAAAATTGCTACAGACTAAAAATATTTCAGCTTCCAATGGCCGTGTCTTTAAAGTGAGAATTCCAAAGTATAATTTATATTGCCATTTCTATTCTAAGAAAAATATATTTTCAATTCACTCACATATAATCTCTCTGAAAGTAAAATGGAAGTCTGTTGGGTCATTGGATATAAAATATATCTAGTAACTGCAGGCAGGTATTTAAATTTGTCTTGTAACCACACACTGGCAGCAGTGCTTGGGCTGCCCCAGTACTGCTCTGTTGCTTATACTTTCAGGAGGACTAGAATACCGCAGAGGGACATCTTAATGAACTTATTTGGGGAACTTACAGCAAAACTGTTTGTAATTGACTGCACAAGTTATTGAGAAATCAAAAAGAAAAACATAAACACTGAAAGTGTAGCTTCCCAAGGGACCGAACAGGCTTTCAACCAAATTCTTCCAAAAAAATGATGCTGCAGAAGGATTTTTATACTCTGCAATTATGTACATTGAACTTGATTCTTAAGGAAGTTTTGCAAACAAAAAGTAAATGTTGCAGTAGAAGTTATCCATATTAAAAATTGTAACATCAATCATGCCTGCCCTACAGTGTAAAACAGGGTTATCTCAAGTACAAAAACATATTTCTGTATTTGTTCGTTGTCAAGAAATTCAGTGAAAAAATAGGGAAATTTCAGAGAAACATAGAAATAATTTCATACACAGTTAGCAAATTAATTCACATAATAAATGAACTATAAAATAAATCTCAGTGGCTACATATAGATATAATTCCCCATGTCATCAAATTTAAAAAAAATATCTCAGAAAACATGTTATGTTGTTTGATTCTCACTAGTTGGGTATGACCTACCACTTGTACAAGCTTATCTTTGTTTCAGTATATTTACAGGAAATTTTGTTTATTTAGACTCTTGGAACATCTGCTGCTTGTAGTCAGTTTCAGTGACTGAAGGAATACATTTTTATTGTGAGCTGAAGTTGAAATATTATATTTGCTTTGAATTTAGGAGACTCAAAATGGCTTGCATTTGAGAAGAAACTTTAACCATTATTTTTTTTTCCCTCCCTGCTGGTGTAGGCTCCCTTTTCCATGAAATTGACTTGCTTGTCAATTTCTTTCTTTAAAGGTACCTATGAAGGAAACTGTGACTAAAGCTATATGCATTTTCACTGTTCACTGCTAATATAAAATACATTATTGCCGGTAGCAAGGAGTTTTCCTTAACAAGTGCTTCTACCAGCATCACATGAATTCTTCCAGCTTTGTGGATAGCATGATGTGACATACATTGAATGGCAAATCTAGTACATACGATTCATTGCTGAACTAAGGTATTATTGAACTGAAAGGGCAAATAATATGAGGCAATCCTTCTATATTGGAGAATTGTAATGACAAGGTTGGAAATTATAAGATGTCCTAGAAGTTTTATGAAATAAAGAATTAGTATTAAATTCAAACAAACATTGTTAACAGATCCTTAATAAACTGATTTTGTTACAATTACAGTTCAGGTAATTGTATGTGCCTTCCTGTTACCTGTTATGTAAAAAAGCTTATATGTCTGCCTTACTTGTAGCAAAGATCATTATATTTGAACATATTGCATTGATGCTCCTCCATGTCCCATGTAGGATAAATTCACTTTCTCAAACAGCTAATTTTGGGTATATTTATCCTTCTATGTAACAAGATTATACAGTTTTTGTAACTGAAGTTTTCACAGTAAATACTGTTAATTGGCAACAGTAAATATACATCTAAAAATATGTAATTATTATTTAACATTAAAAATAATATATAAAAAAACAGATAAAAGTGATGAGAGATCTGTAAAATTTAATCTTTTGTTACTATTATTATATTTCTAGTCTAAATATTTTTCATTAGTCCTTGGAGTATTATCACAAGGACAGAGTATAAAAGAAACTGGAACAGAACAACTACAAAAGGAATAAAAGTGCAAGCCAGTCACTAGCCAAGATGATGAATGATTGATTAAACCATGAAGGAAAGTTTGGTTGGTTCTCTTGTCATTTGCAGTAACTCAGTATTGGTCCACTGTATCTCCAGGCAGCATTGCTCATGGAAATTAAAAGTATTAAATACTTAGGCCAGCAATATTCCAGGATGCCAAAATGACTCAGCCACCAATACTATGTTCATTCTATCAAGACTAGAAGCCAACAGCAGTAAGTTCCTCAGAAGTGTCTGAAGGGAAAATTCAAATTATAACATCTATTCGGTGGTCATTTCTGACCACGGAATGATCTGGTTTGGAGGGCATGGAGTTAAAAATTGGAGGGACTGAGTTAAAAATTGACTGGAAGGAGGAATTCCAGAGACAGAATATCTTCATGTAAGGAAGTGAAGTTTCCCTTGCTGGTAAGAAAAGCCACAATTATCCAGAACGTTGTCAGTCCATGGAACGGGAGTATGAACTCTTTAATTACCCATGCTTTACATGATGTTATGATGTGGAATACCAATAGCAAAATTACAAAACCATGTGTCTCGCTCCAATTAAGGAGTGAGGCAAGGTTCCTTTGATAAATTATGCTCGGCGTGAGATTAAGAAGAGAAACATTCAAATGTTGATCCGACCAGTTTATTGGGAATAATAGATGGCTGAGGGGATGGGGAAGGGAGAGCGGCGGATACCAAAATTAGGGTGATGGGGAAGGGAAAGTGGGCGATAGGAAAGGCGGAAAAGGCAAGAATTACGGAAAGCGGGGAAAGTCACCTCCTGAACGCAGCAGCGTCCCGTTGCACGTCGTTTCGTTGGACCAGGAGGAACAAGCGCAGGGGAGAGCCGCAGCAGAGGGTCAGGCCGCAAGCAGCAGATCGGTGCAGCGCAGAGCGGGAGGTAGAAAGGGCAGCGAGGTATCGGGAGGCAGCGAGGTCTTACGGAGCAGGGTCTCGGGCAGCGAGGTCTCACGGAGCAGAGTCTCGAGCAGCAAGCCCAGGTGAATCCGGTGTCCGCCGTAGGAAGACGTTGGAGGAATCTGAAGCCAGATGCCTAATTTCGTGGCTTGTCCGTGCCCTTTTTATCCTACTTCGTCCCAGCCTTCGAGACATTTCTGGAAGGCCTGGGTCAGAGTCCTGTGAATACCTTGTTGATCCTGTGAATACCTCAGTGATGGTCCTCTGAATACCTCGGTGATGGCCCTCTTCCTTGAGATGGCCCACACAAAAAAGACCACTTAAGGGCCATTCCTCAGTATCTTATCTCCCTTTCGTAGCTCCCGGACTTGTCCATCTGTCATCTGTCTGTCATCTGTCACATCACCCTTAAACAAAGGGGGTCTGGAACCGTGGCTCTGACTTGCCTGGACTTGTCCTTCTGTGCGTCTCAGACAAAGGGAGTTCTGGAACCTTGGCCAGGCTTCCCTGAACTTGTCCATTTCAGCAGACTTTGAGACAGTAATGTAAAAAGCATGGCCTCTTACACCATGACATTTGAATTGATTTTTAAAGGCAAGATATATGATTTTCATAGTTGCAACAAAATTCAAATGACAAACAGCAACAACAAAAACAAGTATCACATGCTTTGTTCCTAGAGATATGGAAATATTTCACTTAGCATTTCATTAACATATAAACATCCCTTGGAGGAAAAGGAGCAGAAATCATACAATTGAAAAGTCACATTTGTAGTGTAATATATCTTATCTTGTCTGGATTACACTGGAAAATGTTTCAGAGTCTGTATGTAGGTCAGATCTGAATACTGAACAATTTGAAGAAAAAATCCTAATTAGTGATATGTAATTTCTTATCCCCTGGGCAAAATCTTGATTCATAACTCTCAGCTATTAAGGTATATCTTTTCACACAGCATGCAACGTAACTTCAGAGTATAGCAGGACGGTGGAGGTTGAAAGGAAGCCCTGGAGGCCACGTGTAGTGTGGGTTTCCTCTTGTCCTGTAATTGTGCAGCACTGGAAAGAGTCTGGCTCCATGTTCTTTACATCTCTTTGCATAATAATATATTAGTATTTGAATGGATTTTGAGTCTCTCCTGGCTGCAACTATATGTAAGACTTTAATTTTGTGTGCATATAAATTAAGTGAAGTGCTTACAACAGATTGTAGTTTTACTTTAATGTATATACACATAATAAAAAAAGATAGACTTGATGTGAGAAGGACAATGTAATTTTTCAGCATTTATTTCGTAATATTAGGAGTTCATCTGGAGAAATAGAAGATCACTTAATATCAAATCCAGTCTGATTCATTAGTGGCTAAAAGAAGACATTAATAAACAACATGTTTTCTGGGCACTTCCTCATATATGTGCATTTTAGCTTTGTACAATAAAGGTACCTGAAGGGCATTTCCATATACTAGTAAAAATGCTTTCTGGCAGATCCATTCAAATTGCCTCTCTGAGCCAGATGTCTCCAGTCTTGCATATATCAGCAAAGGTCTGTAGCATTTTAGTGACTGCTGCTAACATCAGCATTCATAAGGGAGCAAAAGAGGTGTGTATGGGAGAGAAGAGTAGATTTCCAAAGTCAAGCAATAGTTAAGAAAGTGAGCTAGGTTCCATGAAAGTTTATTCTGATAGTATAATTTTCAGTGGCTGTTAATCTCTGAGAAACTGAAGATTGGTAGGCCTTTAAAAGTTGAATTATTCAGAATAGTATTTGGTCAAGATGTATCTACTGATAGTGGTATCCAAGAAATAACTCCCTGACAATAGCAGTAATAAATACTCATTCCATGATTCTATCCAGTAACTGAAAGGCAATGATGATTGATGTTCAGAGTACTGGAAAACTCAGTATGTTTTAGCTTAGTTTTCTGGTTTCCAGAAAGAGTCCTACTCTTTATCTAGAGAGAGAGAGAGATAAATGGGACCCAGTTATCTATATAAACTTGTGTACACGATTGAGGCATTTGAGAAAAAAAATATTTTTTTTATGAAAGGGAAAAAGAATAATATAGTTGGCACATCTAAGGATGCATATTGCCAAGTTGCTTACTTGGCCTTTTTGGAAAGGGGCCATACTTCGCAACTGGAAGGCTCAAGTTTTTACCAGTCAACTCATAGACTATTTATTACAAAAGAGTAACCTGGATTTATCTCCGAAAATATAAAACTTTGACACAATTTTTGATTTATATTGCAAGATACTTCTCATCTCTTAGTCACTTAGTACTTAGTCACTGTTTTATTCTTGTTTTTTGAGACGTCTGCTGTTGCAAAGTGTTATAACAACACTGAATGCTGTGTGTAGTGCTGGCAGAAGAAAGCTCGAAAAATTAAACTCCATGGATTTTTTGTTCTCAACATTAATCCTGACAAATCTTTCATTGCTGCATGGCATATGGTCATAAATCCAGCCAACATTTGGTCAAAGATCATTTTTCAGGAACTGTAAAACTAGCATATTTAAATATATTGCTTAATTTTAGATTCATTTTTGGTGAGTAACTAAATGTGAGAAAAATTATAAAGAAAATGATTCTGTTCAGCTTGTCAGATCATTGTGGCATCTTCATTTGCTTCTTCTTTCCTCCTAAGCAGATTCTTACACCTGTCATCAAACTGTCATGCCTGTCAAAAACAATAAAAGCAAGTGGTTTTAATTGTGAAGAACAGATCTCAAGGGAAGACCACTAGGGAATCTCACTTATTATCCAGGTTGGCCAAAATCTATTTGTTGGTACAGTCTGTGAACAAGATGGTTTTTTGCATATAGTGTTTGAAAATACTCCCTTTATTTTTATTTATTTTTAAAAAATTTTAACCTTACTTTCTGGACCAGAGGCATCTGTTGTAACTCAAGTGTTACATTTACTACCTGACAGTGAGAAGCTGTTTATTGTAATGCTATTATGATATCATAAGATGTTAATGATACAAAAATAAAACACAAGCTATATCAGCTTGTCCTTATAATTTCTCTGCATCCAAAATTTTTACTGTCGTGTTTAGAAGTATTTCCTCAAAAAGCAAACAAACAACAATTACGACCAAAACCAATCAACCAACCAGACAAAAAACCCCAAATTTTACATCTTTTGTTGAAGACAGAAACATTCCTAAGTTAATTTGGTGAATTCAAATTGGTTTTAAGATGATGGATCTCTGTGGTTTTTAGAAATTTTTAAAGACCAATAAAAATTGTCACTTACAATCTGTAAAAATGTATTTCAGAGACTAAAAAAGAATGTTGTAGCATTTCTACACATTTTTAAATAATGGCAAGTGAATGTTTTCTTGTTTACACAGAAAGGTAAGGAATTGATTGCTGCCATATATTAAAGGAAAGTACATCATGTAATCAGAGTAGTTTAGTTTTCATGTTGTGTTTTAAATTAGTGCCTAAAATGCTTCTGAAATAAAATGCTCTTAGATGCTACATACTAGATAATACTATCACCATCTGGTATGACATCTATGCAAAATGTCTAGAATTTCTGATGACTGATGTTAAACCCAGGAGAATGCTGATGCTTCTTGTCACTTGCTGCTATTTCTTATAACCATAACCCACAAATATGCATGACAGAGACTAATAAGACTTCAGAATGACGTAAAAAATCTGCACTTTGTTCTAGTGACAGCAACAGGACCCAGTGGAATGGCACGGATTTGCATCAGTGGTAGGTCAGGATGGGAATTAGAAAAGGCACCAAGTCTGTTAGAGTTCAGGAAGCATTTAGAAAACACTCTCAGACTTTGGGTTTGAATTTTGGGTGGTCTTGTGTGGAGTCAGGAATTGGAATCAATTATCCCTGTAAGTTCATTCCAACTCAGAACCTGTCCTTCATGCAGAAAGCATTCTGTACAACTATACAGACAGCAGCCACATGGCTGGGATCAACTGCAGAAAGTGACCTGGTGCTTTGGCAGACACCAAGTATGAGCCAGCACTGCACCTTGCAGCAGAGACTGTCAACGGCACACTTGGGGCAGTATTCACAGGGGCACAACCAATTAATTGGGGGAAAATTATTATCATCCTATACCCATCATACTGCATTCAATTTTGAGCCCTCAAATACAGGAAACACGTGCAACTGGTCCTTTATCTGATCCCTGAAATCAGTGTTCCCTCACCATCACATAGCACAAATGTGGTCTGGAACATGTGACTTACAAGAAGCTGAAGAACTGAGATTGTTTGTTTTGCAGAAAAGATGACTTCAGGGAGATATAATATCAGTGTGTCAAGACCTAGAAAGGCTTTTCAAGAAGAAAGAGCCAGGCACCTCAAAGCAGTGTATCAGGGGAGAATGAGAAATAATTAACACACGGGAGAGTTTGACTAAATATAGGAAGAAACTTTTCACAAGGACAGTCAAATACTCACCAGAGAGAGGTTGCCTGGAAATGTTGTGCTGTCCCTGGCCTTAAGTCCTGACTGATTAAAGCTCTCTGTTATCCACTCAGATCTCATATCTGACCTCACTTGTGTAAATGCCTTCCATCCAAAATTATAGTAGGAAAATTCAAAGTCTTTTACAAAGCAGTTGAACATCCCAAATTCCTAAAACATTTCAAGAACTGAGAATTCCTAAATGCCAGGATGTTTTTCCTCCCATGAACACTACCTCTTCTCTCCAGTGATCTAGCTCCAGATACTCACACTAACTTCTTGTAAGTACTCTGAATACTTCAGCTGAAATAAGTATGGTTACTTTTAGAATAAGATTTAGCCATTGAGAAAGAACAGAACTAAGCCCTTAGTATTTCCTAAGTCTTGAAAAGCTTATCATTTCCTTTTCAGCTTTGAATTAAATTTTGAATTAAAAGCAATAGCATACTTTAGTAAAGATAGCTAATTTTGCTTACTAAAATTTTAATAAAATCAAATGTTTGACAAAATCTTTGGCCAGAAAAGGACAAGATAAAAGAACATTGATTGAAGTACTCTTTAATTATTCAGAAATTGATTTATAGTACAGAATGGCTAAAGTAAACATTATTTTATTTGTAATAATGGTGCCACATAGACCTTTTCTTATTTAATCAGTGTTTTCTATCAGTATATGATTTGATATATGTTTAATAAAGTTGAGTTATGTTAGAGACTTATGAAAACCCCCCCCAGAGATTCTCCCATATTAATGTGTATCATAATTTAACTTGCAATATATGTACATAGGAGTAGAATTCTACTGATTAATATTTGTAATGTAAACTGCAATGTACAGGGGAAGTATGAGTCTTTATGACTGACTGTATGAATGGAGTAAATAAGAATTCCACCTAATAACTGATCAAAATGATAAATAATTAGGTAGAGTATTTATGAATGAAAATTAATATCTGTTACCATAAAATGTGTTCAACTAAAATAAGACAAGACTTCGGTCTTCAGTCACTTTTCTGTCTTTTTCACTTCTTTATTTATGATGGGTAAGGATTTCTAGTTCTTTATTTATTTCTCAGTTTAGACAATCGGGTTTTTTATTCATAAGGTGTAGGGTACCATAAACTGCTTTTAAGTAAAATTGTGTTAGAGACTTTTAACTTCCAAGTGCTAATTGCATGAAATATTAAGTTCAAAACAAAGCCAATAAAAATAACACAGTCAAGAAAGTGAAGCTCAGTCTGCAAATACTTGGAAGGACAAGATCAAAACTTCACAATGCTAGTCTTGGCTGCAGTGATCCTGTCGTCTTAGAACTATTCAAGAGATTATGTGGAACTGATCAAGTTTTTCATGACTGCTATTTGGTATTGTGCTATAATTAGTAGAATACAGCGTAAAGCAGATATGACCAATCTTCAGCTCACGGGTTACACATGGCCCAGGGTAGATAATAATAATGTGATTTTTAGTGATATTTTTAATGAGTTGACTGCACATAGCTCAACCATAAACTTTGTAGGCAACAATGAAACACTGAGGAGAGGAAGGCACAGTGCAGTGCTAACTCCACCTTTCACATCTGATTTATTTTCCTTAAGTTTACTTGTTCCATTAGTTGTGATGCATCAGAGGGATTCTTAGGCTCTTTGTGATGAAAAAATCATGTTTTGACATGATGCAAGTGCTCTGTATTCTTTCTCAGATTAAATGCATTGCTTACATCAATAGCATATCTTATTTGCAAGTGTTTAACCTAATGTGTTTCAACCTAAAAATATAAGAAATAAGTTTAGCTGGTTAGCTGATTAACTTCTAATCTAAGACTGAGGGGAAAAAATACTTAAAAATGCTAGCTTCACAGTGTGAGTTTTAATAAAATCTTAATTAAAAATAAATGTAAACCACTTGTGGTGTGGTTTTTGTGTGTGTGTGTGTGTGGGGGGGGTTGGTTTATTTGTTTTATATTGTTTTATATGTTTTGATTTATTTTGTTGGTTTTTGCACAGAAAAACATGTAAGGTTTTTGGGTGGATGGTGTATGTGAGAGAAAAGAGAGCACTGAAACTTCCATGATGGCTTTGGGGAAGCATTTCTTCCTTCCAGAATGTCTGTAGGCAAACAAAGGGAATTTTTAGACTCCTGACATTCTACTATTAGGCACAATCTGTTTAGAGGAATCCCATTTAAATGCCAGTAACAGATGCGCATCTTGTCCTATCCCTGCAATGGAACTATACAAGTAGGAGGATGAGTTACTTGGGTAAGGTGGAAACAGAGAGGTGAGTAACAGAGAGATTTTGCAGAATTTCTCTTGCTTTCACTATGGAGCAAAACTTACATTTGAGAAGTCTTTTCCCACACAATACTTTCTTAGAAAGCATTTGTTGGAAAGGATTCTCTGTCAGTTTTTCCAGTACTGTTATTACAAAAAATCTAGGATCCTCATTCTCAAATAGAACACTGATCCTGGCCAAGTTAACTATCTGATTCCAATTACCACTTTGATATTTGTTTCCTGCAAACTCCTTTTACAGTTTTGACTGCTGGGAGGATAAGCTTATACTCATTATTTATGCTACTTGTATTTGTTATTCACACACCCTGAATCTTCTATGGTCTTCTCACAAAGCTAATTTTTAGTAACTGTTACTGAAAATGATTTATGTTATGTTATGATAATTATGCTGCTAGTGTAAATTATCTAGACATCAATTCATGTGCACTCTTACAATCTTTTGAATACAGGTGTTCGCTCATGTTAAAACTTGCCTAAATCTTGACATTTTCCTGTGTTCCTCAGAAGCATCTACTAAATTTAAAATTTGCTTGAGGGGATGATAATTTGGAGGAGAGAATGGAGATTTGGAAAGTGCATTAGTGTTGTGTAACCTTTTTTTTTTTTTTCTACAAATCTTGAGAACCTATTGACTACAAAGTATTTTGCTATGTTCTCCAATCAATTTGCCTTCCATACTGAATAGTTGTGTTAGCTTTTCAGTTGGCCATTTTATCATATCCTAAGGACAAAAGTTAAAATGAAAATGATTCAAAATCAAAATAAAAACACCTTTATGTTTCTTGGTAGGACTTCAGGTAAAATGACACCAATGTGATAGGAATGGTAAGATATATCAAATTTCCTTTACTTGTGTGAGGATGTGTATTTCATAAATTGTCATTTCAAATAGTATTGGTTAGCACTCCTTGAATCATGTGTCATGGTGTCGTGCATTCTATTTGTTTGAAGATGCTTTCAGTGGAATCAGAACTTCAGACGAGTTGTTATTCCCTTGGATTCCATGATCTTACTTTTTACTGTCAGAATGCTGTCTTTCCAACTGAAAATTTCTGAGGCTGAATTGTGCTGTAACGAAGTAATTTGTAACATACATACAAGTATTAATCTAGTTCAAAGCAGTCAACCCATGCTGTGGAAAGTAGTTTGCAATTGCCACTTATCTTTTCAGAAATCATGTGGAATAGACATAAAAGTACAGAGAATCTTGAAATATTCCCATCAGATATTTTAGGCAGTATACAAAGTCATCTTTATTCTTATAATCATAATAAGCCCTTTAATTAGACTAGTCCTGTATGCAACTTACAATACATAGCAATGATTTTAGAGTGTTCATAATTCTTCAAATACAAAAAGCAACACTTTCTAGATCAGTTAGAGTGGGTTCTTTTGGGAATGAGACTTTGTTATTGCAGTAAAGCAATTGAAATTAGGAATTGAGGGTCTTGATCATTTTTAAGCTAGGAAAGGAAATTACTGCATTTGCCTAATATAGATATTCATATTGTCTGAATAAAATTGAATATATTAGATTGTTTACAATAAAAATTGAGATAGAACTGTAACTTGGGACTAGATCCAATTACTTCCATATTTTATTCATTTCAGTAAAATATTACTATTAATAATATTGTATAAATATAAATATTATTTTAATATTTAATTTTCATTTGAGATTTTGCTTCTACGTATTGCTTAATGCTTCCAGTTAACCCCTATTAGAGTTAAGAGATTTTTCTCCAGTTTAATATATCAATGTGTGTCAAGAAAGAATTTTTAGAAGAAAAGTGTTTATCATTTTAAAAAAACAAAGAACCTTAGCTACTTGTTAACAGTACTTTACACTGCAAATAAATAATCAAGTAAACCCATTACATTATATATTGCCACAGAGAATATTAATAATTTTAGCTACAGGCATTATGAATTAAAAGGATACATATTTCCCTGGGGAAAATATTTTAAGGGATATAATAGGCTTGGAACTTCCAGTTATACTATTTCTATATATTATACTAATATATATAGTATATATTATATATTATATATTATTATATATTATTATATATTATAGTATATACTATATATATTAGTATATATAGTATAGTCTATAGTATATATATATACTATATAGTATATATATTACTATTTCTCTATATTACTTCAAGTAATAGCTCATACAAAACTACAAGAAGTAGAAATCTGTGCAACCCACACCACACCCCACTCCTGCTGAGCCTCCCCAGGTTCTCTCCAAGGTGTCCACTCACGGCTGCTGGACCCTGCAGTAAGGCCGTAGGAGCTGGCTGGAACCAACTGTCCAAGCCTGGTTCCTGCCCTGGCCTTGCCTCACACACAGCCCTACACAGCCTCCAGTACAGAATCCAGACATCTGCATGTGGCACAGAAGAATACTAAAAAAGCAAAAGCAGCTTTCTTAGAAGTACGTAGAGTAAATGATAAGCTAAAATTTCCATCTGTGGTTATTTGTTTGAAGCACCATGCTTCACATTATATTTGAATACTACATACCTAGTTAGCTAGATGTCTTTTTAAAGAATGTCTGAAATTGACTGTCATAGAATTATGTTCCCTAGGCAGTAAATAGAACAAGCTGCAGTAATGGCTTGCTTGTTGTCAAACAGCTGTCTGTGAATCCCTAGTGATCTGTGGAGCATTTCCTAACGGCAACCAGAAAGTGTAACCAGTGCTTCAGTACTCTCCTCATTTCAGTTCCTCAGTTACTCTGCAAAAAGTGTCAAGGGTGTTGTAAAAGTCAGAGAAAAGGAGAGAGTACAGATTGCCATCCAAAGAAGCAAGGAACTGAGGGTACTGAGTGGAAAAACAGACATTGCATCTAACAACCAGTAAAGCCAAATCAGCATGAAGGCAGACTGAGACCATGATAGAGAGAACTATGCAGTATAAAGATGCATGTGGAGTAGTTAAGAGAAGGAGAAAGCAGAAGGACAAAATGCTTACAAAGATTTAGGAAATAATATCTAAAAATTGATGTATAGGTACTGTACTTTTCTAAGTAGACACAGCCTCCTGTGGTTCTCAAAACTCAGTGCCATAGAGTCACTGAACTTTTTGAAGCCCTGAGATGCACTTCTAGCACTTCTAGGTGTACTTCGAACAAACAGCATAACACATAACAGTACAACACAAGAGTTCTTCAGAAAATCATAGTCTGCTAAGTAGCAAATATACATACTTTAAATAACCTTTAAACAACACATTGTCCTTGACCATCAAGGGAGCATGGAAATTGTTGAAGTAGATGTATTACCCAGTATAGTGTAGATATGAATTTTTGTAAATAGAAATTTTTTATTATTTCTTTAAAAGTATTTTAAAGGCATTTAAGCTTGAAGTATGTGCTACTGTTTGTTCTAATAAAAGGTTTCTAATAAACAAGAGGTTTTGGTTAAGTAAGTATATTTTTGAAACATTATATCTTAAAACATTTTTTTATGCAGAACTCTACTGTGGGTGGCCTATTTCTAGATTAGCTCATTATATATTCCTTTGATAAGCGTGCACTTGTATGCATCCACAAAATGAATTTCCTATATTTTTCTAATAGGGTATTGATTGCATATTTTTCTTTCTGAATTTTGCCTTTTTTAGTTGTAAATAGTAACATTGTTTTGAATCATGCCTTCGAAAGAAGGTATGTAAAACAAAAACAAATACAAATTTCATCACCAGTCAATTACCTCTAGCTTAGATGACATAACAGTAAATCAGTAGGATGAAATAATTATGTGTTTGCACATTCTATTAATTATATCACAAGGGGAAAACTTCTCCCAGTATGTCCTTCATGTTCTATGTATTATTACAAGCTAGAGTCATCAATGACAACTATAGCATGAGCAAATTAGAAGAAACATAACACATTTATCTTTTCTTGGGCAGCTTGATGTTTGATTTGAATAGTACTGGAGCACATATGCAAGGCTTTGCTAACAATCACAGATCAAATTGAGAATTCAGCTGTTCCATTCTTAGTTAGATACAGGTGTGAATGCCCCGTTGGCCACAAATTGCAAACCCATGTAGCTGCTAATCTGCTTGCCTGCATTTTTGAAGCATAAAGAAAATATGCATAGTTCTAAATGAGATGCACTGGCGGTTGGTTCACAAGGAATGCAGCATGAAAAGGCTTCTCAGGAAAGCTGAGGGTTACAGTAGCAGCAAGCCTGCTACTGAATAGCCCTTCAGAAGAAGGGCAATGTGTGTGCCCATGAAGATCAGAAAATAATGTAGGGTATCACTGCAGACCAGGGGGTGGCCTTTATTTTAGATAAATATCTATACCAGTTGAGTGAATCAGCTGGTTCTGTAAATATTTCTCAGTGATTTAGCCAGACCAACATGGGAGAGGGGAGGGGTGAGGAAGGAATGAACATGTGTCCTCCACTGAAAAACACAGAAACTAGGCAAGTAGCAAAATTTTGAAGAGAGCATGTGCTGACTTCAACCCACATATTCATTGTGATGATTGGTGTTGGCCAGCATTGTGACAGCAAGCACATTCAGATCTAGGAATGGGAAACACACTGGAATTGTGATTGAACTGCGTATTATAACTGATACATTTTGATCAGTTTAATTTATATTTGTATTGTGTTACCTGTGTATTTTGTATATCTCTACTGAACGAGGAGCTTATAATTAGGAGGGAGACCAGTGTTTTACATTATCTGATACAGACAGGACAAGGGGGAAAGATTTTAAACTAAAAGAGGGGAGATTTAGGTTAATTGTTAGATTGAAATTCTGTATTCAGAGGGCAGTGAGGCGCCAGTACAGGCTGCTGAGAGAAGCTATGTGTGCCCCATCACTGAAAGTGTCCATGTCCAGGCTGGGTGGGGCTCTGGGAAGCCCAGTCCAGTGGATGACAACCCTGCCCATGGCAGGGAGTTTGGACTGGATTGGCTTTAAAGTCCCTTCAAATCTAAGCCATTCTATTCTGTGATTCTATAAAATCAGATATGCAATACAGCATCAAATGTCTTCAAATAAGTAAATTTTATATTGAAAATTACAGTCCCCTCACATGGAATATCTAAAAAGAACATCTTCAGAAGATACGGGACTCTGAGAACACTCCTTTATGGCTCCAAGTATTGGTTATCGCCACTGTCACAGTGTGACCACTATATGCTGAGCTTAGTCATTTCAAAGCTCTCACTTATGCTGCAGGCCTGTTGCCTGGTGACCACTCATATATTCTTTGCACAGAATCAGCACTTCTGAAATGTCTCTTTCTTGCTCATGTACAATTCATTACAATGTACAGTGTACTGTCTAGACCTAAACAAATTAACATCTTTAAAAAGAGTTATGATGTAGTTGCATAAAGAAAACAAATGCCATCTTTATCAGTGACTTGCTAAATACTGATGGATAGTGTCATGGTTTTGTAATGTTGCTGTCAATATTCCACATCATAACATCATGTGCAGTATGGATCATTAAAAGGTTCATACTCCAGTTCTGTGGAATGGCAGCATCCCAAGTAATCAGCTCTCGGAGGAGAACTACATATCCCAGAGGACTTCGCGGCCAGAGATAAGTCATGGGAGGAGGACATATATAATCTTGCTCCCAGGCTGGATCTCTCTCTCTCTTGGACTCTCGGAGAGTGGGAAGCATTCTAGCCATGTCGCCTCGAGTTCACATTAGGCCTCTCGGTTTTTGGGGACTCTCTCTGCTTTTTTTGATTTATTAGTCTCAATCATATTGTATTATATTGTGTTATCTTGTATTCTGATATAATTTTTAGTAAAATAAGTTTTCCTCCTTAGATTGCCGCCTCTGTTCTCTTTTCCCGTTCCCCTTTTCCCTTCCCTTTTGGACTGGGGCCCTACAGGGCTGCTGCCCCCTGTCACGGGCACAGGTAAATCTAGGTAACCCATAACAGATAGAAGGAAAGAAAACAAGAGGAAAGAGAAAACATAGGACAACACGAGTAACACAGGTACAGAATCCTTTCCTAAAGGGTAGCTTCCATGCAAACTCCCTGACATTTCACACTGCCATGCTCCCCAGCAGTGCTTGGTTTGAGTTGTTCTTAGCGGGGCTTTTTTTTTTTGTATGAGTAGGGCAATCTTAGGGTCTTTTTAGAAACATCTTCTGAAGACTGTAAGACTTATATGGAAGGTGAAAACTACTTAAAGAATTAAGAGGCTTAGTCATATCTTACTGAAACTCATATGTCTCCCAGGAGGTACGCAAGAATTGGCACAAAGGTTGAATGTATTTTTTATTTTTTTAACTCTTTGAGATATTCACTAGTACATAAGCATGGCTTATACAGTGCTAAAATTAGTTCAATGCTTAATTATTACAACACAGTGATAGATATGATAAAATGCTCCCTTGTGCCTCAACTGTATTCTTGCCAGAGTAAAATAGAGAGAATTTAACTTTATTCTTCACAACCAGGAGTCACATTTATGTCTGTACAAAATTGTTATATTGCTTTTAGGTGTCGGAAGATCAGACACGCCAAAGCTCAATGAATGTAAGCAGTAACATAAAATGTGAAATAGATCTGGGAATACTTCTTTAAGGTTTTATGTAAATTGCCTTTGAAAGATCTGGATTACAGCTGCCTGCAAATATTTGTTTCTTAAAATGTTATCATTTGAACTAAAAAGTGAAAACATTTTGTTTTTTATAGTTAAATAAAGAAGAGAGTGAATAAAAACCCTATATTATCAAATTATTTTAATTGTAACAATTTTTAATTTAATTTTATTTTTTTGAGGAGCTTCCCACTCAGAGACACACCTTCACATTTAAAAAAAAAAAAAAGTTTGAATTTTATCTGAGGTCATCTTTCAGTAATGTAGCTTGTGGTTTGTGACAAAAATATAAAAAAAAAAAAATTAAAAAAATTAAAGTGAAAAATGATTCTCAATGGAATTTGCCCTTCTAAAAATTACAATTGTTTGTCCTTCTTCTTCTTATCATACCCTGGCTCATCATGTGGATGATGAGCTGAATTTGTACTGAGATCAGTTCTTTCAGAAGAGCTATCTGTTTTGCTGGTCTTGGTAAAAGAGAGACAGAATTCCTCCTAGTTTCTGAAAACAGACTGGATGCAAAATGATACATAGAGTATTTATGCTTTAAAGGCTGAAAGTGCTATAGAATATGTTCTGTGAAAATCTTGTCCCAGTAAATTTGCACCAAGTTTATCATTTCAGGATTTGGAGTCTCCTTTCATATGATGGAGGATATTTTCCCTATCCTTAACAAGTCTTGTAGGTATGGACATATCTGGACTGAATACATTTTACTTGAATATTAACTGATGATTCAGTGGTGTTCAGTGTTGCCATTTAGTTTTTCTTTAATGTGATAACTGTGTATCACTTAACGGAACTTAAATGGAAAAGTTTGTTTAAAAAATAAATTTTTTTTAGGTTTTAAAACAATGATATGTTAGTTTTCACTCCAGAATGTTTTCCTCAACTTTATCAACAACCTGAACTTGGAACTGGATCCTCCCTTTATGACTTTGCACAAGATATGTTCAGGAGGCAAAACTATTTTAACAAGGTTTTAAATCTTAGAGTAATAGTCTAGATAAATATGCAGCAAACTGTAAGCATGTGAAGCAAAGTTACTTCACTTACATTCTTGCATACAGCAAGAGCAACTTTGCTCTGATTGCCCAGTATTTCTGAAAGTTCTTTTATGGCAGAGAGTATTTACAACTGTTCTTGTGAAGAAATTCACTAAATTAGTAGAAATAGATTACTTCATACGGAAGATTCATGTGAGTGTTTTTGGAACACAGCTGTCATCTTCAGCTGAAATATTACTGACATCAACAAGAAATGGAAGGCTGTGACATCAGTATGGCTGGTGGTTTCTTTTCAGTATTGCTGCTCATGAGTACAAATTTCTGTAAACAGCAATGTTATGAAGTGTAATAGTAATAGAAACCAAAATTATTTACTCCTGCATTTCCCCTAAACTCAAAATGTTTTAATCGCTAATGGATATTACAGTTGAAGGGCACCTAGATGTCCAGCAGTGGGCCATTTTCTGCTATTCATCTTGCAAAGACGAAGGGCAGTATCAGGATTTTATTTTTTATTTTTTTATGGTGACTGATAAATAAAAAGGAAAGAGCATTATATGTCAGTGCCATAAGCAAGGCACTGAAAAAATAGGGTCATGTACGTGTGGTGAAGTATCTGAAGAAGGCAGGACATACAGGTAGGGAACAAGGTGGCTTGCTTTCTTCTCATCTGGGGGTGGCAGGGGCAGCAGTCTGCTGAAATGAAAATGGTGACCTCTTGCTGCAGTGGTCAAGGTGAGGCAAAAACCAAGACAGAGGGACCAGAACCTTTCTGGGCAGATGCACGCATGCACACAAACCTTCTGAGAAGCAGCAGATCTGCACAGATATTTGATTGCAATGAGCTCCAAAAAATGGAAGTCCCCCAGTGGCCTGAATGAAGAGGGAAGCATCATGGGTGTAAGAGTGCTCAGCTGGATGAAATTTTTTGAGCAGGTATGGGAAATGGCTTTAAAATACAAGAAGGAAGATACTGGTTAACTTTTAGAAAGAAATTGTTTACCCAGAGGGTGGTTAAGCACTGGTACATCCTGTTCAGAGAAGCTGTGGATGCCCCATTCCTGGAGGAGCCAAATTGGTTGGGGCCTGGACAGCCTGGTCTAGTTGTTTGTAACACTGCTGACAGCACAGGTTTAGAACTAAGGGATCTTTAAGGTGCCTTCCAGTCTAAGCCATTCTATGATTCCATTATAGGAATTCCTTAGCATATGCATAAAAATCTTAGGTCAGGCTATTTACTTACAAAGACTAGCTATTAGAAGTCATTTAATTTCAGGAACTTCTTCATAGAAATAATTCTGAACACATCCCCATGAATTTTATCATATTAAAGAGTTGAACACAGGCAAGGTGAAATATGAATTTGAAAGAAATTAAGTTGGAAAGGACAGGCCAGTACCCAATAAAAAGTAATGGCTTCTTGAATTTTTTATTGACCTTGGTGTTTGGAAGAATCTGCTCATTGCTTAATCAAATGGAGTTTTATATTTGTTTTAAAAGTGGGAATGCCTGAGAAAATGAAGGCAGTCAAAGTTTGAACTTTGTTTTTGAAAGAACTGAAAATTTGCAAGTGGTAAAGTGTTAGCAATTTCTTTTATATCTAAACACCCATCTTCTTGAAATTAGCCTTGGAAATCATTCTATGAACAACAAAAGTGTGGAAAACCCATCACCATCTAGCTGTATATGTTGCCTATATACATATACTATTGTTATGATTTGATTCTCTAAGATGACCTTCAGTGCTCAAGAGGGTACATTTTTAGAACCTTTCCTTAAAAATCAATAATTCACTCAAATAAATATGGCATGTAAATGCTGCATGAATGTTGCTTTGTCAGTCAGATTCTTTTTTTTTTCTTTCTTTTTTTTTTTTTTTTCTTCTTCCAAATAGTTCAGTATGAAATAAGAGATATTAATGTCCAGTTTCCCTTAAAAAGTTATTTTGAAATCTATGGATAAAATCATTGGAGAAAGATATGACAGAGTGACAGGGAATAGAATTCTTCATTGTTCAGTCATTTCTATTTCTGAAAAACATTCCTTTCTGTGCATTACTCAAGACACTATTACTCAAAATATGTGCAAGAATATAATTCAGTCTTTTGTTGTACTTCATAAATCTGTGTTAATGACTTAAGGCAGCTCAGAGGCATTTTCAATTTTCAGTCTTCATTTTCCTTCAGTGTAGGTTCTTCCTGCATAATTTGCTCACCATGCAGACTGTAAACATACATGAGATTGTGCTTACAGTTACCTAGATTTCCCTTAGAAACTATTGGCAATGATATATGCAGAAATAAGTGCAACAAGGTGTAACAGTAGTCATATAAATTAAATCTCCTTCTCACATCATCCTCCAAATAAATGTAATCCTATAATTTTCTCATGGAAGAAAAGAAACATAAGTCAAGTCAGTTCTCATTATGACACTGTAATTCCTCATCTTTCAACAAATGAACCATATATTTGTCATCAACTCCAGTATTTAGCACATCAGAAACTTTATTTATTGTATTATGTAATAGTCATTCTTCATTATAACCTATTTCATAAAACCTAGAGACAGTAGCTCATTTTGGTCAAAGAAGAATTAACAATGGTAATACTTAGCTTATCACCCCAGACGAAATATTTGCAGTCAATTGTAGTGTGATTGATATGCACTGGAAGCTTGAAGCATATCCTTGCTCAAATGCTCATTCATTCCTGGTATACAGAGTAGCAGTATTTTAAAGGAAAATCAAAATATATGTTATTGTAGAGAACTTATAAGACAAGTCAGCCCTTCTGTCCTTGACAATTGTTTGAATTGTCATTCTGTTAGCAAAACGAGAATTTTAACAAGCCACTTCAGTTTTAGCTTCAACTTTTCTGGTACATCTTGATTAAATACAGCACCTTTTAGAAAACTGTATTAATTTATTCTATTTTAATATTTATTTTAGGGATTTTCTAGAAGAGATAAATGTAAATATATTAAATTTTTAAGAAATTGGTAGAAAGGGTTTTGGTTGTGGGGTTTTTTGTTTGGTTGGCTTGTTGTAGGTTTTTTCACTTGTTTTGTTGAACTTTCAACCATGCTAGGAAGTATTTTATAGCTGTTAAGTATAGAAATGTGAACTTTCTAATATGTGACTGACAGACTCCTAGATGGTGTGCATGGGGCCCAGAAATGTGGCGTTTCCCTTTATTTTGTTTTGCATTACCTTAGGGATAAAGGTAGAAGCCTACAACCTATAAAGGTCAGGGTTTTTGAGTAGAAAAAGATCAAAAGCATACATTTTCCTGATAGTGTACTAACAGTCTAGCCAGATTTTGTCACTCTTACCTCCTGGGTTTGTGTAGAAACACCAAGGCAAACAGCCTCATAGCAGCTGCAAGTTTGTTGCAGTTTTGTCTCTGTTCAAAAGCTGAAGAGACACATTTGCATAGGTCTCCAAGCTCTTGTTCTCTGCTGATAGAAGTATCTAGTCTACAATAACTCAGAAGCTTGCCAAAAAATCATTTTTTAGATCAGTTGGGCCTAAGTTCCTCCTGTGTCTCTCCACTCACAGCTCAAGCCATGTTTACACTTTCAGACTGAATGTATCCTTGACCTCCTTGAGTTTACTTGTTCAGTTGCAAGCAGCGTATTCAAGTATCCTTTTTCTTTCATGATCATGTCTCAAAGCTATTATTTATTTATTTATTTATTTATTTTAACGAATGTCATCAGGAAACTCAACTTTTATGCCCAAGTTGTTAATTAAAAATTTAATTATAACAAAGCCAATAGCTGAAAAATTACTTTATAGTTGGAAAACATACTATCCATAAATTCTTACTGTTTCCATTAATTATCATTATTTCTTTTCTTTTCTTTTTTTTTTTTTCTGTTAATACTTAGAGGGTGCTTTTTGAAGCATTACTGAAATGCAACGATCTTTCTATGTTCCTTATGTTAATAAGGCATTCATTTCTCTATGCTTTTATCAAGGAGGAATGTTGCGATAAGGTGACTGCTGGTGGCTACTTTTATCTCTTACATTGCCCTGAGATGTATTCCTTCAAAGGCCTTTCTCATGTAATTACCATTGTCTCTCTTTGGCTATCACAGTTCTCAAAGACAAACAGTATGCTTTATCCTACTGGAATTTATATATTTATATTTTACAAATAGATTTCAGTCTTGTTTACATCTATCTTTCACAGGTTTACATCCTCCTCCACACACTGCACATGAAGATCTGCTTCACACTGTGCCCATGGGCTACAGGGGACAGCCTCCTCCATGGGCCTCTCCTGTGCTGCAGAGAACTCCTGCACCTTGCCTGGAGCACCTTCTTCCCTCTTGCACTGACACTAAAGCTTACAGGGCTATTTCTCTCACATTTTCTCAATCCTCCCTCCCTGTATTTTTAGTATCTTACAATCAGCTCCTTTTCTTAAGAGCTGATGTTTCTTTTTTTCTCTTAAAAACAAACAAGCAAACAAAATCTTACATTAAGTCATCCAATCAGATGCCCCTTTTTAGTCTATTATCTGTGAATTTGTAAATCAAAACTCACATTCTGTTCCCCCAGTAGATAACTTGTGAATAGCCAAAACAGGTCATAAAGCTGCTGGCATCTTTTTATGAAACAGTATATTCAGTAGAGTAACAGTGTGTCTTTTGCTAAATTTTAGACAGAAAAATTAATCCTGAATTCATAATAGCAACATCAGAGGACAAATTCATTTGTTATATTTATGTATATATTTGATATTTATATATATTTGATTGATGGACAAGGTGGTATTGTTGGGGAAAATTTAAAAAAAAAAAAAAAAAAAAAAAAAAAAGTCTTTGACATGATGGCTATAATAGCAGTTGTGTAATAATGGCTCAGAAATACTTCCAGGAAAAAGTTATGTTCACAAGGTTCCAAACTAGAGGTTGATAGGTTATAAAGTAACTCAAAAGTTTGTCTACATATAACATTTTTTAACTTGGACCCTTGCTACCCTAACTACTAATCCTGTGTGGATTCTAATCCAGCAAAATGATTTGAGATTATCAACCCATTGTTTTAATGGATATTTTATAGTTACAGAAATCTTATATGTATTTCACAAATGAATCCTGAAATAGCATTCTTTCTGCTTGGAAGGGATCACAACAGAGAATGTAGAGGCTATTAACTTCTGCTAAACTGCAGCCTTTCAAAATGATTTAAGTGCAGTATTATACAATATTGATCTCAACCTTAGTTAGATGCTAGCTGAGCATGAAACAGGCAACCTTTTCTAGGCTGTTCCAGAATACATTCGGACTTCCAGTAGAAAGTTTTTATAAATGTTATACTAAGAATTATATACTTAATATAATTATATTTATATAATTATATATGCTTATACTAAGAATACCTAGGTATTTCCTTATGGCTACAAGGTTTTTTTACATTTTATTTTCCTGTCTCCTTCACATTTTCATTATTTATTCTTTTTACTGAATGAAATTGATTGTGCTGCCAAAGAGAAAAAATCAGCAGTCCCAATGGAGAGCGCACACAGCACCAGTGGTGTAGTGGTATCATGCAAGATTCCCATTCTTGCGACCCGGGTTCGATTCCCGGCTGGTGCACAGCGTTGCTTGATAAAATCTTTACCAAAATGCCATGGTTCATTGAAGGTCTGAGTCCTTCCTCACAAAGGATTCCACCAAGAGGCAGTTTTCTGTGATTCTGTTGAATTAGGGATGTGAGTCCTGAACTGCCCTTTTACATCCTCCTACATTCATGATTAGAATAGCAAGCAGACGTAGATGTCCTATTCTGTTTGAGTATACTTCAAAAGATTGTAAATGATAAACAGATGGAAGAAGCAGAAGATCTTTGCTATCTGAGTAGACAGAGATAATTATGAGCAAATGTCATTTGTCTAGCTGTTCCCAGTAACATCATAGTTCCTATGTATGGGAAGATCAATTGTTTTGAAAAAAAAAAAAAAAAAAAAAAAAAAAAAAAAAAAAAGCCCAAAAAAACCAACAACTTCTACATATACCTTGAGAATATTTCTAATATTTGAGAAGTGAATTACTCTGATGGAAAATGATGTCTGGATTAGTAGGAAAAAAGGTAGGAAGGCAGGAAGGCAGGTAGGCAGGCAGGCAGGAAGATCTTGTTTAATTCATAAAATCAAACTTCCTAGAATAAACATCTAGGTAAAAATTATTCTGTTTAGAAGATGGAGATAGAATTACAACTTTGTATAGAATATATGTCTTGAGTAGGATAGAGTTTAGAAAGTAGATGAAGGTACAGATTAATAACACAAAGCTTATAAAAAACACTGAAGCAAAACTACTAAAAAGGATAATGTCTAAGAAGGAGAGTGTAGATCAGAGGCAAAGACAACTGCTTTGTCAGTTTTTTTCCTGTTTTATTTTTTATTTTTCCTTTGTTCTAAAGCTGAAGATATATTTGGTATTCAAAATAAATAAACACATATACAGAGAGAGAGAGAAAGAAAGGACTAAAAACAATTTTTAAAAATTGTTGGCACAAGAGGGTCTTATGTAACATGTTTTGGGTGGTAAAATCTAATAGTATGCTTTGAGGACACAAACTTGAAGTATCAGCTAAGCTTTTTAAGAAAAATGTTTAATCTTTAGACAACAATTCAAAGTTATTGTTATTTTGGCTGAGGTAGAGCATGGTTCACACTCATTACCTATAATTAATCTATCATAGTATAAAGACCTTTTAATATAGAACAACAGAATCTTAATTTTTAAACATAAAGATTCTGATTTGTAATCTTTGTTTATTTTTGTTAGATTTACATTTTTTAAGTTGTTCGCAGAGTTACTTACATCATAAAAGTCTTAAAAGAAGTTAAGCTGTAGATGTAAGTACAGAGAAGAAAATGATGTGTAGCAAAGTTTCTTAAGAGATATATTCAGTATCTAAATTCGCATCTTTCAGTATCTAAAGGGGAGCTACAGGAAAGAAGGAGAAAGACACTTTGGTCTGTAGTGATAGGACAAGGTGAAATAGTTTCAGACTTAAAGAGGGTAGATTTAGGTTGGATGAAAGGAAAAAGTCTTTTACTGTGAGGGTGGTGAAGCACTGGAACAGACTGCCTAGAGATGTGGTGGATGTTCCATCCTGGGACACTTTCAAGGCCAGACTGGACCAGGCTCTGAGCATTCTGATCTAGCCATGGGTGCCTCTGCTCATTGCAGGGTAGTTGGATTAAATGACCTTTGATTCTATGATTCTGTGATATGCTTAGAAATGACATCTGAAACCATCTGAATGGATGTATTTTGAACTTGTCTGATCTGTAAAGGTGAGAAGTGTAGGAAGAACTGACTATGCACAACGACATGAGAAAATCTATTCAAAAGACACATGCACAAAAAAGCACAAATTGTGGAACAGGTCCTCTTGGAAGCTATATTAAGGCACATGGAAGATGAGGAGGTGATCCAAGGCAGTCAACCCGGTTTTACCAAGTGTAGATTGTGCCTGGACAATAAGGAGGCCTTCTATGCTGGAGAGATGAAATTGGCTAACAAAACCAACCAGTGTAATCTACCAGGATTTCTTTAAGGCCTTTGTCATAGTCCCACATGACATCCTATCTTCAAATTAGAGAGGTATGGATTTGAAAGCTGGATAAATAATTGAAGTGGATAAAAAATTGGATGGATGGATGCAGAAAGGGAGTTGTGGTCAACAGCTTTATGTCCAGGTGGAGGCCAACGATAGGCAGTGTCCTTTGGGGGTCTGCCTTTCTGCTTAATATCTTTATTGATGACATAGAGAATGGAATTGAGTGCACCCTCGTCAAGTCTGAAGATGACACCAAACTGAGCGGTGCAGTTGATTAGAAAGAAAGAAGGGACACCATCCAAAGGGACCTGGACTGGCTTTAAAAGTGGGCCTATGTGAACTGAATGAGGTTCAGCAAGGCCAAGTACAAGTCTGTACCTGGGTCGGGGTTACCCCAGACATAAATAAAGACTGGGAAGTCTATTCTATGGGTCTGTGGTTCCATGATATCTATCCTGTGTGTGTAGTACAAGACAAATAGTTTTCCATTATGTTTTTGGAACGATCTGAATATAATATTAAGTCTTGGCCAGGAATAAATGACTAGACCTAATAAGGCAGAAATAGTTTGTAGCAGAGAGCATTTATATGGAGTCAAGATGCAAACCTACAGGGAGTTTTAAAGTTCATTTTGGTGGTAACTCAATTCTGGTAAGATCTGGTACTAAGAATATTGAAAGTATTGTTAAAAGAATGTTATCCTGAGTCCTGGTAAATATATATCAGCGATACAACTTCAGTGCCACTCAGGTTCTTTCTTAAATATTAGACTCCGAAGCAAAAATAACTTGGATGCAGAAGCTGTTTCACATTCTAGTATAAAATCAGTCACCATGGAAACTACTTCAGCAATGTTAGAAAGTCATAGTTACAATTATGTTAATACCAATTCAGAAGGGACGTTGCATTTTCAGTCTCTTCCTATTAAATATTGTTGCAGTACTATTAGGTTCTATGTGTCTGTAAGAGGGGTTGGAAACGTTGATTCTTTTAAATTCCATCACATCACATCAATTACAGTTCAGAAACAGATCCTTTTTTTTTTTTTTTTTTTTTTTTTTGGCATTTCCCTATCCACCATACACTTCATGCGTTATCTGAAAGGTCAGAAGTTTCTGGTAATATCACTGCAGTGTGTTAAATGTATGAACTAGAGAAGAAATGCAAATATAATGTGAAAACTTTAGACAAAAATCCACTGTGGTTCAAGAGCCCAGTTTGATTTCAAGTTCTTTTATTAATTCAACTGGGCCATGCTCTTGATGTTCAATTCTGGACATTACAGGCTTTGTACCAGGGTATTTTGTTTAAAAATTTGTTCATTTATTTCTACTGATTTATAAATGAACTACTGAGAATTCAGACTTAGCTTCTGATTCCAAATTGCCACAATTTTTAAAACATGTTAAGTTATATATGATCAACTTCAAATTCTTCAGTCTTAGACGAATTCTAATTTTTCTCCCTTCAGACAGCAAATAAAAGAATTTCTTCATGACAGTTGAGTAAGGTTTAGTTCTTACTATGACAAAGAGCAGAAGAGAAATTAATGCATGAAATAGGACTAACTATGAAAACATTCTGATATTAAAAGCCATTGTTTTTTGAAAAATATATTCTGGGAAAACTCTGTGGTCTCTCCTTAGAAATCTAGCATTCATGATTGCTGTGCTCAGAAAGAAAAAAAAAAAAACAACAACACAAAACCAAACAAACAAACAAAAAAACAACAACACAAAACCAAACAAACAAACAAAAAAACAAAACCAAAAACACTTTCAAACTTGGATGAAAATTAATGAAAATTTGCTTTCTGAAGGCAAAGATATCTAAAGCAAGTCTCCAGAATTTAATCTCAAAAGAGTCTCCAAATAGTTCATTATTTCCTATCTCTTCCTTTTCCAAATCTATTCTTGTGGTAGCTAATATGATTAGTAATGACTGAGGATCACACTTTACACATGCTTTTAGGGATCTTTTGACAACACTGCAAAACATCAATATGAATGACAACTATGCACGAAATTTAAATTCCCCATTACATTTTGATTACTTTGTCCTTTCAGTTATTTCTTCCAAATAAACAGAAGTTACTGTCATTTAGGTAACCAGGTTTTCAGGATTACTACAATAGTACAAAGTTATCTGATTGCTCTCTTCCAATACCTGAAGGGTGCTTACAGTGAGAACAGGGCTGGTCTCTTCTCACTGTCAGCAGATGACAGGACGAGGGGAAACAGCCTCAAGTAGCACCATGGTAAATTTAGGTTGGATATCAGGAAAATCTTCTTTACAGAATGGGTTGTTAAGCACTGGAATAGGCTTCCTGGAGAGGTGGTTGAGTCACCATCCCTGGATGAATTTAAAAACCATTTGGATGTGATACTCAGGGACATGATTTAGCAGAGGGTTGTTAAAATAGTACGTTTTAGGTTGTGGTTGGACTTGATTATTTTTAAGGTCTTTTCCAACCCGAGCAATTTTATGATTCTATGATTCTACAAAATGCTACTCCAAAACAATATAGTAACAATATCTTGGTAAGATTTTATAGTAGCAGAAGTAGTTGCTGTCTGTTTAGTGGTATGGAAGATCTGTGCTAACAATAGATTGCTTGGGCTTTGGTGATTGAAGCGTACCTTACAAATATAGTGAATCCAAAAAGTCTCAGACCATAGGACTTGAAATACAGAACTATATTTTTTATTAGACTTGGAACAACCAGTGAGAGTAACAGGATTCTTTTATCTGTATATTTCACTTTAGGAAAAGCATCCTAGTCGAATATTTTCAAAAGGAATATTTAAATATTCTGTGATTCTGAACTATTTACTCACTACATTCATGTTAGTTTTGTCTTCCGGTACAAGTTTTCACCTTAAAACACATTTCATACTGGGGTTTTGCTGCGTACAACTGGACCTTATAAAAAGAATAATAATAATAATAATAAAAAAAAAAATGCTGACCCTAAGAAAGGAGGAACTAATAGATTTTTTATTATTATTATTTTTATTTTTTTTTTTAAATATTTCCTTGAAAATGAAAAGTTACCAAGTATGGAAATCTTAAATATTACATGACTCCACTTTTTTGTCCATTTATCTGTAAGGCATACTTTTTCATAAAAAGAGCTTGGCCAGCTTTCCTAGTCTAGAGTTTGAGCTTATGGGATCATCTCTTAAATCTCTGTGCTCCCACAAAGCTCTGTGCTGCCACCAGAGCTAGGTAAATTATAAGGCAGTCTTGATAATCCAAGGTGTTAAGGACCAAGTCTGCCTTCTCAAAATCTGGAAAGACAATCAGAACAGATCTAGGCTATACCTGATCAAATATCAAGTTCTTAAGAGCTCTACAATTGTCTTTCATTTTTCCGTCTCCTGTCTTATTATTACTGAACAGGAACAGAGTACAATATATATTCTGATTCCCATCTTGTAACTTTTATTTTGAGCATAAATTTCTATGCAGCTTATTTTCTCAGTGATGTACACTTGTTGCATACATGAATTATACAACAGAGGAAAAAAAAAAAAACAAAAACAAAAGAGTTGATACAATTAGTCTCTCCAGTACCACCGGCCAGTTTCTCTCCTGCAGCACAGATCAGATATGCTAGGTGTGCAAGCAAGAGATTTCTCACGGCAAGCATAAAACTGCAGCAATGCATTCCTAATAAAGGTGCTGGCCAGTGACATGTTGCAAGAATGACAGAGAAATTGGTAGTGGTTTGCAGGCATGCGGTGTACTGTTTTCTGAAAATTGGCTGTAAATCTTCAATATTCTGCTTTGGTATTCTGTGATACAGTTCCTGTATATCTGTAGGGTATTCTCTTCTGCAGAGGCAAGTGAACAGTCTCTGGAACACTGGTGCTGGGTCATCAGCTGCTCATCTGAGTGAGGAAATAAAAAGACTGGCTGCTTTAAAGTGAAAAGAAATAGCTTTTGACAATCCACTGTTGTGGAACGCCTAAAATCTGTCATTCATATGATTTCTACAGACTGACAAAATAAATAAATAACTAAATAAATATCTAGTTAAATCCTCAAGTGAGCCTTGACTATTATATTGATGGGCTCAGGACATATCTATGCTTTTGCTACATACTCCTGAAGTAAAAGAAAAATAGATGGTAGTAGTGTCTACCCTTGCTGAAAACAGATGCTCACCTTTTTTTAAGGATCCTTATGTTAAAAAACGTTTCCTATTGTAACATTCTGCAGCATTCCAGATTGCCTATTATTTCTTTAAAAATCAAAACTAGCCACTATTCTTTTTGCGCTCAGAAATGGCAATAGTTTTCTATTGCTTCCCTGTGGAAGTCAGTACTGCATTAGATTGTGGTATCTTTTAATTTTGTTCAGTTTTAATGTGTTCTATTTTAAAGTTTGAATTACTGGAAACAAGCACTTTTCAACATATTTGCCAAGAAGATGGGATATCTTACAGTAAACTTGTTGGCGTAGCCATTAAATGATTGTGGCAGTGTGAAAGGAGTAAGAAGAGATTTTGCTTTTATTTCATGTTTGAAAACAGTGTGTAGTGGGTCAGAAATCCATCTAGCTGAAATTCAGCAACTATTTTGTTTGACAGCTTTTTGCAAACTGCTGTAAAACAAGCAAAGAAACACACAAAAACTAAAAAACAAAAAAGCACAGAGGGAGAACATGTCCTTAATTTGAAAATTGACAATGGCAGATTTCATAGGTTCCCTACTGCTGTTTAACCAGTCTTCACTTATCCCTGGCTAATTTAAAAGTACCTCTTTTCCATGTCATTCACAAATGACATAGGAGCCACCCAATCTGGGATGTCATAAGTCAACTCTATTTCATTTTATTTTGCTTTTCCATACTTTCATTTTTCAGATGGAAAGCTATCTTCCATGTTCCAATACAGTTTGCAGTAGTAGAATTTCCTGATGTAGCAAAGAGTAGGCAGCTGCTGGCACCTGTACTTGTCTTTAACTTCCATGGCTACACTCAGAACAGAACATTTGTTTTCCTAATCACTCTGCATATTTCTTTTCTCACCTTTTTAACAGTTCACTGCTTCAAATCTAGCCAATGTTTCCTCAGAAACTTTTGAAAGCATCTTAAATTGCAAAATGCTTTTAGCAGTGTTCAAACTTTGGAACATCCCAGACTGTAGCTTTTTCCAGATCAGAAACCGAAAATGTCATCATGCTGTTAAAGCATTTGATTATATTTGAATTGATACAGCTTTTGAATAAAAGTCACAGTGCTGCCTATAAAATTGTGTACCTACCTTGTGAGAGATGGCAGCTATTATTGCTATTGTCTGATTCTGCTGCTTTTATTTGCTTGTATTAGCTGCAGATCATAAGCTTATGACAAACAAAGAAATGAAAAATAAATTCATATTATGAAGTGAATTTCTAGTAACCCTGACGAAGAATAACAAAACCATTTAGAAGACTCGCATTATTTTTCTTTTTCACCCATGACTGAGTGCTTGTGACTGTAAAGGTCAAAGGATTTGCAAACTCAAAAGCAAAAATCCTGTATTCACTTTTCATACTTCGATAATCTTATGAGAAAGCAAATTCACACCATTGTTTACTTGGTTTTGTTTTTTACTGAAACAGAATGATGGTGCTACTTGTATTAGAGAATTAGATTTATTCAACTTCTTGGGATAGGAATGTGCATATTTTGCTTTGGAATTGCATATATCCGACTTTTGAATTACTGGAATTTTAAAATAGTCATTGAGTTTATTTAAAGTAAATAAATTTATCTTTGTGCCAGCACTGAGATCTACAAGTGAATCCTGAAAGTGTTTGCAAAACTGACATATCTATCTAATGGGGACGGTATGGAATTGCACCTGAAATGATCAAACAACTCTGAAAACAGCCTCAGGCACACTGTGTTGCAGTCACCTAATGCTGGTGAATTGTGTACAGAAGAAGATGTAAAGTATTATGTGCTATGATTTTTGGCATCTTTGAAAAGAAACATGGCAGGACCTGCTCTATACCGGGAAAATAAATACTATGCCCACACTGATTTAGACTAATGATGAAAGTAAATGAGACATGAGTGAAATGATATCTCCCCTTTTTATCACACCCAGGTTCTGGAAGCTCTGAAACAGGTCCTCCATGAATCATGTATCCTATCTTTGTGTTTAGTAACCTTGTTCTTTTAGTAGCTCTTTGTAGAAAAACATCACAGACCCTTGTCACTGCATTAATTCTTAGTATTCGGTGTATTTTTGTCTGCTCTCTACTGCAAATGAAACATAAAAATGTGATAGTTTTACAAGGCAGATGAATAGGGAGGTAATTTATGATCATGTTTGTGCACATTATTTGATGTGATAGTTGCAGTCATGAGATGTTATCTAGGATTTGTACTATCGTGGATAGGGATTAATATAAGGATTTTACAAGAACAATGTGAATAGAGTTTTTGAATTAGTGCAAACAGCCCATCTAAATATTGTTACATTCTAATGTTTCTCACTGTGATCTATCATTGTGTTAGCTGCTTGTGGATGGTCAATGAAATTTATAGGACTTAACTCCCAGGAGTAGCACACAGCTAGACTGAAATGTATTGATATGTCACAGAATACCTGCAGGTGCTAAGAAAACCACAAAACTCAAGATTGTTTAAGAATGGGAGATAAAATTGGCCAGATTACTTGAATAGAGATGTTGTTTCTCATGCTAAGGTTGAGATAGAGTCAGGGATAATACAACCAGAAGCTTGCATACAAACTGAACTAAATTTGTAAGATTTACTGTTTAGCATATGAGTCCTATATGGATTTGGTTTTAATGAATATCTATACATTGAATAAGCTTTTATTAAAGGATATTTTTTTATCCGCTGTTTTATCTTGAACTTTCTCTCACAAAAGTGGTATGGGTTCTTGAGAAGATCTACACTGTGCCCTCAAACTGAGTCAGATCATCTGTCATTCGGCAAAGAGAAGCATCTCTCTTAGAAACACTCAGAGCTCTGGTGAAGACTGATGTTAAAAATATTTGATATGGTTAGTTTTTTTGTTGTTGTTTCTTATTCCTCTGATTTGCAATGTTTTTTTTTGTTTTTTTGTTTTTTTTTTTTTCAATATTCAAAACTTTGCTTCAAGAAGTAGGAAAAAGAGATTTTATATTTATTTTCTCCCCAGCTTTGTTAGAGCTTTAAAAGGGACTTATTCTTAATGATGATTTCCTGTCCAAGGCAAACTGAAAATAGAATGAAGAACATATTTACAGGAGGTGCTATAAAGTCTGCTACAGTACTATTCACATTTTAGGAAATCAGGACTCAAAATAAAAGCCAAATATATATTCTTCTACTGTATTTTTTCCTTAGCATCCTAAAGAAAGTAAAATGGTTGTGAGGTTGGTGGACACAGAAAATCAAGTTTTTATACCTATTTTTGCTTGAATGTGAAACAAAAGGATCACAGATGACAGAGACACAGTAGTATTGTAATTGGATAGAGATCAGTATTCTAAAAAAGGCTAAGTGGATTACAGACTCCCCTAGTTGTTCCTGTTGAATGTTTTTTGTCTCTGTATTTATTGTGTATAAGATGAATATAGACAGACTCGTATTTCTAGTCTTGGCTTCAGCTGTCTTAATAAAAATTATGCTCATATTTATTTATATACATATGTATTTAAGTTTCTACACCATTAATTCTCTAATATATGTCTAAGATAAGCTATTAAGATTCAAAAATCTTAGCCAAAAAAATACATTAGTTGGCTAAGGAATATTTACAACTTATGCTTAAATCAGTTCTTTCTTAAAAGTCATCAGAGTAAGAAACTAGAACCAATTTACCCTATGTTACTTGTCCATAATTTGTTGCTATCATTACCACACTTTTCTATGAAAATTGAAAATTACAACAGCATTTACTAAAAGGCATGCAAGCAGATTGGAAGGATTTGTGTTCGTGCTATTATATTTCATTGTTTCTATGATAGGGATGTAATCATTCACATTAAGGGACTATTTCTAAGGATGGTGTAAGGAATTCTATAGTTTTTAAAACTGTGTTATGTCCTTGAAAACTTTCTGTAAGCAAGGGGCAGCTATTGTGGAAGTAATAGCTTCTTTAGAGTCTGTAAAGATAAAGCATTTCAAAGAAAGAGACACACAACTAAAATTATGATGAATTCTGTTAGGTTATTATAAAATACCTTCATTTTTTGATGAACAAATATCAGATTTTAATGAAATTGGGAAAAATGCATTAAAACAGCCATGTTTTGTCATACAGATCACACAGATGTTATCACACAAGCAAAGGAATAAGAAACTTCCATGAAGTTAAAGTAGAAGAGAAAGCATTTGAAACATCTAGCTCTGGGACACAGATCTTTTTGCTGGTAGAGCATGAAATTATTTCAGTAGGAAGGAAAAGAGATTATTCACTATTTCCTGAGGTAAAGTCCTTAAATTTCCATTAACTTAGGAGCTTTTAAACTGAGCTCCCAGAAATAATAAAGACTTCAATTTAAATTTATGTAATTTACATCATAGGAATGTATTCCCACTTGCCATACTTCTGAAGGTTACATTAGATATTTCAATATTTAAACATTTTCTGCATAATTAACATGCACATACACACCAACACACATATTTATAAATTCATTCACCATATCATGGCCTTGATTTTTTATTTAAGAAAGTATTAAGACTTGTGGCATAGTTAATTGAAAGGAAGGTTAATATTTTGAGTTCTGAAGGCTATCAGTTTGCAAAATGTTTTAGTGTATTAAAAATTATGTTTCTGTTGTACTGTTATAGAGAAAATTAAACACTTGAAGAATTAAGCATTCTGGATAACCTGAAAAAATACTGTGTTTGTTAATGTTCTGTGCAGAGTTGCACTTTTGGAAAATGTTAACACTGAAAAATGAAATGATTCATTCTTACTGTGTGTTCTAATGCTTTTCCTTCCTCTTCCTTTTGTTTCAGAGGATAAAGTAAGGAAGGATACCATTACCCTCTCAAAACAGGAATACTCAGGGGAACCACAATGGCAGTTTTGATAACTGTAAGCAGACTAATCAGGCTGGAGAATTTCCTATGGATAGGAAAATTTAAAATTTCTTATTTTTTGAGCAATATCTACCAAGCATACCTGCATGGCTCGTTGTCTGTATTCTTATTTAAGAATGGATTCTTCCATCCATAATGTCATTGTTTTTCCCTCACTTTGCCTTCCTTAGTTAAATGTTTCCCAACTCTTGACCTGGAAGGCTTGAGACCTGGAAGGAAGAGAGACAGAATATGTGATAACTTTCAAACTGCTTGGGTCACTGAAATTCCTTCCAGTAATTTTTTCAGCTTTACTTTTATGGCATTACACACGTACATGAATAATAGTAGACTAAAAAGAAAAAAACATTACTCAGTAAAACTTGTATATAATTCTTTTGCCTGAGCCCCACCTATGAGTCCTATCAGAACACTGCTGTCTAACTCTAAAGGGAAATTTTCATGAGAGAATGCAATTGTCCAGTTGGATTCTGTCTACCAAATCATTTAATTATAAGTTTCTCAAGCCTCAGTGGCCTTGCAGGGTTAATGCTTAAATTTAGTAAAAAAGATAAAACCCGACAATATACTGCTTCCTATTTCTCCTTTTATCAAGGTCAGTGCAGACTGAGAGCAGAAGGTTTTTCACTAAGTCACTGCAAATAAAAAAATATATAATAATAATGATAATAATAAAAAACACAAAAGAGAAGAAAAGCTTTAAGCCAAGAGGGCTTTCCTCATAGCCCTTTTTCTATCTAAGCAAGATTTTTTTCCTGGAGATATGATTTCTAAGGAGACAGACTATTGCACGAAATGGCCTTGCTCTCTATTTTTGTTTTAACACACATTTTAAATGGAACAAGACATTTTTATCATTTTTATCAAAATGTTCTCCTGGGTTTAATTCTAGGGCTGAGATAAATCGAGCAGCAGAGACTAATTCCAGACTTTTCATGGAGATTAGCAGCACAGCCACTATACTCGTCTAGACAGAGAATGTTCTTAACCTTTTATCAACTATATTCAGGGCAAGGGTTAAGTCTCAGTGCTTATTCTTTGTATTTCAGTATGAATGAAAGAAGTCTGAAAGGCACTACTGTAGTGCACTAATTAACAAGTCTACACAATATCTGAGCATGATTGGCCTAAGCAAATTTATCAGGTAAGTTCAATTTTTTCTTATAAAATAAATACAAGGAAAATCTTATAAAACCTGGATAGGTATTCATATTTAGTTTTCAGTCTTTCCCTGCTAAAAGCAAGTGTTGTAGATGGATATAAGAGGATCTATTTTTCCCCATTATCCCATATCATTTGTCTCTACTTGTTTTTCAAATATGATGTTATATTCCTTCTTTTTTCTTTAATCTCTTTAGAACTACAAATTTCTGAGATATACTGCCCTCTTCATCTGTGCTGCATGAGGTAATTTAGAAGTTTTGACTTACAAACCATTGCTGCTAGCTATACCTAATTCATGAGAATCAAAATACTTTTTGCTACTTTTTGCCACCTTCTTTATCCATTCTATCTGTCTTGGCAGATAGAGAACTCTTCATATTTACTCTTCCAACTTGTCACTGCCACTGCTGAAGACTTCTTTACTTTCAATATATTATTCTACTGAAGATGACAAGCTGGCATGTCATTTGCATGAACCGCTTTCAAGATCTTCTTCTAAACATGACAGTCTGCTGAAATGCTGTCACAGGTACAGTACTAATACCTCTTTCCATTAATGACACAAACTGTGGAGGTACATGGAGGAGTGATGGGTCAGAATGTGGTGATGAAGATGCTTCTCTTAAACTTCAATAAAGCAGATTGCTTTGGCAAAGCTATTGTCATAACTGGCTACATGGAAAATAAATGTTTGAAACAGCCAAATATGTTCATTTGCAAATGTTGTCATCTCAAGAGAACAACCAAATAGAAAACAGTCTTGCTAGAAAAGGTAACTTTCTGGGTATCAGGATGCATCTAAACTCAAATACTGCTTATGAGATGAATAACAGTTCTCTTCTCCAGCTTCCAAAGCCAGTTATTCACTGAGGCTCAAAGAAATACACTTTTTATAATCCATTCTATAAAAGAACAAACACTCATTGAGTTGAAAGAGAAGTATAGCTAAATATACAGTTTCTCTTTCTTTCCTGGTTGGTAAAGTCTGTAGATGAATCAAGTAAACTGTGCTGAGTATAGCAGATACAGATTTTTTTAAAATTTTTTTTCTAAATATGAGCTGGCCTAGGGCTTTCATCATAGTATATCCTTTCAATGAAGAAGGAAGATCTCAATAACTATGGGGAAGAAAATGTTTTAATATTTTTGTACTCATAAAATACCTTCTCTGCCTTTTGTTCATGTCAGCTTGATGACTGCTGTACATTTTGATTCAGTCTGATTTACTAAGCATGGATACACAAATGATTTTGTTGTCATCAAGTTTGGGCTAAGCAGGTAACTGCCATATTGTATTCATCAGAACCTACTGGTTTTTATATTCTTCTGATTTAAATTTTCATGTAATCCAAATTTTAAAAGGATATACATAGCTCACTCTGAAAGTAGAGACTCCTATTTATTTCCATGAATGAGCAGAAGAACACTATTTGACAGAGAAAATTCCTAGCTACCAAATACTGTTTTTCAGCTTAGTCACCTTCATTAGCTGGCCTGGAACCTGGAAGAATGCTGTAGTCTTGGTTAACCACATCCAGGCAGTAGCAAAATTAAGTATGTCTTTCCACAGGGGCAAAGGTATGTATGTATACATGCAGTACACACATGAAGTCCAGAGCAGCATTATTATTGCTTTACTGTGCCTTTTCTGACACATTAGATCTGTCACTCATGTATCACTAAAAGCAAAGACATCCCTGCACTGCTCCTCTTCTCTGGCTGATCAGGATACAGGTTTGCTAGTGAAGACGCACACATATGCAGCTACAGGAAGATCCAGCTGCCTAATACTGGAATCCATGAACCCTTGAGATTTTTGCTCCCAAACTTCCTTCTTGATTGTCTGTATCTGGTCTGTCAGGATATGGAGTTCTCAGTATAGGAGAGTTGTGGACCTATTGAAGGAAGGCCACATAAATGATCCAAAAGATAGAATATCTACCCTATGAGGACAGGCTGAGAGATCTGGGGTTGTTCAGCCTAGAGACAAGAAGGCTCTGGGCAGACCCGAGAGTGGCCTTTCAATATCTAAAGGGAGGGAGTTATCTGGAGGGGACAGATGACAAGTGGCTTGGAAATGATTCAAGTTTGGTACACAGGTAGTTCATTTCAAGATTTATTCTAAGTATGATGATTCTAAAAATATTTATTGAATTTCATTTGTATGTTGAGTCCAACGCTTGCTTGTTTGCTCCCAGAATTCTTAACATCATAGCTGATAATTTTTTAGAAAATGTATTTAGAAATAAGAGAATAAAACTACAGTATAGCTATACCAAAACAGAGACCCCAAAATGACTCAAAAGCTTAATTTGCTAGTATATTCCCTTCTCACACACTTTTCCTACCCACGATTGTGCAGAAGTATTTATTCAAGAGTTCATTTAGCATGTTGTCTTAGCATAAGCCCTCCTAGGCATGATGCAAAGTAGGTAATGTGATGCTTCTCTCATTGCTATGCTTGTAAACCAGACAGATTTTCCTTCTGTGTTGAAATTTAAGTTCCCTGGTCTGTGAGTATCACTCTTGCCCTTGTTTGATAACATTGTGATTTTTTTACACCTCATGCTCATGAGGCTGCCATTAGAAGCTCAGACTGCTCACTTTATATTATATTGTGTAGGGAAAAAAAAATAAATAAATTTAAAAAATAAATAAATAAATAAAGGATGCATACAGTTTGCAGTGCCTGGAGACATGCAGTGCAATTCGTACACCTTTTTCACAGGCATCCCAAGATGACAGCTTGCGGAACAGGTGTGATGGCAACTCATTCCTTTGCAGATCATGTCCTAGTAGGACTCCATGTATAGGATGACCTACCTTCCCAGACAGATGTTTCAATGCTGGTGAGCATGACAGTGCACTGGGACAGAGCTAGCTGCATATCTACAGCAATCTGCTGTCAAGACTAAGAATGGGAGGGGAGTGAAAAAATGCTGGTATAGTTTGGAAGAAGCTGAGATTTGCATTCTGGGAAAGATATGTTGTGCTACTGGTATTTCTACCATGATTCTCTCATGCCAACTTTAAACAAGAGCAAGTGGAGAATTCTGTGCAGCAGAAGTTTGCATGAAATTCCCTTTGATGACAGGCAGCAGAATATCATTCTCATTTGCTCTGTATCTCATGTATGTCATGTTACTGGCAAATAAGATTAGGGCATGTTATTTGTGATGTTGGATGATTACAGGCTGCTTCTCTTGTGCAACTATTTGGACTGCCTGCTAAGTGAGTTGCTCCTGTATGAGTAAAATCTCCCCTTGCCTTCCATGTGACTGACATTTTCAAGTTATTTGCAAAGGGGAAGTGGGAGAGAAAGTGGAACTCTGGGAATGGTAGTGGTTTAGAATTTTAGAATAAAACTGCCTGTCAATGAAGCTGTACATTCAATTCAGGATGAGAAAGTGCTGAGGAAAGATAGGAGTTTTGTTCCACTGGTAGCTCTTGGCTGATGATTTCTCATTAGCAAGTAGCTTGTTTGAAGAACATTTGTGTATCCCATATGTGACCAGTATTCCAGGAAGGTCAAAGTACAAACACTGTTTGCAGCATGCATATTCAGCAAAACTCATGCCTTTAAGTTCATTTTCTTTTACGAAGCATCAAGTTTATGAAGTATCCATGCGTTTGAATTGTTTCTTTATTGGTTGAACAGAGGCACCTTATGCAGTTTGTAGCCCTTACAAGGACTGCTTACTTTCTGTTTCATATTTGTACTACCTTGTAATGCACTCTTCTCATTCATTATGAAGCTTATCTTAAACAACTGTAGATTTTTGGTCCTGATACTCTGTTGGAAGATTCTTTTGAAACTTCCCTCCTTGTTGTACATAATAAAATGTCAGCATTTCCTCAGGATTTATTTTGTTAAGCTGTTTAGAATAACAACAATAAAAGAAAGAAAAGAAAAAAGGCTAAGCTCCTTGAGAATACATTTTTAAGATTTGTAGGCTGGTGAGGGTTTTCTGTAGCTGCTTTTGCAGTGAACAGACATGGTTTGGAGTAATAAGCAGTTTTATCAATATAGGTAAATGGTTTCTAATCAGATTTGATCACAGGGTGAGCTTGCTAACATATGCATGTGAAAATACACAGACACATATTCATTCTGTAATAGCTCTTTCATCTTATCATCCTAATAGGTCTCTTCTACATCTGCTGCACATCAAATCCTTCTCTTCATAAGCTTGTGTAATTGCAGAGTTCCTATTCTACCAATTTCTTTGAGCATCAAAACTACTTAAGCATATTTTGCATCAGTTTATTTATGTGGAAGGCATGGCTCAGAGAGAGGTTGTAAAGCCTAAACCTTGCCATCATATTAGAGTAGATAAGTCTAAAAATCTGACTTCTGAGAATTATATTAGATAAAGTGGTACGAGATACCATAACACCAAAATATTGGAACTACTTTCTCTTGCAGACTGTTTTACAAAATATTCCACATCTTGATTTTGCCTGGAAAAATAAAGTTAATATACAGGACTGGAAAGTAGGCTATGTTCATGTTTATTACAATCATCTTTCTTCTCAGTCTGGTAACTCTAAACTTCTGCAAATCTTTTTTGTAAATTCTATTAATTTAATAGCTAAGAACTCAACTACATAATCAAATCTACTCCATCCTTTAAACAGCTGTTTAAAAAATAAATAAATAAATAAATAAATAAAAGAGGAAAAATCATGCAATTTGCTACAGCATTCAATGTTTATTTTTCAAGTGTAGCCCAGGAATGTCAGCACTACTGGGACTGCACTGAAAGGTTATTCAAGATAGGTTACCATGCTGACCTTTATTTATGACTGGAGAAAATAAGTCAGTGGGAGTATGTGTTATTCAGATTTTCATTACTTCTTTGTTTTCACTGCACATTTGTGACCTGTCCATAAGAAAATTCTTGAGAAAATGATAGTTTTATGATAAGCACTAATTAACTGTTGAACTAATTCTAGCATATGGTGCAGCAGAATTTCCCCAAAACTGGCTTGAATTGAATGGTGCCATCTGTCTGCATTGAGTTCAGATAACAATCTGTCTGATTTTGTTGTTTTAACCTCTTTGATAATGAAGGAGAATTTGTCTTGGTTTGCTAAGTAAATGTAACCTTCCAAATAACTACTGGACCTTCAGTTTTTGTGCAGTCAGGTTTATTGGGAATTGTAAACAGTCGTTAGGCTTAATACTAGTAAAACCAAAATTTACAGACATTTCTTGAACTCATCCTTGAAACTGGAATTCTGGTAGACATCACAAAAAAAAAAAAAAAAAAAGCACACATCAATTTCTGTGCTTTGGAACATTGCCTGAAATGTAAATTCTATTTAATTTTATATTCTTTAACTTAAGTACTGATTTTAGTGGTACTTAATTTTGGAGAGCAATTTGATAATTAAAAGTAAAAAAATATACCTAATGTTTCCCAGCAGACAAAACATGTAGAGCAGACTTTAATTTCCTTCTTTCCCATTTCTATCAGAAGAAATGGGACAGATCTAAGCCTCAGAGAGATTCAGCTGTGCTGTATTCCTTCAGAATGAAAATGAAAAGACTGTATTTCTGTGAACAACTTTAGAAAAAAATTATTTGTGCAGCCAAGCATAATATGTGAAGCTCTACATTATGCACATTAACTGAATGAAAATATGAACATATACAATTTAGCTTATTAAAGCAACAACTAAAAAAAAAAAAAAAAAAAAAAAAAAAAAAAAAAAAAAAAGACTTAAAACTAGCAGAATAAAGTCAGGGAATTCTTCCCCAAGAATTAAAGAAATTAGAATAATAAGCAAGACATGACAACCCAGTGATGTCAGTTTTTCCTTCAAATTAAAACCTTCTTCAGTAATAGGTGTTTGTGTTCTTGAAAAGAATCATTCGAAATATTTTCAGATAAGCTTCTTATTTAATTTCTGGTCATCACTCTAATATTTCAACATTTGCATTTCAGATGCATCTACATACATTCTCATTTATCTAATCCTGTTAGGCAGAAGTAAAATAAGATTCTAATAATCAGTCTACTAAAAGTAGATTTAGACTAATTTGTGATTTCTTTAACTAGATATTTTTCAACTGTATAATTGTTCTCCCATTCTAGAAAGCCTAACCATAATGAATTTAGTTCCCCCATGTTTCCCAACACCCACAGGAGTACAACTGCTTAACTGAAATTCTGGTTTTTTTTGTTGTGTTAAACATAAAAAATGCAAATAAACTACAGAGCTGTAGTCATTCATCTTCAGTCTTTCACAAGTCTTTCATAATTAAACAGAACATAAGCAGGAATCCTGTAGAACTGACAGCACTATAGTATAAATCTTCCAAGCACAAATAAATACTTGTAAGACCAAATGAGAATTATGAGATTTTTTCTACTTAACAGCTAGGCAGTTTGATTCCTCTCAATACAGAACATACTTGAAAGAATAGGAAATTCTTATTGTTATGTGCAGCTAGTTCAGATCAGAATTGCATGAGGGTGGAAGAATTTTTATAACATGATAGCTTTAAAGTTAAATCTGTTTAATTTGTTATTTCTGACATATATATCAAACAGCTGACTGAACTTTACTAGCAGGCTAAACACTTCTTTCAGCAAAATCTAGTATAAAAATAAAAGAGTAAAATGTCAGGAGAAAACCAGAAACAGCAAAACAATGTTATAGTCTTTAAATTAATGAAAAATATTTTGCCAACCTATTTAAATTGATATGTTTAGAATAAACAACAAACAAGTTCAACATTATATTGTTCAATTTCACTAAAGTAGGGGAGTAATAAAACAATAATGAAAATTTTTCAAAACAAAAAGTAAATATTCTCCTCTTAAAGAAGAAAAATATACCACAGAAGAAATAAATAGGTTTTTACTACATCATTGCTTATCTGCAGTTTTTAGACTAATATGTGTATGTGTTCAGAATCTTCACCCATCCTAATTTATAAGACAGTATAATTCAAAATGAAGATGTAGATTTATAAAACTTAGTTGAAAACTCTGACAGATTTTACGCTGGATATGAGCAAACCATTTAAATCTACAGAAAACTGGATTTAATCTCCACTGCTGGAAAACATTCTAATCTTATCCAATGGCTTTAATACTGGTTCATATTATGCAATATAAAACAGGAGTACTCATAGTTGAATGCCTCCGTGAATGTCCCAGTTTAACAAAGAGCCTGGGAATTAATGGTCAATTTCCATTTGATTTGGGAACTCTTAATACTGCCTCAAGTCCAATTTTGAGATATGAGGTTGTTGCAACTATTCAACAGTTCAACTATTCAATTATTGACTTAATTCATATAGCTGAAACAGCGCCAAATACACTCTTCTCAAAAATCTTTTGTGAATAGCTCTTCATTCATTTCTTGAGTGTCTTATGTTGATTTTTTTCCTCCACAGGTCTACCTGTGTAGTAACCACACTGATAAATAGTGCCTTCTACTGACAAGAAATGTTGAGGCAATTAAAAAGTTTGCATGTCTGCCTAGAAAAAAACAAAACAGAATGTGATTTATCTTAACCAGCCAGAATTCAGACAATCCTAGAATAAGTGAACAGGGAAGGAATGCATAAGAGAGAGAGTGCCTTTATTATCTGAAGTACTGTGAAGAACTTTTGTCTCAAAAACTATTATAAAAGATTTTTCACTTTTGGTATAAGCTAAGTATTATCAGTGCTCTAACTAGCTCCAAATTATACATAACTTCTCCAAATTATGAATCTGAAGGACACTGAGCTACTGATTGATGCAGCCTAATTGACAAGTAGAAAAATATTTGGTTAGTAGTGTTTTCCTCTTTTCTAAACAGAGATTAGCCAGAAGCTCCAATTAATAGTTCCATTTCAGAGACTGAAAATAGCTGCTAAAAACATATGCAAGATTTAAATTCAGTGCAGACGCACATCCATATTCCTAAGGGTTTGTTTCATTTCAATTTAATATGAAAGAAATGCCAAAGTTAAATTGCAATGAATATTTTAACTTATGGAAGTATTTTAGCTAATGATATTAGACCCTTACTTGTTCGAACAATATGTTAAAACAAACAAACAAAAGCCCACTCTGTTTAGTTCTGTGATCTTCCACACATTTAAAATGCTCATTTGAGCTAAGAAAGCTTGTAAATTGATATTTTCATGTTAATTGAGATAAGGTGGATACATTAACAATGCTGGTACTGATTGGTAGATAAAATCAAAAGACAAAATTAGAGCAGAAAAATCCCATGGAAGTGTTATAGGCCACACAGAAATAAATAACAAAAAACAACTTTTATTATCTCATAGCACTGAATTCCAAATCTGCTAGATTGTATAGTTCCTGCAGTCTTCTACTGTTCACACTTTTAGGCCTTAAAAATAAGATTGCCCAGCCCAGCCCTCAAAGGTCAGCCACATGTTGTTAAATCTTATTATAACTGATGAGCAGTACTGAGGTCACTTTAATTCATAGCTGCAGTTTAACCTAGCAGGTGGCTCAGCACCATAAAGTCATTTGCTCACTCCCTCGCTTTTCCAGTAGGGTGGGGGAGATAAAAGGGGAGAAAAAAAAAAAAAAAAAAAAAAAAAGAACATTGTACATCATCATCATAGTATCATAGTATCATGTGAGTTGGAAGGGACCTTAGAGATCATCGAGTCCAACTCCTGGGTTTCGAGCCCTCTGTGTAGCGAAGCGGCACTTCTACCCCCTGCGCCACAGGGGGGATTCAAACCCGGGCCCTTTGGTGCCGCAAGCAGCACTTTATACCACTGAGCCACCAGGGGCACACGGTAGAACTTGCAGGTTGAGATAAAACTATTTATGAAAATAAATATTTTTTTTTTTTAAGAAAAGGACAAGGATAATTGTTATTAATTAATATATATATATTAATGAATATGAATATGACAAGTGATGCACAATCAATTGCTCACCACCCACTGATGCTCAGATAGCCCTCTGAGTTGGGAAGAGGGTGAGATGAACTTCTATTCCCTTCAAAACCCCTTTCACATAATGTCACATGGAAAGGAGTATCTCTTTGGCTGTTCTAATTCTTTTAAGTCAGCTGTCCTAATTCTGTTCGCTTCCTGCTCCTTGAGCACTTCACTGTGAATGGTCTTGTCTCTGTACAATGCTGCTTAGCAGCAACTATAAACACTGGTTTGTTATCAACATTATTTTTCTTCTAGAAACAAAACAAGCCATCATATTGGACATTCTGAAGAAAACAATTCTGTCCCAGCTGAAACTAAGACAGACATGAGTAATTGGTTTCAGCCAGTCAACAAATTTTGCTATTCTGTTTGTTACATAGAAATTATGAGCTTGTAACCAGCAGCTTTAAATTTTTTATCCAGAGCATATTTACGCATAATTTCTTTAAGGTATTTGGTACCCAAGAAAAATAGGTATAGAGATTAGATAATGAGAAAATCTACAGCTCACATTCAAGGAAATGTTGCTAATCTATTTTGTTTACTGCTCTCTAGACAACTTACTATTGCCACTACTAATATTGTTTCATCTTCCAGCATCATGAGCTGGGTACAATCTGCTTGCTGTTTCCTTGCACTGAGCATCTCAAAGAACAACAAAAAAAAACTTTTACAGTGAAAAGAACACATTTTCCATAGAAACTAAAGTATCTAAGATTTTAAATAGAGACGTTCTAAGTGACTCAAGAAGGTGGAATGGAATGGGAAGCAAAATCTAGTTTATAAACAAACTTGACATGCAGAGGTAACTCTCCTCCACTGAAAAGGCAGGCAGGGACAGTGAGGCCTAGCAGTGCCCCCATGGCCATGACAGCAACCTCCCTTCTCGGCAAGGTGTGTCCTCAAACATAACAGAGACTAAGGTTCAAAAGGGACTTGCTGCAGAGCTGTTGTCATCATTTGCCAATGGGTACTTTCAAAGGACAGCCAGGTCAGTGACAGGAAACAGAGAAAGGGGCATGACATGAAATATTTGGAGTGCAGATAAGGAGATCTCAAGCCCAAAGTGGAATGGAGTACATACCAAGAAAAAACCCCAGATAAGTTTCCTCTGCAGTCTGGAAATGAGTAAAGTGTTAGCGCTTGTGAGAACCCTTCTTTGTTTTCTGGCACAAAGCTTGCTTCCTGAGGTATTTCTTGTGATCAGACTCACTGATTTATGGAGGAGATAAGTGATGGGTGCCACTGTGTGACATTCAACATCATTTTGACGATATTTTGAAAGCACTTTCCTCCAGAGCTGTTTGCCTCCAGAAGAGAGTGCTCAGGAGTGTTTACTAGCAGAAGATCTGGCCTGTGACTAATTAGCCCCAGCTTGGTATAGGAAAACTTTAGAATGATACCATTGTGTCCTGTGAAAACAAGGATGCAGGTGGGCATCCCTGCTCCCTCTTATCTGCGGCAAGGTCCAGAAAATGGGAACAAAGGAGTTTCTGCTGAAATCCCAGAACCAGAAGCTGCCATTCCAAGGAGAGCTGACTCAACCACTTTGGATTCGAGCTGTCACTCCAAAGAAAGCTGACTCAACCACTTTGGACTTACAAATAAGTTTGTACTACCGTTGGAAATCATTGCTATGATCACTGTTGTTGTCAGTGGAACAACAATGCCTGATGACCCACCACTACTGAAGATCGATGACTGAACTACAAACTACAGTGGATCCATGGTGGTGACTATCTCCCTCGTGCTTCCTACAAAGACTCCTTGTTTCTATTTCCTATCTTTTCTATTGCTTCCCTTCCCCATCACCCTAAATCATAATAGTGTCCATCCTTCCCTTCCCCATCTCCCTGATTAAGATTTCTAACAAACTGGTTGGATCAACATTTGAACTGTTGTTTCTTAATCTCATGCTGGGTTTACATATATCAAAGAACCTTCTCTCCCTCCTATAAACTGGAGTGAGACAGCACTCTGGAGAGATCAGAGCCCAGAGCATGGATAGTCACATAAAAGGATTCATAGTGGAAAATCCCTGCACAACCACAGAACAGGCTCCTCAGTACCTGGCACAGAGTAGCCTAAGCCAAGGAGCAGCAAGAGCAAGGATGCTCTCTAATCATAGAATCACCAAGGCTAGAGAAGACCTAAAAGATCATCCAGTCCAACCGTTAAGGGATAGAAGCTAAGGGGAATCACATGGCCATCATTCTGGCCAGATCCCAGCCCCACAACCTGAGCAAAAGTAGCAGGACAGGCCCAGAGATGACAGCTACTTTGACCCTAGAGATATGGCAAGTCTATGGTGAGGAGGCGAGTTTGAGATCCAGCTGGGAAATCAACATTAAGGTCAGCATCAGATCCAGGCACTGCCAATCACATTTATGGCAACAGGTCAGGGTTGAGACCACACAAAGAAGACAATCCATTAGTCAAAATCACAGCAAGAAACAAGCACAGTAGAACTGAAAAGAAATGTGAAGACTGAACTTAAATAGTGCACAGGAATTTATGAAATGGGCTGTGCAGGCAAGCTTCAACTCATTATCAATCATAGACTGGAGAATTTGTGAATACAATCAGAGTCCTGACAAATTCTTGTTAAAAACAAATATGTATCTGAAATTTTCAAAATACAGTTTGCTATTCAGTATTTTCTAATTTTCTTCTTCTTTTATTATGCTCATTTTAAAATCTTTTTGGACATACTTTATTTAAATATCTGATTTTCTTAATAAACTATCTGAAGAAAACTAATGGTTTAACAATTCACAGCTTAGTGTCTGTAAAACCCGTACTACACTCCTTTACTATATAGCAGTGCTTCTCCATGTTGTGATAAATGAATTCATACTGTTCATTGAAAAGGTCTTACCTAATTCATAACCCCAGAATGAAGTTCATCATAACCCATGTGGATCATTGCACTTTTCATTTGGAATGGTCCAGGAATGAAACTATAGTATGTATGTTAATAATTCTACAGTCTCCAGGTCATGGTACTCTCAACATCATAGACAAACCAGAGCACGGGAGACCACAAGGAAAGAAGTCAGTTACAGTGATTCTCAAGCACTTTTACAAAGAATATTAAAATAAAAGTTATAGCATCTGTTAGAAAATTTTGAAAAAAAAAAAAAAAATACCACACAGGAAATCAATTAAATTGTTTTATAAGAAGCCAGTTAGGCTAGAGAAGTTGCCTTCATGTTAGTCTGGACAACCATGTAATTAAAGTGAGAGTAGATTTGCTTGCAAATGTTAGAAAAAAAAACTTTAACACATACTTCCAGATACTCATTTTTCTTTACATTTAGATTTCTTTTTAACTACATGATCTGTAACACAAATTTGTAATGCAGAGATACTTTTCTTTATGCATTAATTTTATATCTGGTTTTGAGAGGTCATTAATTTGCCTTTTTCAATTTAGCAGAACAACACTTTCATTTTTCATTATTGCTTTTATATCCTACAGTACAGAAAATGGAAGGGGCTTTACGGTTTCTTGTTTTACCTCATTTATTATAGATTAATCTATTTTCAAAAAGAGAGACAGGGATGATTTTGTATTTAAACAAAGCATGAACCTTGTGTTGAATGAGCACAAGCTAATCACCAGCACTCCTTCATGGAAACATTTTACTCTGACCCTTATTACTGAATGACTTTAGCTGCAAGTTCAGGCCAGGGTCAAGAGCCTTCTGGGTGATTAAAAAAAAAAAAAAAATGTGTTGGCATTCTTTAATGTTAATCTCTTTAATCTTATTTCTGTCCTTGGTCATGACCACTATCTCTTCTTTACTCTAGCCCTGAAACTTTTCCTTTCTCTTCCTTCTCTTCCTGACATGGTATTTGTATTACACAGTGTTGCAAATGCAGATGGTTTTAAAAATCAAAATAAATATAATTCCCTCCAACCCATCACTTATAATGCTCATCAAATGCTTTCATTTTTAAAATGGAGTTCTGGTTTAACTTCTTTTCTACAAGCTATTAGCCTGACAGTGAGAGGAACAGGTATACTTAATGCCTTGAGGTCACTGCTTGTGTTAGGGTCACTGCTTGTGTTAGTGTCAAGAACTGCTATGTTAACAACCTTATCTCAGTGTCTAGAGAGTATCTGAATAAGTTTGTTGGAATAGAACTCAGGCTTCCAAATAGAAATTAAGTCTGTTAGTACTGATGCAGTTAATCTGGACTTTAGGATTCCCTGAAGAAGAGTATCTAACAGATGTTACTGAATCCTATCACTTTTTTGAAACTTTATTTCATCCTCTTGATAAAGGCATGGCACAAACACACCAAGTTTTTCACATTCTCTTTTCTTACTACACCTTGGAAATCACAGTACTGATTCCATCTCACTCCCATCCCTAAGAAATTTTCCAGATGTCATATGTATCAAAGGAAATGGTACATTCATAAAATGAGTTGTCACTCAAAACCTGTTTCTTTTCTAGATTACTGATGTCATCCAGACAATCCAAGAAAGCTGAGGATTAACTGAGCCAGCAGCATATCCTCCACAGTGCTGAACTAAATTTTTGAGGTGCTAATATCTAGCTCAAAACTGTGATTGATGTCCAATATGAGTTAGTCACCTTACCCATTTACATAGTAAACAGCCCAGGGTCCTTTGACCTCTCCTTTACTACAGCAGACTGTATGGCATGAAATGGTTTAGCAGACTTTCTTCCTTTAATTTATGAGAATAAGAAAATATATACATATTAAACGAGAGCTACAGAACTACAGATGTGAGCTAAAATGGCAGCACAAAACTGAGCTGACTTTCCAAGGAAACAGTGTAATTACAGATGCTGTTTTTCATTATTCAGCTGCTAACCCACATGGTCATTTTTCTTACTACGTAGGAGATAATCAAGACCACAGAAAACTATTGATTCCTATTTCTAAAGAAACAGCTAACTTTCCAGCATATTGGCAATTTTTCCTAATTTAATCTGAAATACTTTAACTTTTAACTTTTTTTCTCCATGAATTCCTTTTGAGATTAGACAGTTTTAACTTCCAGGGATATAAATGTAGTACTCTCCCAAAAGTGAATCTACCAACAACCTGAAAAGCAATTCCATCAATTTTTTGTTGAGACACTGACTTCCAGGAACAGATTCTGTGATATAAAAGCATCTGTTGCTATGTGATGCCTCTTAGCATATCATAGACTAAAAAGTTCAATTGAGTTAGGGTTAATGTTGCAATTTAAATTTTCTCTGGCAAATGTTACGATTTACTACAGTTTTATTATATTTGATGAGTTTCGTGGCTTTTTTTTTTTTTTCTTTCAGAATGGGAGGAGTTGGACTGAAGAACCTCAACTTCTAATTATTTGTCTAGAGATGAAAGGATTTAAATGCAGATGTTTGTTAATGTTGGAAAAATTTTCTGCAGAATGTCTGGAAGGGAAACTTTCCTTTCACTGTCTTTCATCAATTACTTTTTCATTGTATATTCAGTTAAAAAAATAAAATGGATAAAGATAATTTAGCCTTCTTTGTTGATATATGTTTCTATCTAACAACCTAGTTCCCAATAGAATTAAAAGGAAAAATTACAAGCATGTAACTTTTTTTGAAATCCATATTTAGATGCTAGAGATCATGCCTTTTCCCCAGGAGCTACAGAGCAGAAATATTTATGACTTTCTTAAGAGAGTAGGAAGAAGGTTAGCTAAAATATCAATACACTGAAGAAGTTACCCATTTAGGAAAGCAGTTTTAAAACTATCAGCAAACTTGCAAATTGATTGTCAATGTTTCAATTTATAAAACAGCAGGAAGAATGTTAAAATACCTTTCCTTACTTGAAACATAGAATACACCAGCTCTTTCCTCAATATTCCATTTAAGGATTTTAATCTGAAGTAAGTCTTGTGGAAAACAGGCAGGTAGCAATAAAGTTTGATTGTTTAATTTCCACTCATTTCAAATTTAACATGATTATCACCCATGAAGATATAGTTTATGACCACATTTTTTTCCTTTGCTATTGAAAAAAGAATAAAAAAATAGTGTAAGGACATTTCAATGAATAGGTAAAGGCATTGGAAGTCTCACACTTGCTTTGTGTTGGATCTGCCACTTTGAGTTAGAATTAAGTATTTTAACCTTATTAGGCTGACTCTATGCCTTACTTTGGAGGCAAAACTTATTACTGCCCCATCCAGCCTACATGACATTTAAACATTTTGTGGTCTTGCACTGAGACAAGGGAAGTGCTCTTCATGAGAATACAAAGTACTAAGCAAAATCATCCAACATTATTGCAATTAATACTGATCAAATGGTCTGTGTTTGGTAAATGCAAAAACAATGTAATCACCTCTTTCAAGAATGTTTCAGAATTTGGAGACCAGCTAGACTGGGAAAGAACAAAAAAGGACCCCAAAATTACCTTTTATTCTAAATAAAGACTATAGGGCCAATTAAAGAAAAACGGTAGCATGAAGTCACTGTTAGATCATTCAAGCTAATTTTTTAAATGCTAAGCTGTAACATGTAAAACCTTTGCACTTGTGTGCACATTCACAAACACACAGAGTAAGTGAGAACTGCTATACACCTCTCTCCAGAGAACTGCCACTGTTGCATCAGCAAGGTTTGCCCCTAACATTCTCAGTGACAGCCCTTAGGCAGTGGTTTGGCATCAGTCAGTAGCTATTCCATCTTCAGCAATTTGATTTGATGTTGTGTTGGATGCCCATGTACCATTTCTGATACTGTGTGGTTTTATATGCAGGTGTCAGAGGCTGCCAAACTCATCAGTCCATAGCAATATAACAACATACCTTTCCAAAAATTTTCAGGCATTGTTCTCTTGCTGCTTATTTGTTTAGATTCTATTCTTGCTTGTATTGTTCTATCAGGCCTTGATAATTATAGTTTTGAGTTGTGTTTGTTTGTCTTTTATCTTGTCCTTTCAGCCTCTTCTCCCTTGTTGTACCCTGTTATGAAACTCTTGACCAGGGAAAGTTGATGTGACAGGAGCCTATTCCTATTACATGACCTCTGTAATTCTTGAGATATTCCTGAAGTCTACTGTTCTAACATTTAGAAAAATGAGAATTCTACTGAATATATGTATACATTCCATTTAGCTTGGGTTGATTCTTAAAGAAAATGAGAAAATGTTTAGCATGCTCTATTCTCGTGCATCACTCCCTGGTTCAACCTATCTAATATATTGAAGTCTGTATTGCTGAAAGCCTCTTGAGTCTGACAGATCTCTACTAACATTTGCTATTTATCTAGGCAAACAGAAATCCCAAACTGAATGGATATGCAAGGGAGTGGTAACAGAAGTTTTGATGTTTTAAATGGAAACAAATTATGTGCTGTCACTTGTTGAACAAAGGCAATTAACTGAATAAGATAATCTTCATTTGCATTTCTGAGGAAAAATAAAAATTCAAATCAATGGTAAAACAGGAGAAAGGATCACTCTAATCAAGCAAAAGTCTGGAATGCTTTGCCTGGTTAGTAAGTAGGCGATATTCCTCACTAGAGATTTTGTTCTAATGACAAATTTTGCCTTGGGAATGTACACGTTGCTATTACTCAATTCAGAATTATCTCCAAGACAGAAACAACTTTATGATAGCCAACAGTATTCAGACTGATTTGGTTAGCATGACAGCATACAAAGCAGTTGAGGTTTAGGACCTTCCTTGTTAAATTGAATACTAGGAATTTTTAAAGATGTGACTGATGTTAGAAGATCTGAAGTGGAATATGTATTAAAAGAACATGATGGATATGGTCAGTGCTTGTATTACATTAGTGATAGGTCAAAATTCTGTGAGTATAATGCTAAAGATGAAAATGTTGAAGAACTTTATAGTGTACAACTTCAAAAGCATTTTAATGTAACAGCTGTGTTAAATGTGGTGGTCTTTTTTAAAGGATTGTTTTTTCCCCCACTGCTTGCAGTATTCAAAATTTTCTTCATTTTATGTGCTTGACATCTATGAGCAGAAGTAACAGATGAACTTGTAAGTGGTACTTTCTTGTCAGACTTACTGAGTAAATGGTGATGAAGTTACTCATGTCACCTGGTAGATTCTTTGGTTTTCAAAGACAATCTTTTTTTCTTGACAAGAACATTCAAAATATACGGTAGAGTATGATCAGCAATCTAAGCAATTACATGAAGTAGCTTGATTGCTAGTTATTGGTAATACAGGAAATGATGAGCATAGAATCATAGTATAACTAGGTTGGAAAGGACCTACAAGATCTAGTCCAATCGTCCTCCCATTACCATTGCTACCACAAGCTGCTAAACCATCTCTCCTAGATCCTCATCCAGATGCCTCTTGAACACTGCCAGAGATGGTGACTCCACCACCTCCCTGGGCAGGCCATTCCAGTGCCTGACCACTCTCTGAGAGAAAAAGTTTTTCCTTACGTCTAATCTAAACTTCCTCTGGTACAGCTTGTGGCCAGTTCCTTGCCTGAGAGAAGAGGTGAAACCCCCCTCCTTATCACAACCTCCCTTCAGGAAGTTGAGTGCAATGAGGTCTCCCCTGAGGCCTCTCTTCTCCAGACTAAACAATCTCAGCTCCCTCAGCTGCTCCTTATGAAACTTGTGCTCCAGATCCCCCACCAGTTTCATTGCCTTTCTCTGGACACATTCCAAGGTCTCAATATCTTTCTTCTAGTGAGGGGACCAAAATTGAATGAAGTACTCGAGGTGCAGACTTACCAGTGTTGAGCACAGGGGTATGATCACCTCCCTGCTCCTGCTGGCCACACTATTTCTAATGCAGGTCAGGATTCTGTTGGCCTTCTTGGCAGCCTGGACACACTGTCAGCTCACGTTCAGCCCAGCACTGACCAACACCCCCAGGTTCCTTTCCTCTTCACAGTCATCCATCCACAAGCTTATAGCATTGCATTGGGTTATTGTGGCTAAAGTGCAGGACCCGGTACTTGGCCTTGTTAAACCTCATCCCATTAACCTCAGCCCAGCGATCCAGCCTATTCAGTACCCTCTGAAGGGCCTCTCTACCCTCAGGCAGATCAACATCACCTCCCAGCTTGGTGTCATCTGCAAACTGACTGAGACTACACTCAATCCCCTCATATCTAGGCCATCAATAAAGATATTAAACAAGATGGGCCCCAGTACTGACCCCTAGGGGACACCACTTGTAACAGTTTACAATATGGAATTTTACAGTTACATGGTCTCTCTGCTCAAGACAGTCCCCAGCCTTCACATCTCCTACCAGTCCTTCACTGTAAATGAAGATCAGGTCTAGCAGGGCACCACCCCTGGTAAGGCTCTCATACCAGCTACATAAGGAAGCTATCTTCCACACACTCTAGAAACCTCTTGGACTGCTTCCTCTGCACCATATTGTATTTCCAACTGTAAGGTGAAATGATAGAAAGGAGTAACAGATATTCAAAAGGTTATTTATGAGGAAAAACTCACCAATCTGGATACCTTTGCTGGGAAACACTGAGAAAATCTCCACTGGAGAGCAATCTCCAAGAGACACTGCCTTAGTGGTGGTCAGCCCTTAAATGAGGTCTAGAGGAGGTGGAGTCAAGCTCCACCCCTTCTGGGAGCACAGCTAAATTACTCTCACCTGTGCTTCCACAGCTGACCTGACACTTGCCTCAGCTGTGTTTCAGGCTGTGATTACCAATTTCCCCTACATCATCATATATCAGGGAAATTAAGTCTCCCAAGAGAACAAACGCTGGTGATCATGTGACTTCAGCAAGCTGTTCATAGAATGCCTCGTCCATCTCTTCATCCTGATCAGGCAGTCTATAGCAGACCCCCACCAAGATGTACCCCTACAGGCCTTCCCACTCATCCGTACCCACAGACACTCGATTTGCCCGAAGATTGATTTTGTGGTGTTTTAGCTCAAATTTTCAGTGAAGGAGAATAATAAATTTTATCATTTGATGTACTCTTTGACATATTTGAAACCTATATTTTTTTGGTTTCTACAATTTCCCCAGGCCTATTATCATATTAAATAAACTACTGAAAGCTAAGAAAGAGAGTGCACGTGTTTTCCAAATGGCTATTTTTAATGTGTATCTCTTAAAATATACTAATATCAAGCTTTTAATAAATCTTTAGGGTATAAAATGTTCAAGTGAGCCTAATCATTTTAATAACATCAAACTTTTATATCCTTCTGCATTGAAAACCAACAGTCACTTTCATTCTATGTTGTAGAGTTCATTCTTTGAGAACTAAAGTTGTTAGAATTAGTTTGTCTAATTAATCTTTTAAATTACTGTTAAAAATAATGAGGCAATCATTTTCTTTCATGCATATCTGACATACCAAAATGTTATTTGAGACAATAACTAAAATGAAGGACTATGGGGAAAGGACTATGAAGGACTATGTCCATGTTGTAATTCAGTGAAATTTTTACAATAAACTACATTACTATGCAAATTTGGTAACAAAAACCCAAATTGTAATTAGCTGCTCCTAAGGAAAAAAAAAAAACAAAAACACTCAAAAACAAACAAACAAACAAACAAAAACATTTCAATTTGTTTATTTTTGGACTGTATATTTATTTGTTTGTTTGTTTATATTAAAAACTTAACTAGTATTTTATATAGAAGGGAAATAAGAGTTTTCCACTCTGGTCTTCAGTAAAATTTTGTATATTTATTCAACAGGCTCATAAGAAATTTATGGCAACAATGTCTTGAAGAAAATTACAATGAAATAGATTACTCCTTAGTTACAACACACTGAATGATTTACTGGAGTTTCAGAAAAATTGAAAGACTCGCAGGTTGGTTTTTATAATGAGATACACTTACAGGAATAGTCTGACCAATGGAATAGAGAATAGAATCTTAGTTTCAGATGATGTGAAAATTCAGGACAGTTCATGTGGATTGAAATACAACGTTTGAATTCCATATTCCTGACAAAATCAAAAATAAAGATCTAAACACATCTCCCCTTCCCAAGTTTTATTTTTACTTTTGTTTGTTTGTTTGTTTTTGTTTTTGCTTTTTTTTTTTTTTTTTTTTTTTTTTTCACAGATCAGATAACAAATTTGAATACTCAGAAGCACTCAGACCACGTAGCAAGTGACTGAATATGTAGAAGTTCTGTAGATAGGTTTCTGGGGATTTCAAAGTGTCCATAAGGTAAATGTGAACCAAAGCCATGTACTTCTGGAAAACAAACAAACAAAAAAAAACCCAAACCAAAACAGAAAAAAAACAACTGATTTTTTGTTGCATGAATAGTCAGTCCTTCTGCTACACTCAGCATCATAAAGCTTCTTTTGAAGTAATATCACACTGCCAAGTATGACAGTTCAGAAAGATGGAGACTGTTGTGAACAGAATTTTCAGATGAGAAGGAGAACACTGGACTTATAAAGGCTATTTTAGCAAGCATAGGGACTAACCATAATTTTACCAAGTAAAATGGATTATTCTACTTTCCTTGTTTGTGACAAGGAGAAATAACAGACTTAAACTGCAGCCAAAATGTCAAGTTAGACTCCAGAGAAATTTGGCATACTGGGCCCACAGAAGGGAAGACTGATGCACATTTAATTTTGAAAAGTATGCCATGAGTAAGCTTTTCAAAGTCTCTGGTGTTTCAAAAAGTCCATCAGTATGCAGCATAAAGTGTTTCAGGTACTGGATTTACTTTAGCTGGCCTTCCAAGATAAGGAGTATTTGTCTGTAGATTTTCCAAGTAGTTTTTTCTGTCCTACTTTTTTTAAGTCTAACAAGCAGTAAAAAAAAAGTATCTGAACAATACCCAACTAAATGTGAATTCAGAGAATCCAGTAATATTGAAAAATGAACTTTGAAGTGAAAGTTAACTTTGTAGACAGAATTTTATGTTTTGTATTAATGGACACTAGCTCAGGATTTTTCAGCATCTTATATATCTTCTTCATCTTCTTCTTTAGATCCTTTCTAAGTATTTGATTCAAAACCTGCAAATGAAATTTTGAATTGATACATTGTTTCTAAAGCAAGACATCATATGAGAAATCTTATATTTTTCTCATGCCCTTAAATAGACACATTTAAAATTGCAGTATACAATTGTTCCAGCACTTTTACCCAGGACAGGAGAAAAAAAAAGGAAACTTTTCCAGGTGAATTTGGCTGTTGTTTTTCATAAGTAAACATATCAACTGGACTAAGATTTCTTCTGATTAGAAAGACTCACAGATCACATGTATTTTCCTTTCCAAGTTTTTCATTCCAGAAAGAGTCAAACGTGTCCATCAAGTATGAAATCAGATATAAAACAGCTTTTCTCTTTTTTTCTTTTCTTTTTTTTTTTTCTTTTTTTTTTTTTTTTCAATAAATATCTTATAGTTTTTCTTCTTTTACTACTGGTAAAGTATTTTATTAGTGGTTCCACATAGCTCCGTATAGCTTCTTCATAGTCCTAAACTGTCTTAAAGCAATCAATAAAACACCAAATCTAGGGTATTTAATGTTTTTTTAGTTTTCAGGATAAAGAAAACAGAGTAAGATTTGGCTCTTGGTCTTTAGAAGCCCGTTTGGCTTGCACTGGGGAAAAAAAAATTATTCTTGATTTGAAGAGCAAAGAAAAAAAGTTGTTATGGGGGCGTTTCTATTCTACAAGGGGGAACATATCCAGTTGGTTACTGTAGACACTCTTTAGCATAATATTATTGATAAATTCCAACTTATTCTCCCATATTAAAAAAAAAAAAAGAAAAAAGAAAAAAAAGTAATTATATGGGATCATAATCACCAAGAGCCAAGAGAAAGGTAAAAACAAGACCTGCATTTGACTTATCTGTTAAAGTTTTATAGATCGCAGAGAATTAACTCACTGATACTCTATTATTTTAAGGGAAAATCATGTTGGAGCATAACAGAACTCTTAAATACAGGTTCTCCCTGAGTTTCCAATCAAATTTTACTTAAGACCCTGTATTTTTATAAATAATATTGTAACAGTACAAACATGCATGTGTAACTCATCTAGTCTCCTTGAGTGGTAAGAGAACATTCTTCTACCCTAGAAGTATACAAACACTGCTAGGGAGAAAGAAATTCAGTTCTGTGACTGAATTTAACTTACTCAGAAAGGCCAAAAATGTAACAATCTCATATTGTATGTTCCTTCTCTAAACAATTTCCATCTTTGAACTGTAATATAATTATGTGAGATATGTAAATCTTATGTGATGTTTTTGAACCTGAAAGTTAACATGGAGGCATGAAATTTGATCAAGTAATGAGGAAGCAGAAAATGGAAATGACAGAGGACCTGTTTGAAGCTGAAATATATATTGCTGTTGTCAGTAAAGGGAAGGGTGATCTTTCTACAATAAAGTTGTATTAGCAAATATTTGCATCTCAGTGGCATTATTAAAAGATCAATTAAAAATATAATAATCATGACCTTATATAGACCATAATTTAGTCAAATAAATGTTTATAAAAAAAAATCAGAAATTAAATGAACTATAACTGTAAAAGTCATTAAGTAAGAATTTCTACTTATAGAGCTTTAATCAAATGACTAATAAAGCAATTAAATTTAATTTCTGTAGTAGCAAATGCTCAGAGTGGAATCACAGAATCATAGAATATCCTGTAAGGCTATTGAGGGGGATGCTGGTCTCTTCTTCCTGGTCATTGACGACAGGACATGGGGAAACAACACAAGGCTGCACTAGGGGAGGTTCAGACTGGACATTAGAAAAAGCTTATTTACTGTTGCCAAATGCTGGAACAAGACACAAGACTGTCAGCATTCCAGAAATATTTGGACAGTGTTCTCATTAACAGTCTTTAATTGTTGGTTAGCTCTGAAGAGGTCAGGCCATTGCATTAGGTGATCTTTGGAGATCCCTTCCAACTGAACTATCTATAGTGTCTTTTTTAGAAGCACTGATCTGAGGTTATTTTTATCTAATTCCTGAGAACTAGTAATCATCATAAAAGACATATATTTATTGACATTATTATTATTACTTACTTACATGCATAATCAGATATTTGTCTACTCTTTTTTATTATCTTCTATTTTATTGAAAACATCATTCCCTTAAGGTCCTTCAATTCTGAGCCTTACGAAAATCATCTTTTCCACCCTGAGCAGGTTAGTACTATAAATTATAGAAAATAAAACACTTGAAAATATTTTTTAGGTTTTATTTCATATGCTTCTAGGTACACATGCTTGTTCCTCACATATGCTTACATACCATTAGTAACAAAGAACACGTGTCTGATAGCAAAATGGACTTCTTAAAATTAGCTGCTGAAGTAGAAGAGATTATGATGGATGCATCAATGTGGTGAAGATTTTGACTTTTACTATAATATTTGTTTCTTTTCTCTATTCATTATTAAGAAAATAATAAAGACATTGGTTACATGCACCAGAAACTGATGATGAGTTCAGTAAGTTTTCAGATATGGGGATATGAAGAAATTTAATAATAATCCAAAGTCAACTAGTTATGGTCAAAATCTTTTTAGGAAAGTAGGATTCTTCAGGAAAAACTATCTGCTTTTCAATAAAAATACATAACAGTTTTGTTGTGTTTTTCTATTCTTTTAATTTTGCTTTTGATATAAATAGTGGTGAAGCAAAGGCTTAAAAACATTTCAATAATGAAACATTTAATTCTGGTTAATGGCTAAATGTAATAGTTAAATTTAGACTACTGGGTAGAGTTTGCATTCCTGTATACAAATATAATGAGTTTGAGTGTATCAGTGAACGAATAAACAGGTGTTATCACTTGAAATGCAGTTTCATTGTACAAATTTATTTCAAGAGTGGAAGCATGGAAGCAAATGTGTTTCAAGAGTGGACATCACCAACTCATCAAGTGCCTCCATTTTGTATAATAACTATCTTTTTCATAGTTTGTTGATTGTAAAACTAGAGTATTATGATGTGTCAACTAAGTGTTGTTGATAGGAAATCTTCAAGAACAAATGCTTAAAAATGCAAAGTACTACTCAGATACAAATTTAAAGTAGAGGTTGTTAGAGCCTGCAGTTTAAACAGGGAAATCCTTTTTTGTTAATAAATTATATTATAAATATATATATTATAAATATATATAAATATTATAAATATATATATATTATAAATATATATTATAAGTATATATAAATATATTATAATAAATTATATTATTAAATATAATAATATATTATTTAAAATATATTATTTAAAAATAATAATCCCAAGCTGGTGTCACAAAAATGAGTAGTGCAGCTAGAACTTGAATAGAGGAGGAAATTTTTTACTTTAGGAGGAAATTTTTTACTCATGGGTTCTGGGGAACTGGAAAAGGCCTAAAGAATTTATGGATGCCCTAACATTGTTGGAGTCCAAGACTAGGCTGGGTAGGGCCTAGGGCTTCCTGATTCCTGTGGATGGCATAAAACCCAAGGCAGGGATTCCAGCCTTCCAGCTCAAGCCATTATGTGACTCTATGATTCTATACTCATGCTTTTACAAGGTGAAATCGCTAATTCTGGATGTAGAAGTCAAGCTTTAACCACAGTTTATTTGGAAATTATTATTAATGAAAAAATACTTTTCGTATGTGAAATACAATTTAAATTATACGTATTCTGTTATGTGATGCTCTTTTGATGTCTTAAAATTGAAAACTCTTGATTTCATACATCAGTGTTCAAGGTAAATTTAACCAGAGTATATACCTTTCCTATTTCATCTCTCTGAAACTCTTAAATTCTATATTCTGCTGTCATGTACTGAATTTAAAAATGAAATATTTCAACAGAGATAGAAACTGGGAAAACCATCCACATTACTCTCTGGCTGATAGCTATGCCACACTCTGAAACAGCTGAATTCCCAGGGTGCCAGTTGTCACTCCAGTCAGCAAGAGAGGCATTCATTTCTGTACTAAGGCTGTAGCATGTTTTAATGATTCTGAAATACAAGACATGCAAAACTGATTTTGCATTCTGTGCCCTTAAGCAAGCCTATTATCCATGTTGTGAAAACAGCAAGTTAGCATTTCTGTTGTAATTATTTGAGCTGATTATGTATTATGTTTCTACTCTGAGGCATTTTCTTCCCAAGCAGTTTATGCAATTACTAGCTGAGAAAAGGCAAAGCAGCACTCAAGAGGCATCTGCTTTAAGATAACCCCATGCAAGTTTTTCACAGCGCTGACATGCCTTATCCAACAAAAATCCAACAGACCAAAGTGACTAAGAAGAAAACACACAATGGACTTATCATATAGCTTAGAGTGTTATAGTATTGTCTTTGAATGATTTTTCTTTTCATTAATACTAGACTGATGATAGTAATAATTCTTCACATTTATGTGTTCATACTGCGCAAGGCTATATGACACTAGTGTTTTCCAATGATTTAAAAGGTTCTGATTTCATAAGCCAATATGTTCCCAAAAGTACAGACCAATACGTTAGTAATCCACACTTCTACACGTTGTATGTTTTGATGAAATATAAAGCATCTCACAAGAGCCATTTTCTGAAAGAAAAGATTCTGCAACTGTTAAGAAGAGGTGACACCTACCGTGATGCTCAACTATGCATCCTTCCAACTAGGCCAGTTTTGAGGATTTTATCATTTTCTTGGCCCCTGCCTAAGTGCAAAACAAAGCAGAGAGACCTGCAATGCAGCTGGCCTGCTGAAAAGTGCAACAACCACACTGCTGAGTGAGAAGGGCTGTGATCTCAGTATCTGAGGTCACTAGAAAATGCTGCTGATGGGGACCTGTAGAACAGTGGTTCCTTTTCTCCCTGAAGGGATGAGGAGTGCTTGCTCACTCTGCAGAAAGAATCAACCACCATCATAATCATTAGAGAAGGACAAGAAAATAGACTGGTCCACAAGTAGCCAGCCCAGTTGTATAGTAGGGGAAACAGGATAGGACAGCTAGGCTGCTGCTGCACATCCCAAGGATTGCTGCAGCATATCACTACCCAACAGGAAAAAGACAAGCAGTGAAATGGAAAAGAAGTAATTGTGTGATTGCTGAATTATTTGGGCTGGTGGATCCATAGGAGTGAGACCAACCAAGGATGAAGAGCATGAGTTAGGAGAACTAGCAGGGAAACCTGCTATAGAAGGGCAAGTTTGGCATGGGGGAAATCTGTGGGATACACTGTTACTGGGAGCAAGATGACAAAAACAGAAGGATCAGAGTCAACCACACAATTTCAAAGAGGATATGTACTTACTCAAAGAACAGCCAGAAATGGTATATGGCCTCAGCTCTGACCTGAAAGCAGGCTGACCGATATACAATAAATATGAGATTAGTGAGAAAGGCCCAGGGAGGTTGTGTATGCCCCGTCCTTGGAGGTGTTCAAGGTTGGATGGGACCCTGGGCAACCTGATCTAGTAAGCATGGAAGTTTGGTGGCCCTGTCAGGCAGGGGTATTGGAGATCATGATCCTTGAGGTCCCTTCCAACCCAGGCCATTCTGTGATTCTGTGAAAGGCACCCATATTCAAGAGAAGGATTTTCAACTGCCAAAGCTTCCAAGCTGATAGTAGAGGTTGTTCAAAAGTTCTACCTTTTGCCATTTTGCCTGGGGGAAAAGGGTAATTGAAAAACAATGAAAATCTGTGTTTAATTCTAAATAATGATCAGAAAATAATGGTTCTGGTTTAGAGAGTATCAGGGAGTGCAGTTTCTGGAGCAACTAACTCTTACAACATGTAAAAACTGTTTTTTTGGGGTTTTTTGTTTGTTTGTTTGTTTGTTTGTTTTTCCCTTAAATAACTTAATTTTGATGAAAATTTAGACAAAATTGTTTCCCCTTGCATTATTTTAAAGTTTATACTACAGATGATTGTCCAAGATGACGAAGAAAAGTAAACTTAAGAAGTGAAAATTATAGTCCATATCCAACACTTTTTAATAATTAAACATTTGTTTGCAGGATAATTAAATACAAATGTGCTTAATGCTTCAGCTTAAAAAAAGATCTTTTTTTTTTTTGTTTTTTTTTTGTTTTTTTTGTTTTCCATTATCTTTGTATTAGAAGCACCAAGTACAATTTTGAAAGTGCATCTTAGCTACATATCTAACTAAAAATACTTTCAGCATGCAATTATATTTCTTAAATCATTCTGTGCTTTATAATGTAGTAGCTAGAAGAGTGTTTATTAAGATAACTAGTTACTCATCTTCTGTCTCTGTTTGGACAATTACTTCTTTTAAGGGGACTTATCTTCAAACTATTTGATCACTGCATTCTGAAAATTGACTTTGTAAGTTTATCTTAATATGGACATACATGACTTGGGGAACGTAGCAATTATAGATTACTTCTGAGCTCTTGGAACATTCATACTTGTCATCTGATAACTAATCAAAGTTATCAAATGATGGAGAGAAGGAGGTAAATATGGTGATAAACAACACAATAAATCATAAGTCTTTGACATAAAGAAGACTTAATCAGATCTACTAGTGAAAAAGATTCAATAATGTCAGTGAGTAAATTTAAAAACAAAATCTTAAAATTTCCTTTTACCAAGAGTGCTGTGAAAATGAGGAAGTGAAAAGAGTAGTTAATAGTGTGTTAAATTATGACTAATTTAAGAGATTCCTTACTGATTAGCCCATAAATAGCAATGCCTGTAAAATTCCTGAAGTAGAAGAGACAGCTTGTTCTGTGAAGGACTGGGGAGTGTCAGTATTCCAAGACTAAGCCAAGGAAAATAGGTGAGAGATACCAACTTGTATGTGACATACAAGTTCAATATACCAGGTGCTACTTGTAAATGAGGGCTGTGCAAGTGAATATGAATGGGAAGTTTGTGGAAGGAAATAACATAGATCATGGGCAGTATTTTTCATGAATTAAAAGATTAAGCCCTATTTCCTTGGAAAGAAATGAGCAAAAATAAAAGAGCAGTGTTTGTGTTTTCAGTCTTTCTATGTAAAGCTGTATCCATATATTAAAATATGTCTTGTAGAGAAACACTAGAAGCCAATTAATGTTTGTGCTTCTAAGTGAAAAAGAATAAAAAAGCATCAAGAACACTTCTGTACTGTCATGTACTTAGCTTTATAGATATTTAGCTGTTCTACTGTTGTTCTGTAATTAATGGTGCATTATATATCCTTCTGAGAAAAGAATGTGCTTAGATGTAAATCGAGCATAACATTTTTGCTCAAGACTATAGAGTCTGTATTTCTAACATGTTAGTCTATATTTGAATGCTAGCAATGTGATACTTCTTCAATCATGATGACATTTCTCCTTCCTTCAACCCCTTGTTTCCTCCCCCAAAAAAGTCACAAGACTAAAAGGAACTGAAAAAAAGCAGAAACTGAAATGTTTTATCACAGTACCTAGAAGAATGAAAGAATCTTCCTTTATATTTTCCTAACCACAATTAAATTCTTCTTAAAAAGCTATGAAAATTAAAATTATATATCTATTCTCAAGAAAAACAAATTAGTTCTGTCTCACAGGGATTTTTAGACTAGTGCAAAAGAGTGCATAGCATAAGACTATCTTCCTGAAGAGATTTCCATGCAATGATAGAAAGTGTTCAGATTTATATTCTAAACAATCTGCCTTTCTGTACTCTCCTGTCTTTGACAGCAGGCTGGGAAACAATTTGTTCTTTTTGCATGCCTTCCCATTCCTCTAATTTCAACTGTGAACAAACTCCCAAACTGTTAGCTATTCTCCTAGTTTTTTGGGGATACTACTTTTTGTTTATAGATGATATGATGCTGACTTGGAGTAACTCTGTTTCTAATTTTCTTTCTTAAATAATCACAGTGGAGAACTTGTTCTCCTTTACTGTCAAAAACATTAAGACCCAAAAGATACCCTCTCCATTTTTAGTTAAGTGTGATTGTCATTTTTCTCATTGAGACTAAAAAGTGCAAGATTTCCCCACTTCTGCTTGACTTCCTTATATTTCTGCTGAAAATTTTCCTGTAGAACTTAGGCAGCCTATTTCCTACAGTTCCAAATATGTAGTACCTTTACTTTATTTAGAGTGCTTATTTATTTAGTGTGTTTTTATATCAGCTAAGCTAAAAGAACTTTCAAAAACCTTCATACATTGAAACTAAAAGTATCAGCATTTGCTTTCAGTGAAAAAAGTCATTACAGAAAGGATAGAGCATTTAATGAAGTAAAGTTTAATTATAAATGAATAAAATTTTAGGAAAAAACTAATTAGTACAATCTTCATTAAACTGTAGTCAATCTGTGCAATGCTGAGTCCTGTAGCAAGTATTCTATTCCTATGAAGGAAACACCTGCTTTGGAAAGAATGTTAACATTGCATCTAAAAGCTTTTTTTCCCTAACATACCTTAATAAGATGAGTTACTCACTAAATGTGTAGTTCAGAGTACTAGATAAATAAAAATCTATTTTTCTTCTTCTGCTAATGATGAATGCACTAGGTAGTCTACATTTAGTTCATGGTGAACAGACAGTTCTCATAAGAACAAAAACAAAAATTACTGACATAAAATGTTCAGAACATGTCTGTCTGCACACAATTTAAAATCACTCTATGGCTTTCTCTAGATCAAGCTCAATACTATTTATGAAGCTTTTGAAAATATTTAAATAATCAAGTCTGCTATGACTAATATTCAACAAAACAAAAACCATCTTAAAATAGCCAGCTGTGTAATAATTTTTGGAATTGCAGGCATAGACCAAGCATGATAATCTGGATTTAGTAAATTAACAGAACAAAGGGACAGCTCACTCAGTAAACAGAAATTAATAGAATTCTGAACAGGGAGATAAGTATTGTGTAGAGGCATATCTGAGTAGAAGCAAAAAGGGTAGAGAAATAGAATCATATAATCATAGAATCACAGAATGGCTTGGGATTGTAAAGCCTATCCAGTTCTGAACACTGCCAGTTGCAGGGTTTCACACACTGGATCAGGTTGCCCAGGGCTACATCCAACCTGGTCTAGAGCACCTCCAGGAATGGGGCATTCACAACTACTCCAGGCAGCCTGTGCCAGACCCTTGTCATTAACTGAGTAAAGAATTTTCACTAAAGATCTTACCTAAATTTCCCTTGCTTTTGTTTAAATACATTCCCCCTTGTCCTACCTAATCTCTACTTCCAGTAATGGGTAAGGAGCTAGAAGATACAGGATATTCCAGTCGATAAATGTTTTGTTTAGTGACTGGTGCCACTTCCAAAACTTTGTGGGTTTTTTGACAACAGAATGTCTACATTCTGGCACCAGGCAGCCTTCCCTTTTCTCAAAGAGAAAAGAGGGTACTTGGAGGAAAGCTAGCAGGGCTCATTGGCAGGGCTTTAAACTAGGTTTGAAGGGGAGGGAGGAGCTATAATAGCTTGCCTGCCCATTAAATATGTGGGACAGTACAACTAGGTTTGAGGGATAGGATGCTAGTGGGAGCCCTCAAACTGATGCCATGAGATGTGCTGGCAAAACTGCAATATGTTTGAAATCTTAAAACAAATGACCACTGAGGCAATAGGAGAAGGTGACAGGGTAGCTCAAAGGAAATACTTTAAAGGAATTAAGGAGTTATCCTTCAAGAAAACAACAAGGCTGTCTGAATAGCTGAAGTGCCACTCTCTAAGGGGGGAGATTTAAATGGGATATAAGAAAATATTTCCTGCTATAAGGGTAATGAAGCACTGGAAAAAGTTGCCCAGTAGTGGTAATTGACTCATCCCTGGAGACATCTGAGGTCAGTCTGGATCAGACTCTGAGCAACCTCATCTAGCTGTAGCTGTCCCTGTTCACTGCAGGGTAGTTGGACTAGACAGCCTTTAAGGTTACTTTCACACTCAGACAGTTCTATGATTCTATCACTATCGGACTACTTAAAAGTTGGTCTCTCTCCTGTTAATAAGGTCCTTTAATTACTGGAAGGCCACAGTGAGGTCTCCCCTGAGCCTTCTCTAAACTAAACAAGCATACCTCCTTTCTTCATGAGAAGTGCTCCTCCCCTCTGATCATCTGGACATCCTCTGGACCCGCTCCATAAATTCTCTCTCCGTTCTTTACCCTGACTCTATACATAGTTGGAGTTACCCTCGGTGGCCAGAGGAGGGAGTACCTCCCCTATCTTCAGGCTGAGGAAGCTAGGCTTGTACAGCCTGGAAAAAAGAAGGCTGTGGGGTGACCTCACTGCAGCCTTTCAGTACCTGAAGAGAGCCTATAAACAGCAGGGAAGTCAACTCTTTATGAGGGTAGATAATAGCAGGACAAGGAGAAATGGTTTTAAATTAAAGGGGGGAAGACTTAGATTGGATGTCAGGGGCAACTTCTTTACTATGAGAGGAGTTGTAAGGTGCTTGAATGGGCTGCTCAGAGAGGTTGTGGATGCCCCACCCCTGGAGGTGTACAAGGCCAGGTTGGATGGGGTCCTGGGCATCCTGGTGGCCCTGCCTGTGCTAGAGGGGTTGGAGCTTCACGACTGATGAGATCTCTTCCAACCCAGGCCATTCTGTGATTCTGTGACTCAGGTGCAATACTCTGCACTGGTCCTTTTTGAAACTCAAACCTGGGCCCACTACCCAAGCCTGACCAGGTCCCTCTGGATGGCATGAAATACATGAAAGGAAGAAGCGGAGACTGCAGGATGGTTACTCAAATGTCTTTTCCTTATCCATAAAAGAATAACGAAGCCACTGAAACAGAAGGTAAGCATAATTACTTTGAGCAGCTACTACTCTACAAGAACACAAAATCTAGTGATTAAGGTGTTTCCAGGTCTTCATTTTATGTCTGTGATGGTTTTTACATTGCCAGATGAATTAAGAGTTTTGCTGCATGTGTTAAGATAACTTTAAAATGAAAGCCTGTGTTTACAAGACCCCAATTTTAGAAGTTATTTTATTCTTCCATGAAAGAAATGGCTGATACTTTACTAGTTTCATTACTTTTGGTAGCGTGAAGATTTTAATTAAGTACGGTACTGCAGCCATCAAAGAAAACACTCAAAGAACACAGACAGATAGAAGTTAATAAGGTTTTATGTCACTTAATCCAGAAGACAGCCTAACATTTCATTGCTTAGTCAAGCAGCATAAGTGTAGCTTTCTTTTGTTTGAAAGTACTCTATTAATTGAGAGGAATAGAAATTGATAACACATAACGTAGACTTTGCTGATTCTTTCACCACAGTGATTATATACTGACTAGCTAGCAATTTAGCTCAGTATTTGCAGTTTTGTTTGTACTAAGAGACAAAATCACAATACATGAAAACAAGTATGTTTGGACTGGCTGACAAAAACAAGAATTCCTGAACTCAGCATTCAGTTTTTGTTATCTGATCCACTTTTGTTTTAAACAGCACATGTAGTAAGCCATGTAACATGGTAATGACAACAAATAACAAGTGCTGAATCACAGAAGAGCAGAACTGAAGTGCTACTAAAGAGATTATAGAACATTTTTGTCAAAAAAGCTCTAGTCCTTCTGACATTCAAGAAGACGGCATCAGATACACAAAATCATTTAGGAGTTTATAGTTTTGAAGATGTAGGTAATTCTGATGGAGGAAAGGGGAAATAAACCCAACTTTGAAGAATTGCTTGGATAATTTCTGCATTGGTAAGAAAAAATAGCATAAGAATTATAGGAAGGACTTCTGAGTTCTTTTCCAAGACACTGAATCTGGGAAATGAAATATTAAAGACTACTTTAAGTCTCTGAATTAGTGGAAACTATAAGATTGGAAAAGGACTAGTAAAACATTCTTTGGAAGGATACCCTGGCTATCCAGCAGCTTGGTTAAACTATGACAAGATAGAAGAATGAAGCTAAGAAAAAATTGTTAATATAAAATCATAGAATCTTACAGAAGTGTTGAGGTTGGAAGGGACATCTTGGTTCATCTGCTCCAACCTCTACTCAAGCAGAGAGACCCAGAGAAGGGTGCCCAGGACCATGTCCAAGCAGCTTTTGAAGCTCTCCAGGGAAGGAGAATCAACAGCCTCTCCAGGCAACATACGTCATAATGATAGGAAGAGAGAATGTGAATGAATAACAATTAATTGGAAAAGAAGCAGGCATATCAAATGTAGGTAAATTTGCAAGTGACAAAAAGAGATCAAATGATATTTCTGCTTCAGTTTTATAGTCAATAAGCAAAAATATAGTTTTATTCACTTTCTATTACATTAAATTGTTCTTCATCTTACAGGACCATGGTACCTAGGGTCCTGTTATACAAAGAACCTTCACAAAACTTACGACAATATTATTGGAGTATAGCAGAGATCACCAAAGGCTTTCATTTAGATGCTGGGTGCTTTTATTTGTTTATTTATTTATTTGATGTTATCTCTGTCTCTATTTGAACACAAAATATTGGACTAATTAAATGGTTAATAATTTTTATAAGACGGGATTTTATAATAGGAGAGGCTGAAGGAGCTGGGAATGTTCAGCCTGGAGAAGAGGATGCTCAGAGGAGACCTTATTGCTCTGTATAACTTTCTGAAGGGAGGTTGTAGTGAAATGGGGGTCGGCCTCTTCTCTCTTGTCATTAGTGATAGGACCATAGGAAATGGTTTCAAGCTACAGCAGGGGAGATTCAAGCTGGACATTAGGAAGTATTACTTCTCAAGAGGGTGGTCAGGCACTGGAATGGACTGCCCAGGGAGGTGGTGGAGTCACCAACCCTAGCGGTATTCAAGGCATGTTTGAATGTTGTGTTGAGGGACATGGTTTAGTGGGAGCTATTGGTAATAGGTGAATGGTCGGACTGGATGATCTTTTAGGTCTTTTCCAACCTTGGTGATTCTATCATTCTGTGATTCTATGATCTTAAGGTATAAACAACTGATGAATCTTCTGTAAGAGTTGTCAGTAATCCTGTGTGGTAAAAGTTTTCTGTATTATTTCTCAACAGAATAGGGGAAAAGCTGTATTTTCATACTCCTGTTCCCACATTTTAAGTATGTTTATTTTGGAACTATCAAATATTTTCACTTTAAAATTTGCTCTGCAACTAAAAAGGCAGGAAGCATTTTAATTGAAGGAACTGCATATCTGTGTGTGTTAGTGGTTGGAAGACCAGGGGACATGATGGTTTTTGTCTTTATGGCATAGTCTAGTCTATTATATAATAACCGCAGGACAGAATATGTGATTTGCAGCATTCTTTAGATGCATAACTTGTCTTTGCTGTACAAGTTCTTATGTATTGGACTGGCACTTGATGTTTTTAGCCTGTCTGGAAAACTTATGCTTTATCATTTTCAACTTCTTTCCAGTAAGCAGTTCTCAAGAGAGTAATGATGCTTCCTTTTTCCTATAATGTATTTTTGCATAATTACAGTGAAATTATTTTTCATCCCTGCAGCAACAACAGCTGTTTTGTGATCTTTCAAGCCTACACGTCTTTGAAGGATATAACCATAGCTGAAAAATTGTCTCTGGTGAGATTCAGAGCAGAAGTATTGTTTTTCTCATGGTACTTGAACTGATGTGGATATTTTTATTTGCATTGCAATGAATTGGGAATAGTCATCAAATCAAAAGACTGAAAAAATCCTTTATGGTTCTTTAATCATGGACATTTCTAACTAATAAATAACTTAGCTAGAGAAGGCATAATTATCAGTTTGAACAGTTATAAAACAGCATGTCTTAATAATTTTAATCTTTGTTATTCAATAATAGTTCATTATTGTTATTTCCTTTTTCTTATTTTTCTTCTGAGTAGGAGAACTTTTGTAAAACTTCATGCTCGCATTTTCATTATTTGAGTAGCAAATATTAACATTGAAGAATGTTTAATGTGACAATAAAATACGCAAAACTTAAGACTTCCTAAATGAGAGGATGTTCTGTAAAAATATGTATGGTATGCATCATTGTCAAGAAGATAACCTAAAAATGTTTTGCACTGATCTATACTTATCCATATGTGTGTGTTCTAGAAAGTGAGTACATATACTGAGAAGGAAAAAAGTATACACATTAAAATGAATATAAACCAAAATGGAAGATCTTTTAGTTTGACTAAAACTTCTGATAGAGTTAGCACTGTTACAGAAAAGTATTCTTACTTTAGAGAAGCTTTACAGTGATAGCTCTGCTAAACTGTTCATTTCTTCTGTACAAAATACACCTTTTCTTCAGTTTCCAAGATTTTTGCACAGGGGTTTAATTCAATGAAAATAAAACTTCTTGAAGTTTATAAAAAGGAAATGTTTCAGTCGTGTCTTCTCTAGATAATAAAAGAACCCAGACATGAAATGAGGGATTTAAATAGTACGTTATATCACTACAAGTCAGATCTCATCTCTGATAGATACAATACAATTACACAGTGCCTCCCCACCCTCCCCCCAACCAACCCCCTGCTCTCCCAGAATGTGGGAAGGTTATTATCTGAAACTAAAGTTCTATAAAGTCCCATATTAGGAAACTAAAGAATAGGTTCTCACAAGAAAATTAAATTGTTTAGGATTGTTGGAGATTGCTTACAGGGAAGATGAAGCCTTGATTTGAAGAACACTTCTGAGATTTGAAGAAAGACAGATGTAAAGTAAATAAAAATTGATTATTACAAATGGAGATTATAGCTGAAAAAATAATACTATACTGCAGATCAAAACTGGTGGCTAACTAATGGGCAATAAATGAATTACTGCATGTTGCTATAAAGATTTCTAATGTCTTTTGGAATTAAGCAATTTGGAAATCAGCAACAATATTCTTAATGTCTGGTAGTTAACACTCTGTTGATTTCAAATGTTTCAAAAAATTTTAATGAATTAATGTCTCCATTCCATTAAAACAAATGGAAGATTTTGAGACAGCTGGCTGAATCTTGCACATTGTGATTATTATTTTTGCAATAGCTTGTTCTTTACTTGCCGCAGTAATGCATTTACTTGATCAAAAGAGGGTCTTTTATAATTTTAGCCACAGGAAATTATTTAATTGGTTCTTAATTAGAACCAGGGCTCTGCTTGTTGTTCTCTTGCCTACTGAATGAACACTGATTCTCACTTTCAGCATGCTTCAGATATGCTTAACTACTTCATGTTCTTTATTCAATCAGCTTCAAAAGATAAACCAGTTTTTGTCTTATTAGACTTACTGTGATGACAGAAGGCAACAAGAATGAAGCACAAAAATACACCAAGATTTATCTAGTTTCTTGCTGTATCGCATTGAAATCTAAAGTTCACATACATGTTAACTCATTTATCTGTTTCATGCCACTTTGATTTGTCCAAGATATATTTTTTCAAGTGCCGCTATTTAATAGCATGTTAGAGATTCCAAATAAACGGAAATATGATTTATGAGTAAGCAAAGATAACTTTTTTGCTTCTTCAAGTAAAGACAGATTTAAAACCAAGCATCATACTATTTCTTCCCAAGAAAACTGTCTTAATAAATAAAAAAATTAAGCGAGTAGTCCTGTAAGTTTATTTCACTGCATCTGATATTCTGCACTTAAATGATCAGTTCACTTCCAGTCATATTCTGCTTAGTGAACATATATTGGCAAAAACAACCTGCATTCAAAGAACCATTGGTATGATAATTTATTCTAATTTAAAATCCAAATTGTAGCTCATTAGGGATCTCATATTCTGGTGGGAATGCCCATCATTGGTTTTGTTAATGATTTTCAAATGCTGTAATTCTGTATGAGTACATGCATTAATTTGCATGTAAAACTACCAATATGATTATACTAGATTCTGTCTACTGTCAAAACCTCTAGAAGTAAATTTAGATGAAGATTGAATGAATCTCGTCTTTAATATGTATAAAGATGAAAATCTGAAATGACATCAACCTTGAGCTGAAACACTTTTACTCTAAATCTGAAAGACAAAAGATACATCATCTACTATTATTGCTTTGAAAGCTTCTAACAGTTAACATAACGGGATACACACAAATTGCTGTAAAACCTATTTTTCAGATATTTAATTTAATAATGATTTCACTCAGGTGAGTTTTTGCTGTTGCTTTTCTTTTGTTGTTTTTGTGGGTTATTTAAAGCCTTTATTAGTCATTAATTGAGGCAACTCTGACAGTATTTTTAGTTCATTTTGTAACTCATAATTAAAGCCAGTAAAAATCAGTGCCAATAATTTCAGCTAAAGATGCTTCAAATGTTAAGTCAACCTGGATTAGCATAAGAAACTATATTTTTGAATAGCTGGTGGTATGTGAAAGTGTTAATGAAAAAAACGATGGATATTTTAAAATATTCATGTTATGATTCTTGTAGCATTTTTGTCTGAAGAGCAGATATACAGGATTAAATATTTCACCAATATCCTTTGACACCTATTCACTCTTGTACAAAGAGTTGAAAAACCCCTAAAAAATCTGACTTGTTTAATTTGAAATCTGGTTTGACACTTTCATTTTTGAGTTTTAAATTAGAAGCAAGACATTGGAGTTAGTAGTATTTGGTCTTTACTATAGTAGATTTTTTTTGTTTAAATCATAGGTAAAAGTTCCTTATTTTATATTAAGTTCTTTTCAATATAGAATCTGATTTTCAAGCAAAATATACAGTTTAGCGTAAGGTGTAATAATACAAAAGAGTGCATTATTATTTTTAATAAGATTAGTCTTCTGTGCTCCTTCCAAACCACCTTTAGTAATATGCAGCTCTTAGAATATTAATTCTAGAAATGTTATATGCAGCCTTTGATAATGCAGTTTTTAAAGTGAAGATCTTGTGTGGCGTTCAGTAGGGTGGCTGCTTCCTTCAGTTGTGCTACAAAACACAGTTTTGCAGTTGGTGCAAAAATAAAAGGCAGGATAAACCATCTGGATTCTAACATGGACTAACTAATTTAATTGGAGATCTCTATAAAGGCCTGAAATGTGCAAAAATCAGCTTTTAAAGAAATGAACTATAAACTGATCTGCAAGACAAGAGCTGAGCCATTTATTCTTTCCTGCTCTTCAGTAACATTTTGGCATGATTCTGACCTCTGATCTTTAATTACCAACACTGATAAGACCATTGAATACCGGAGGTTGTATTCTAAACAGGAAAGATGTAGCAGAGCCCATTGGTTATTGAGTAAATTGAGTAAATTGAGGGAAATTAAAATTAAACTAATTTTTTTGTTTGTTGGTTTTGTGAGGGTAATTTATAATCAAAAATGTATTTCTAGCTACATAGTGATTTCCTCTAAACGAAGATTAGATGCGTTTCTAAAATACATTATGTTTTTAATTATAAATTGCTGTACTAAGTAGAGAATATGCTGAGTGAAATCTCCAGGTTTATGTTTTTTTTAAGTCTCAGTTTCAGTTAAACATAATATCATCTTTACCTTTACACTGTTGAATTTCTCTAATACTATAGAGATGGATAATAGATTTTCCAAAAGAGGTAGACATTAACCTTACATATGACTTCTAATGAATAAGTAATCTTTCAAAAATAAGATCACTATGAACTAATAACAAAATACAAGCAATAATACTATGAATGTGGGTCTCCTTGTGCATGTAACGAAAAGAAATCTCTAAACCTTTGTGCACACAGTCAAAATTAATAATGTTTCAGAACACCACAAGGACTTCCAATGATCCTTTTTGTTGGATATTTAGTGAAATTCTTGGATGAAAGTCAAATTACTGATAATCAATCACAAAAATCCGACTAGGAAAGGAGCCATACTTGCAGTCTAGTTTTTCCTTTGCAATTCTGTTCTACATAGTACAAGAATAATAACAATAACTGGACAAGCTGTAGTGAATTCTCAAACAAAATCCCTCAGCTTTGAGCTTTACTTTATTGAAAAGGTCTAAAGCAAAGTCTGCCTGCCTTTGGAGCTTGGGACACAACACTTTTTTAGACTTTTTCAAAGGTGAAAATCTCTGAATTATCTACTTATTTTTAATCCCTTTGAAAGAAAACTCTTTTGAACCTGCTCTTTTTCCACTGAATGATAATCATGTACCTGGCACATGCTATCTCTGACATATGCACCCACAGCTGTTTTAAAATACTAAATCCTTTAGATATGTTTCTTATTATACATCAAGAGGCATAATTTGTGTAAATTGACTTAATAAGCAGCCCAATTATAATTTACAAATTTAGAAATATACTAGATTTTGTTTCTGTTTCAACTAAGTGGTTGTCTAATTATTCTATAAACAGAATTAGCTAACAGAGAGGGAACTGAAAATACAAATGGAAATTAAATCATTCACTAAGCTGTTCAATAAAGTCAAGGGAGATGATCCTGCCCTGCTGCTCTGTGTTCATGAGGCCTCACCTGTCCTGATGTGTCCTAGTGGAGTCCTCAGTGCAGGATGGATTTAGACCTGTTGTAGCATGTCCAGAAAAAGACTACAAAAGTGATCCACAGAACGGAGCACTTCTATGAGGACAAGCTGAGAGAGCTGGAGCTCTTCAGCTTGGAGAAGAGAAGGCTGCAAGGTGTGCTGATAGCAGCCTTTCTACATCTAAAAAGGAACTACAGGAAAGAAGGGGGCAGATTCTTTATCAGAGTCTGTGGTGACAGAACAAGGGGAAATGACTTCTAGCTCAGTGAGAGTGGATTTTGGTTAGATATAAGGAAAAAAGTATTTTACAGTGAGGGTGGTGAGGCACAGGAACAGGTTGTCTAGTGTTGTGATTCATGTCTCATCCCTAGAAACTGTCAAGGTAAGTCTGGATACGGCCCTGGGCATCCTGATCTAGCTGTGGTGTCCCTGTTCATTGCAGGGGAGTTGGACTAGGTGGCCCTCACAGATCCCTTCCAACCCTTTCTATGATTCTATAAACATGGATGGCTTTTCATCAAAAATACTGTGTAACAATATCAAAAATCTTTTCACCATCAAATTGAAACAAATATGCCTATGGCAAGAAGTCTAATGCTTTATGTATTGAAATATGTTTTGAGAGACTTATTTTGTCTTGTGAACTTCTGTGGGTTTGTGTAATTGAAGACATCTTGCTTAAATAGTCATATTTTTCCCCTAAATGAGAAGAGCTGTGTGTACATTTTCTATCATACTTGATACACTTATTTTCTGATATATAGCTGATATTCCAGTTGAACTCTAGGGATCAGGTAAGAAAAATTGATAAATTAGCAGTTTAATGTATAAACTAATAAATTAAATTAAATGTAATTCGTATGTTTTTATATACTGTTCATCATATAGGGAAGATTTTTAAAAATACAGTAATTCTTTCTCATGTTTGAATTGCTTATTTGCTATTTGAGATACCATAATAATTGATTGGTGTAAAATCAAAATTAAGCAGACATGAATTAGTCTTCTGTGTTATTCTAACCAGATGCAGTAACTGCTTCCATTCCATCTTCAACAAAATGAAGATATCTGATTTAATTAATGCCCACATGGACAGCATAGACAAATTAAAATTTACATTTAGCTATGGCATAAACTGGAATAGATTTTGTCCAGTAACTCACATACTAGTCTGGATTGTAATCTCAGATACAGGGAAGAAGATTATTGTTTGTTTCATCTAAAATAACTTATTTCTAAATTTATTTTTCTTAAATTGTGTTATTTCAGAAAGTATCATTTTCTGTAGTCATATTAAATCTTAATCTCTCTGCAATTATTTTAATAGCTTAGCTACAGTTAAAGATGTAGGTAAAATTTAATTCATATTTTATGAGGATAGATGTCACAGTACCTATGCATAAGGGTAATTTGTCAGCGCATCCATGTAGAAAAAAATATTTTGTCTTTTGTAAGTATATTCTCATCAGATTAACTTCATTTCTTAACATTGTCTAATAAAAGAACTAAGGTAAGTTTTATAGTTCAAATAAAACTTATAAGAGAAAATTTATGTGAGAGAATCTAGCACCATAACTAGAAAAATTTGTTTCATTTCATCAGATGCGAATAAACCAAAGTGTTTGCAACTCACCCGTACAGTCCTTCTCTTTCTTTCAGATCCCTTAATTCTTTAAGAATATAAGTACATTTGAGAGCTGAAGTTTTTGACTGATTCTGTCTCTTTTTATTCCTTTTCATGTGGTGATTCATAGTCCTGGGGAAAAGAAAAAAAGGGCAACACAGAAAGCAACTGATGTCTTAATCTATTATTCCACAATAAAATATAAGGCAATACAAAGCAAAGGAGAAAAAAAAAAGTCACTCAGTTCTTTGGACTGACTCAATACTGTACCCATACTAACCTTTAGCCAGTAAAGTTAAAGGCAGTATAGCCTCTGGATTGTCACTACCAATTACTGTTATCCTTGTGACAGATGTTTTCAAGGAAATAAAATACAATAGGCCACTAGAATTAAAAAAAGTAACTGAGAGACTTTTTACATAAAATATCTGATATACAACATATTGCCATGTAAAATTATTGGCTGTCAACATTCATTTTCACATTAATATCTACTGGAAATGTAATATAAAATTATATCGATTCTTAGGTAAGTTGCAGTTATATTTTTTTTCATTCTAGTGAAGACTAGTAAATGACAGGTGCCATTCTTCTAGGCATAAAAACATAAAAGTGGAGAGTTTGGGTTCAGGCATGAAAATCTTCACCTCAGAATAAATACAGCACAGACAGCATGAGGAACAGGAACTGTTCATATCAGCTAAAAACAGGAAAAAAAAAAAAAAAGGTGAAAAAAAATATGAAGAGTTTTATGGATCTCCACAGAGAATTTAACAATTAGCCATTATCACACGCTAGAAACCAGTGCTAGGGACAGTATTTTGGTCTGAATGAACTTCCTGTCATAGTTGCTGGATTAGTCATCCTCCTGACAGAAGCTGATTCTGGGTTCTTCCTTACTGCATTTCTTTCTTCAGACTTTCCACTACAGTTTGTAGAAATGTTGTCTGGAATTCAGTCCCTTCCCGATGTTAGTCACCTCTGTATTTATTACTGAAGCCGAACAGTCAAGAGATATGAGGGACATTAGGCCCAAAAAAGTAGGCATGAGCTCAAGACGGACTACTAATAAGTGGAGGGAAAAAAAAAAAAAAAAAAAAAAAAAAAAAAGGAATTAAAATAGGAAACTAAGAAATTGTTATTACAAATTGAAGACTTATCATTTGTATCAAGAAAAAGAACAGAATGTAGCCATTTGCAATTGCATTTATATAAATACAAGCAATTTCAGTTGGAGTCACTTAAAAAACTCCCTATAATGCTCAAGAACAAAGCATTAAACTGAAATCACTTTGTTATAATGAGATTGGTGTGTATATACATTCCCTAGTGCCACAGGTGCAATGTAGTTAATTCTTTTCTCATTTGCTGTTGATAATCTCAAATTCTTGTTTCCATTTAGTGTTTTTCTCTGTCATGGCATATTTTAGAAAATTAATTAAAAGGCTGGAAGGAATGTAAACAAATGTATTTATTTTAAAAACAGAATTAAAACAAAACAAGCTGTTAGAATCAGGTGTTTATTCTTACTGCAACTGCCCATCTATTTTGTCATTCTTATTAAATTCCAAGAAGCAATAACACATAGCCTCTGAAGCCTGTGGAAAGGGTGAATGCTAAAGGTAAAAGCAAATGGAGCTACAAGGAATGCTGGGTGGCCTAGAAAGAGACAAACATGAAGAATCACAAAGGTTGGAAAAAGCTTTCAAGATCATCCAGTCCACCTGTCCATCTACCATCAATATTTCCCCACTAAAACATGTCCCTTAGTACATCTAAACATTTCTTTAACACCTCCAGGGATGGTGACTTCATCACCACTCTGGGCAGCACATTCCAGCATCTAACAATGCTTTAGGTGAAAAAACTTTTCCTAACATCCAACCTGAATCTCCTCTGACACAATTTGAGTCCATTCCATAGTCCTGTCTCTAATTACGCAGGAAAAAGGCCAGTATCTACCTTTCTGCAACCCCTTTGCTGGTAGTTGTAAAGAGCTATAAGTTGAGCCTCCTCTTCTCCATACTAGGCAATACCAGTTCTCTCAGCCACTTCTCATAAGACTTGTGTTTCAGACCTGTTCTCTGGAATCACTCCAGAGCCTCAGTGTCCTTGTAGTGAGTGTTCTGAAATTGAACGCAGTGCTCAAGATGCAGCCTCACCAGTGCTGAGTACAGAAGGATGATTGTTTCCCTGCTCCTGCTGGCAACTCTATTTCTGATACAAGCCAGGATGCCACTGACCTTGGCCACCTGGGCACACTGCTGGCTTATGTTTAGCTGAGCATCAACTAACACCCATTTCTTCCACACAATCTTTCAACCACTCTTCCTCAAGCCTGTTATGTTGCCTGGGGTTGTGGTGGCCAAAGTACAAGACCCAACACTTGGTCTTGTTGAACTTCATCCTTCATTTCTTGTGGTTGGCAGGCCCTTAGAAAGCAGAGAGAACCTTTAGCCACTGATTCATTTGGATATCAAAATACCATTAAATCAAGTCCTCTTTCCTCCCACCTCCCCTTTACTGTTCCATCGATACATCTGCTAAAAACCACAGGTATACTGAAAGCTACAGCAACAACAGTTAATCATGAAAATACACACAAAAGAACTATATGTAAAATAAATAAATGAATAAATAATCACTAACCCAAACATATGGCTTAGAAGAATGGAATAGGTCACTACTATGTCTTCCACCAAGAGCATAAATCAGACTAACATAGTTCAGAGTAAGCAAGGACTCAAATATGTATGATAAGTTAAAACATAAACAGCACAGGGTTACATTTTTGTTAAACTGTAATAGATAATGAGAATTCAAATCCAGTGTTCACTGCATAAAAATCTTTTTTTATGTACTGAAACTACTGAAAATTCTAATATTTTGTATTTATGGTGGTGTTAGTAACTGAAATATGAATATAATACTAGCCAAACAATATCTCTGACATTATAATGGACTTACTATATGCAGTGTGAAGGTTAATACTATGGGTGTGAAAGAGGCCATAATATTTAGTTGACTTGTTTGGCTGTAAATCCAGCGGCAGCATTTATTTAGTTGAAAACATTTTTTCAGAGCAAGTCACAAGCTGTATAGATTTTATACATGATGCACTTGACGTTTGAAAACAGCTCTGCAACTGGTGCCAGAAAATATTTATTTGCCTTGTAAATACTATTTGTTAATAAATATGTAGGTAGGACATACAGTGTTGGTTTATTGCCCTATGTTTTACTTTCCAGTAATGCCACAGGATCTACACTGATTAACTTGTAATCTGATCCTTCCGTGGGACCAAACAAAATGGTCTGGGGAAATCAAGCTTCAGCCATGAAGGAAAATACATTTTCTTCAGACATGCCCTACTAAGAGTGACTGGTTTCTTATCATTCTAAAAAATAAAACAAGCAATGATTAACAATCTAATCACACTGGACACTGATTAAGTTTGTTCTTCTATAAGGCATGAAGAAACATGGAAGAGCTTGGATTCTACTGAAATGTCGCCTCTTTTATCCTTCACTTCCTGGGGAAAGAAACAAGTACATTTGAGACAGGATGCCTTACAGTTGAGATGAAAAGAAAAACACTGGGGTAAAAATACTAGGTTAGCAGATATTTTTTCTCTAAAATATTTTATTTACAAACCAGACTTTTGAGTACTTGGAGATGATGTTTCAAGCATGAATTAGTGTACGTGATTATCAAAGAAAGAAATTGATTTTTAAAAAAAATATTATTTATAGTAGAAAAAAACCTGACATAAATGAGATTCTGTCGTGCACCTCTTTTCTCCCACCTTTTTTTTTTAATGCATTTTTCTATCTTTGATTCTCACTGAACACTTGAGAGTTTTAACTCCCAGCTCAGGGTATGTACAATATATGTATAGCCTTTTTCAGTGTTGCAAGGAGATAATTCTGATGTCATGGAGAAAAAGACTCCTTCAATGCAATGGATTAAGATTTCTTTACAAATTAGCATAACTTGTTATACAATTAAAAATACATGTTCTCTTCAGAAGAATGTAATTATTTTGGTGTTATTTTGGATTATGTTGACTTTTAAATGACATATTTAAATAATTGAAATTGGAACTATGATATTGTATTTAGTACTTCTTTCATTTATGCATACAAATGTTTTTCCCACCATTTTAACAGAAAACTTAGCATAGATGGCAAACTGGAAGTCTTTCAATTGTTCCCAAAAGGAAAGACTTCAAATACAATATCACAAATATTGTACATCTTCACTGTAAAACAGATTGGAAAAAACATATTTGTCCTAAAGGATACTTTTATTTATCTATTTAATTCTTTACTGGTCACAGGAGGGGGAAGAGAAGATATCCTCTAGAGAAAAAAAAAAAAAAAATGTTTTGGTCAGATTTTCATCAAGAAATGTACATTGCAAAACTTAACCTGTAACATACAGCAAGTTAATGGAAGTAGATTGTTGACAATGAACTACAGGCATTGTTCAATAATTATTCAATCTGCACCAGAAGGCAGACATTGATATCTTGCCAAGGGAAAAACTCTAGTATTTACATTATAAGAAGAAGGTCTAAAATTCAACAAATATTAATCAGAAAATGTCAGAAATATTTAAATTAGACTACTTTTTTACAGAGAAATTTATTGCTTTATCAAATTTTATTTTTTAGCAACCTGATTTTACTGAAGAATAAGATTTCACTAGTGGCTCAACCTTTCAATTTTTAAACCTTTCTAAGGATTTTTAGCATTGAGACTTGTGTCTTACACTATTGAAGTGTACATAGGAATACTCTATCAGCCAGTATGATGGATGATTTGATAAGCTGGTAAAATATGATGAAGAGTGCATTATAAAAAATCTTAGCTGGGAAGTATTGATATCTAGGATGTGTAGCCTCACTAGAAAGTAAGACTTTTAAATTTCTTTGAATTTCTTTGTGATTAACAACATTTCTTGTGCAATATGAACTTGAAAGAATAAAATAATAGTAGTATTTCCTCAAAACACAGCCTTTTACTTTCTTGCCAATAAAAATAAGAATATTGGTCTTGTGTCAGATTGGGCACCTTTGGACTGTTAAAAGTATTACAGTATCAGTATTAAACAGTATAAGGAGACTTGGACATCTCCCAGTTCCTTTTCCCATTGTATCTGTATTATCTGAGAAAAATTGATTATTTTATTATTATTGAATTGCTCAGCTCAGAACTTTCAGCTTAATTAATGATCATGTCTGCTTTTAAGAGAACTGAGATGATAATTTCATCTGTCAGGAATTTCAGTTCACATCAAATGTACATTTTTTAGATTGAACAAATAAATTCAATAATTGGAAGAAGGCAGAATTTCAAACCTCAGGCTAATTGATGCAAATAGAAAATTGAAGTTCTAAGTGAATTTAGACTTAAAAGACAGAACTGAGCTCAGTAAGATATTCAGCAACATTCCTGTTGCTGAAAAAACATTGTAGTGTGAACTCCCTAAATATTTGTGTGCAAATATGTAAATATATGAGATGTAGGGATCCTGCTCATTTGTTCATTTGATTTGATTTATAACGTTATATCTCAGCTTTAAACCTGAGAGGACTAGAAAACAATAGTAAGTAATTCTTAAGCTCTAGTCATTGCTAGCCAGGGCTAGGAAGAGAAAAAAAAAAAAAAATCTTATAGAAGATGTGATAAATGCTGTTCTCCTGAAGATTACTTAACAGACATAGGCAAAACTTAAAACAAAGAGGAAAAGCCCAAATTGTCCCCCTACAAAAAGGAGAAAACCATGCTTTGGGTGAATAGATGAGTCAGCACAGTGTTAGTGAAAATGACTTAAGCATTTAATAACAGCTGCAAACATACAAATTTTAGCATACTTCCATTCACAAATGTAATTCAAGTAGTCAAAATATTTTCAGTACAATACAATAAATTATGCCTAAACAAAGTCTGAATTTAGCAGCACTGTGATCACAAAATGATCAATATATCACAGGCCAAGTCATTCACAGCTACATATGAAGCAACATAACTAATCTACCTCTTTTGGACGTATGACATGACTTCTAACAAAAGCCGTGCTTCAATAACTTTTAATCCCTTGGTTTTATGCACCTTAAGAGAAAATCTCAGGTTAAGTTCCTCTCTGGTGATATGCAAGCTAAAATTTTTTTATTTAATGTTTCACTTTTTCATACACTGGAAGCATAAACAATTTAAATTACTGCTTAAATCATTCTTTAACACCTGCAGGTTAACTATTTACAAGTTGTTATCAGATGATTAGAGAAGGAATCTAACTTTCTTGGACAAAATACTGGAATCTCAGGATATCTGCCATTACTATGATGTTCTACTTCTTGAAAAAGTCAATGAAGCTATTAAAAGTTCTAGATGTGGATTTAATGTACTCTTGTACAAATGTGTCACTCTCTTAAGGTGCCTTAAGCCTTTCTTTAGATGCCAGGTTTGTGTGTATTATTTGCACAGAAACCAAGTTTTTGTGGTTTTAATTTTTGGTTGTTTAGTTTGTTTGTTTTAAAATGAGGAGTGTTCTGTTTAATTTTATTCCTAATAAGGATTCCTCTTTCAGTGTTATAGAAATATGTGGAATGATGTGTAATTAATTCATATTTTTCTAAACTGTAATTCCTTCATTTTGAGGATAAATGGATATTGTATAGTAAACCATCATTTTCTACATCTAACTTATTATTTTTACTTTTCTTCATTAGGCTTAGTGTTTTCTTCATTAGGCTTAGTGTTCAATGACAAATTATATGCTACTACTGGGATTTTAAAAGTAAAAATAATTTAAAAATAATTAAGTGAAACTTAATACAAATAGGTAATTGTATAAAAATGAAGACAGTCCTTGTGGTCACTGAGAGTATGAAAAATAAAGGAAAAAAAAATGAATGTCTGTGATACTGATCAAGCATCAGAATTCACATTTGAAAATATACAACAATCCATTAGATAGGAAATGCAGAAATGTTCTTGCCCACTGCAGAAGGATTTTGTAGTAAGAAATCAAATATGTCTCCCATACAACCCAATTATATTTTATACAAATTGTTTATGTAGACTTAGTGAAAATTATTTAACATGGAAATGAAAATGATGTGTCATTTTTCCAGTTATGACTGGTTTCCATGATCCAGAAAGTGATACTGAAGATTCAACTGATAGATTTCCCAGGAAAAGGAGAATATGAATGGCATATCTAATCTTATTCCCCTTTCCTTCTTGACCTAACACAAGCTTATCTTCTGGAGAAGCAGAAGTGACTAAGGTATCGTAGTAAATTTCTATCTTTCACATTTCTCCACGGTTTTCATTTACAGTTTGGTGTGAAGTGGAAAATTTCAGAAGGCGTATCTAATATTTGTACAAGGAGTGCCAAACCCTGAGTTGTAGTAGAGGTCTGATGCTGAAGATAGCAAAATCTTCCTTGTGCTTCACTCCCAAAAATTAATGATAGAAAAGAAGTAAGAATAAGTCCTGTAAAGACGTTCTGAAGTTTTAGATATCGTTTTCTGTTACTGTACATTTCTGGAATTGCCTGGTGTTCTTGATTGGCTAGGTTTCTCCTACACTAAGAGTAAGAGATTTTTTGTTTGTTTGTTTGTTTGTTTTTGTATTCTTTTATTTTTCCTGTCTTACCCCCAGGCCTTAATTTTTCAGTCAGATCTGATCTTCAGATAGATATTACTCCCTCAACTTGCATCAAATACTTAATTCCTAGTATGGTAGGTCTTCTGCAATTGTTTATCAGAATGTTTGATAACATTATTTCTTCTGCCTAACAGATTATAAAAAGGTGCATTTTTCCTACCTAATTCCAGTTACTTACCTGAAGGTTCTTTGTCCACTCTATTAATACAGATAGAATTTTACTCAACTCTTTTAGAATGTGTTCTTATGCAATATTAGGGCACTTACTTAAATGAAGGAAACCGTAGCCCTTGAGAAGAATGGTTAAACCATTTTCTTTGTGTTGGGGCACTAAAACAACAGCATATTGATAAGTGGTAATGATCATTACGCCCTGATCTGAATGGTGCTAAAGCCATACCAATTGCTATTCCAATACAGGATAATTTCGTATGAAAAATATGAAGAGAAGTTTTAGGTGAAACTGTGGGGAAAATAAAAGAAATTATGCTTCAGAAAACATGATAGGGTGAACTTTACCTTTCACTTGTCCAAGCTGTTCAGTATTTCATAGTAGGACTTAAGCAAGACTTACCTTAATTTTAACTATTTGTTCTGGCTCATTATCTGTTGGTTAATTCCATTCTTTCACACAGTGAAAATCTATGCTCATTTTTGTCTGCAAGAAGCATTTTACAACTCTATATTCATGATGTAGTACCACAAGGCACAGATGGATGTGTAATTGAAAGCTCTCATTCCTGAAATGCAAAAGATGTAAAAACACAAGTTCAAATCCTCAACGTGGTGTAGCCTAAGTGACTTCAATCACTCTCCGATTTAGTGTGATTTTATCAGGATGTACAGAAGTAAGATGAGAGAATGACATGTATTTTCATGGGTACTTTCATAGGCTATAGATTACTGTGGAATCAAATTGATCTGTGTAAGAACATAATACAATTGATAGCAGAATTATAACAGTTAACAGGGGTCATAACTTTACATAAAACTTTGCAAATATGTAGGAAAATCTTCGGCAGCTTTTATATTGATATAGCACCTGTTGTCTCTAGTTTCAGAAGCTTATAAGATGAAATCCTTAGATGTAATAACAGAATTTTTGGAAAGTGAATCTATGCGTATAGTGTAAAAATATATATTATGTGCATTTGTCAGGCTGTATGGAATTGGAAGATTTTCCTTACACACTGTAGTCTCTACCTACTTTTCTCAGTGCTTATGCTGTGGAGAATCAGAACAACCATTTCCAATTCACAAATGCTCAAGCAACCTGCTGTGTCACTACATGGGCATTTTTATCCTGTGTCTGTTTGGATATCAGTGCCTTCTTTGAATGCCCACTTCAATCTTATGTCACAAGTAAGGTCTTCTTTTCTTCTCTGACATGTTCCTACTGTTCAGTGCTTCCTGGGGGGGAACACATGCCTGCAAATTCTCACAAAAGCCTGTATCTCAAATTTTCTTAAATAAAACACAAGAACTCAGATTCTGGAAATCTATATTCAGGATCTTAATTAGTAGGAAATAAATGCGTAGGGATTTTGGAAATAATAATTAATAAAATATAAATTCATTTGATTTTGGAAATAATAATTAACAAAATATAAATTCATTTATGTTGATGTCCATTAGAAGCAGCAGATGATCACATGTTCATGCAACAAACTTGGTCATTAAACTAAATAAGTGTTCTTGGTGATACCAGCAGTGTGCTGTGTTTTACCATGTAGTTAAGTAAAACAGTACTTCAGATCTTTTATGCTCACTTTCCATGGGGACAGCTTAAACTGGACAAGTATCAGCACATAGGTATTTGTATGCATTAGATGAAGTAAAAAAGGAAAAAAAAAAAATAATAATAATCCCACACATTTATCTACTGATAAAACATGAATAATTAATGTTTCTGCTAGAAAATAGTGTATTTTAATACCAAAAAGTGACAGACTTAAACACACTGATGATAAACTTCATTGTGGTTACACTGATTGCCTTTTTGAAGCAAAATCCATTCCTTAAGAATTAATCAACTCCTGTGTGCCTGAAATAAAGTTTTATTTTGTTTCATTACCACAGTAGCCTGAAAACTTTTTTCTTTATGCTAGGCTAAAAAACAATAATTTTAGTGGTACAAACCTCATCCTTGAAATATTTATTTATTTATTTTTAATTGGGGAAGAGGAGGTGAATAATATGTTGAAGATTAAATGCCACTTTCTGTCATTACTTTTAAGTTTCTTAACTGCTTGCTTCTATTTTCAATTTTACTATCCTTTTATTTAATGCTTCTGTTTATGAATAATAATAAGGAAGAGCAGGTTTTATAATGCATGACAAATGATTAAGCTACAACAGTATCCCTGATCTCTAATTTTCCAGCTTTTAACCTGTGGGAAATAAATGTGTAGAGATTTTGATAAATAATAATTAACAAAATATAAATTCATTTCTGTTGATATCCTGTTTAGAAGCAGCATATGATCATATGCTCATGCAACAAAACGAGCAGGATATGGAAGAATTTTAAAAAAAATTGTATCAAACAAAATGTTGTCACAAACAAAGATAGTTTCATGGTTATCTTAGTGGGCAGTGTATAACTATTTGGAAGTGTAATATATGTAGTCTACTGCAGCTATTTAAGAAAAATGTCTCCTTTCACACATACAGAAAACGTTCATAAGAGTAAAAACACAGGGAGGGAGGTTTGACATATTGGCATCACCTCAGATGTTTAAATGAATTTCATCATAAACTTAAAATTACAGTATTTTCATTGGAGAAAGGAAAAAAAAAATCTTAACTGGATAAATAATCTTCCACTAGTGACAGAACACATGGTAAATTTCACTAGAAAAAACTAATCAACTACAATATTTAAAAAATAATAATAATGATCTAGGTATATCTCATGCAAAATTAGAACTACTAATCAGGAGGAAACAAGTAAAACACGATTTCTAAGACTCACTTGAATTTGAAATCTAAACTAAACAAAACAAAAGCCAAGGTAAGATACAAATTCTATAGCCTATTAAACAGAGAGGTGGGTATTTCATGAAATAAGTGAGTAAAACAATATTTACCCTGTAATAAAATTTCACTTCCCATTCAAGCTAATTCATTGCAAAAAAACAGTAGTAAGTACATTTCACTGGAAGCAAGGAAGATTGGAACATTTATTTCATTCTTATTTTAACAAGATTCCTGATAGCTAAGACTATTACTGAAGAGTCATGGGAAACCCAAACTCTTTCTTATTTCCCTGTCTGTGCAGATTTGATCATATAATGATGACAGATGATCAGATGATCATCCTATAATCTGATGATTAGGGACTTATTTGATATTTTAATCTGCTCTCAGTGTAATTCTCTCTCAAGAGAGTAGGGAAAGGATATGGAGGATCTTTCTCAGACAATACAGCTTTGCTTTCAGCTACCACAATACTCTCTTTTGATAGCTGCTAATTAGAGTCTAATTCACAAGTAATTTGGGGTAGTCTTAAGAAAAAGTTTCTCTGCAGTAATAATTCACCATCCTATCCTGTTGCCATGGTGCCATATGCAAAGCAAAGGAGAGTTTAATTTTTTATAAATATATCCTCTTAATTTCTAGTTTCTTCTTTTGTGATAGGCAAGAACATTCTGTTTCCAGCTTCTAATTGTTCTTTCTGTTTAGAGAATCTATATATTTATACTTAAATATATGCAGCAACATGTCATACATACAGAAATACACACAATGTATTCATTTGTAGAGTATGAATATATATAGCAACTGCATAATTGGCAATACATTATAGAGATAAATACAGACATTTATGTCTATTCATATATATATTTATATAACTATATATACATATAGTTAAATCTTAGTGGAGTTCCTCATGAGTTAGTGCCAGCCCATTTGCACCTGCAATATTTGCTTATATCTTTAGTCATTGGTCAGTTTCAGAGCACATATAATTATCTGCATGGTAGTTGACTGCCTAATGACTCCACTGTTCTTAAATTTGTATGTGTGACTCTTCATTTTTAAGTATTAGGAAGAAAGTCCTCATGAGAACTAGAATCATTACAGAGGTTGCTTCTTTAAAGGTTTTTTCTTACCTTAAGGAACAAAAATTTCAAATAAATTATTTAAATTTTTTAAAATAAAGTTGTAAATCCTTACAAAATAAATAAATAAATAGAAGTATTTAAGGGAAGAAAAAAAAAAAAAAACGAAACAAAAAACCAAAAACAAACAAACAAAAAAACCTCTAGATGTCTGATTCTCAAACAGTCCTGAGGTTGTTTGTGGGGGAATCATGGAGAGAAGTAAGAATACCTGACAAAGAAAAAGATTAGGAGAAAAGGAGAAGGCACTGGCAGTTTTGTTGAGAGGCCTTAGGTTAATTTAAAAGGTTAAATTTAACTTTTTTTTTTTTTTTTTTTTTTTTTTTTTTTTTTTTTTTAACCAATATGCTTAATCTCATCATCCAGTGCTGAAATCTGAATTGCTGTTTTTCAGATTCTTCACAAACACATTTGTGCTATAAAGTTGATAGAGCGTTAAATTGATAGAGTACTGTGGCAGTATATCATGCCACACTCTTTTTTGTTGCATAAAATGAAATGCTGTGTGTAAAAAGTGTTTAACTTCTATTTACATGAGATACAGCATTCAAACCTGGACAGGCTGTGCAATTGTTGTTTTCATATAATTGAAATGGAAATGAAATGCCTCCTGTCTACAACCTTCTGGAGAAAAGATGAGGCCTAAAAAAAAAGGGTGTAACTAGTCAATCCAGAAATAACGTATTTCTTTCAATGCAAAAGGTTTATTTTAAGAATTGGAGTAACTTAAGAAATAAATCATTCCTATGGCAAAATGGTCGCTATTTTAAAAATGTTTTCACATTACACATAATTAGCAGATACAAAGAAAGTCTTTCAGACTTGGAAGGAAACTGGCAAGTCTGGCTCAGTGCCTGCATTTATCTGTTAAAGATAAAAGGAAAAAATATGTGCGAAAATGCTCTTCTGTAATTCAGAAGTTCTTGGGAGCAAATCAGTACTTCAACTGTATATATTCAAAGGAATTATGAATGGGAGATTATCTATATCTCTTAAACAGAAATGTGATTCAGAATTTAACTTTTCTGTTTACTCAGGTACATCTGAGATACCTAAAACAGTAACTTATATCCCTTCCTTACAAAAAATAAAATATTTGATATAAAAACAAAATCACTTGCAGAACTTTTATATGTGCTCAGAAAATTCTTTAGTAATACAAAACAATACCTGAAACTGCTCTTCAATCTAGTGCACTAACTTGCAGCTTAGGTTTGTCAAAGGTATACATTATCTAAAAATCTACTAAAAAGTCCTAATCTGTTTTGTGAACTCTGCATAGGTTTTACCAGTAGACATAAATAATTCATTTTTTGGTGCTATGAGGAGGGTCTGTCTCCCCATGTATCTGTTTGTGAGAAAATATTATAATACAATGATTTTTTAAAATTGTTTTATTTTATTTTAAATAGGAGATGTACTTAAAATCCTACCATGGGATTTCTTTGTGTCAAAGATCTGCAGTTGCCACTGGGGACTGATTTAGATATAACTTGAAGTCTAGGAAACTGTTTTGGTGGCTTGTGAAGAGTTAACTAGAGATCATCAAAATTGTTCTCTCTTACTCAGATAACAACTTGACACCTTTATAAATTCATGAGCTGAAATCGCTCTGCACAAATGCACAATATCCTATTTTTAATTCAGCATTGTTTCTATTTTGCAGTGCCCTGTCTGACTTTGCTCATAGGTTGGAAAGTAGTGTGATGCATCATTTATGTTGTCTTCCACCTCTATTGACTGATAGCCTCTTTTCCTGTCAATCATTTTGTTGCTTTCTGTCAAAAATATTGTGAAAAAAAATTAGTTACTGTTATGATTGAAGTGCATTCACCTGTAAATGAGTGCTTGAGACAGAAATTGAGAGGAATGGCTAGTTGTGGCAGAGATCTGAATAGAAGTCAGATGTTACTGTCTAATTGACAAAGTGATGAGTATTCCTCGTTTGCTTGAAAGAGAGAACAGCACCATCAATAATTATTAAGATATCATTTTGGCTGTGTTCCAGTTGTAACTTGTAAGCCTTCAGTTCCTTGCTGGCAGGATTATGAGAAGCAGAGAAGTCCTTGACTCTGTATAAAATCTGCACTGCATCAATGAAAAAACATCAGTACATTATTTGCACTACTTTTAATTGAAAATGCAAAACGCAACCTAATGTGAACTGTTACAAAGAAAATCAACTATATCCCAGCCAAAATGTAAAGCTATACTGAGGTAGCTGATTTATTTTGTGTAAGGATGCATGATAATGCTATCAAAGTTCAATGATTAAGACTTCACAGTTGTATCTGAGGATATAAAGTCATATATTCTTATCTATTTTTTTTATCACTGCTCTTCAGTTTAAACTTTATGTATGTTCAGTAGCTTATACCCATATTAATTCTGGAATACAATGAGTAATGTGTTTCATCAAGTGTAGTTTATCACTGAAGAAGGCTAGTAGACTGGTCAGGGACTAAAGCACATGGATCACAGAATCACAAAATAATTTACACTGGAAGGGACTTCTGGGGTATCATCCTGTGCAAGTAAGTCTACTTTGATCAAGTTGCTCAGGACCATCTCAAATAGAGTCTTGAGCCTGATGATCACCAGTGATCTAGATTTGAAATACATTTAACATTCTGATAACTTGTTACAGTATTTGATTCTTTTTGTAGTAAAAATAAATAAAAATTTAATACCTAATTGGAATTTCTTACAAGATGTCTTTCATATTATGTCCACCGATTCCAGTCATATCATTGTGTACCTCTGAGAAGAGCCTAACTTTTTCATCTGTATCCTAATTGCAGATAGTTATTTACTTTCCATTCAACCTTCTCTGCTATAGGTAGTTCAAACCCAGTTGTGTCAGCTCCTCCTTGTTTTACATGTGCTGTATCCCTGTGGCTATCTTATGGAAAGGACTTGGTTCACCTGGTTTTATAACTTTTTCATCCGTATTTTCATAATCAGTCATCATCTCTTTTGACTTTTCAACAGCAATCATACCACCACAGATCCCACTCTATTAGGCATTCTTTCTCACTACATTTTCCTGTAGAAGTTCACACTGAAATGGCATCTGCCATCAGCTATGCTAAGATGCCAACCAAATAGAGGTGGAGATCAGAAGATCACATTTCAAAAAGACACAAAATTCAAAATTACATTCACTCTTAATAATTGGGACTGACTTTAGATCAACTGTCTTAGAGTAAATTATCATGTAGAAAAACAAACAAACAAACAAAAAACCTGAACATCTGCAGCTTAAACACTAATGGGTATGCTATTTAAGGGCTGTTTCAGAAAACAAGAAAACAACATAATGAAATATGAGTGACATCTGTAAGTCAGAAAAAGAAATGTGAAGAAGAGGTGATCACACCAAAACATTGGGACCGTCTGTTCCTTTTGTTTAGAATGAAATTAAGCTTATTTGGAAACAAGGTATCCTGTAGACATGAACAAACAGCTAAGCAGTACCTTTGAAGCACATAAAAAATGGGTTAAGCTATAGAGATTCAGCTTTTAGATAAGCACAGGCAAGACTGCAGGATGAACAAGCACACCTGAGTAAAGATAAAAGAGACCTTGTGTTAACAACTGGAAAAGGTAGAATTTGCTTGCAGGTAACTGGTGACAAAGACATACTGCTGTAATGTTCAGCATGCATCCAAAGCACTACACTGTGTATTATTGCCTGATAACTGTGGCTGTGTACACGTAAGAGCTTCTTGCTGTTGTTGACTATTGATTTGGGGGTTTTTGTTGTCAGTGTGAGTTGTTGATTTTCTGTTTAGGGTGATAATTATCACATCCATTTCTTTCTGTAGACTGACAATTTTCCACTTTTTCCATAGGCAGACAACAATTGTTTTAGAAAACAAAAGCAGTAATGAGAAGAGTGTATTTGCTATTCCAACTTTTATCATTTTGTCTCATAACTGTTAGTTCTTCGGATTCTTTTGGGAAGGGATTGGCACAACACTTAAAAATGAAATTATGGAGAGTCTATACATTACCTCACATTTGCATATGCAAACCTTATGAAATGTGTTATGTCAAATGCTTGAAAATATTTTTTTTACGGGAAAGAATTATAAATATATGTAGTCCAGAGATATAATGGCTTGAGCACAGCATCTGGAAAAATGTCAACAGGAACATCGGAAAAGGTTGTTTGGCTGATAGATACAGATGTAAAGATGACTAACAGGATAAGTTTTTATAAAGGAGCTTTTGAGATGAGTATCAGTAAAAGCTCTTCCTGAGAATGAGATTGGAGTGTGTCTTGCTCTCAAATGATGCCAATGGTAAGGCATATTGCTGGAAATTTGAATTAAAAATGCAGAAAATAAATTTTAAATCATAGTGTTTCATTATTTGATTGGATAGCAAATATAAAACCTCTCTAGGATTCAAACTGCCATGCTTTTTGCCTGCTTCTGAGGGAGAAAACAGGAGGAGTTGGCAAAAGGATTTGGTGTATCTTCTGACACTGAATACTGTGACATGTGACATATTTGGATTTAAAAAAAAATGACCAAGAGCATTCCTTACCTATAATGCATCTTAAAATGTTAGGATGTTTCAGTCATAAGAAGACAGATATTTTGCATTAACGTAATATTTTAGTATTTTATTTTGGTTTATGAAATCATTAATGTTTTGTGAAAAGATCTGAGACTTCCATTGAAGCCTTCTCCATGGAATTTTTCAGCAAAAATATTTTTGCTTCCATGCTTTAATCCTAATTATAGTAATTCATTGTTGTGGTTATTTTACATAACTGGTTACAGGAAGGAATGTGTATCTTTTGTTTTATTGCTATTCAGTGAAACAATTTGTGTTTCACAAGGAGAGAGGATATCTATATCAATATCTGTATCTATAACAAAGTATCAAAACTTTGGTCACTTAACTGCTACAATCTCTATTTATTTAGTAACTTCTGCATGAATTTCCCAGTGTTGTTCACAAACAAATAATACTGAACAACAGGAAAGAATAGTGAGATACCTCAAATAAAGCCATTTTTTAAATGACATTCTACCATTTTACTTGTTGTTGTGGTTTTCTAATTTTTGCTGTTGGTATTCCACATCATAACATCATGTGGAGCACAGAGAAGAAGAACTACACATCCCGGGGGACCTCAAGGTCAGAGAGGGAAATAAATTATGGAAGTGACGCTCGCTCTCTCCCTCTCACTGCCTGGCAGTGGGTGTGGGTGTGCTTCCATGCCACGTGTCTTCAATTTCAAAGTAGGCTTCTCAGTTTTTGGAAACCTCTCTCTCTCTTTTTTTTACTTGATTTATTAGCCTCAGTTTCAATTAGATTGTATTATATTGTGTTATCTTGCATTCCAATATCATAGTTAGTAAAATAAGTTTTCCTTCTTAGATCATTTGAAAGTTTAGAACTCAGTATCTTATCACTGAACTGAAGTACAGGAATGTAAACAATACTTCCAAAATGATTTTACATTTTGAATTTTGAATGTGGGCCCTGAATGATGGGACTGCTATCAATCAGGTAGAAAATCAAGGGTAACAATAAATGGCAACATGGAATTGTCCATTCAGTAGTGATTTCAAAGGCAGATCAAAGCTAAGAATCACTAGAAAAGTAAAAAAGAATTAAACAGGAAAGCATCATATCTCATCATACAATTTTTGCAGCATCATTCATTTCTCTGCTGTAAGGGAAGCAGTTCTTCAGACATCAGCTGTAGGCCAGTGATTCTTCTCCAAGTTATATTAAGAACAGAAAGAAAAATGATCTGCAGGAGAGGCTATGCAAATTCATAGGAATCCAAACACATCTACTAAGTACACCATATCCACAACAGAAAGATCATAAATTGAAAATTTTGGGGAAGAATGTTAGGGGAACGAGTCATATACATTTGCCAATTTTTCATTCTTCCCTAGATATTAATTTATGATGTTTTATTCTGGAAACAATAAATATTTAGACTGATTCATTGTGACATTTATTATATTCACTCTTGTCTATATTTCCAATGGCAGGCACTGATTACACCTACTCTGGTAAATAAAATAAAATCAAGAGGCACAACCTCACTGCTTATGTGCGGATTAAAACGTCAGTCTGTTACCTGTAGTCCTGAAACTGCAGTTATTTTATGTAATTTTTTCTTTTCCAGTTCAAAATTCCTAATATTTTTTGTTTGTTTCTTTCTTTGTTTTGTTTTGGTTTTGTAGCCTGTCCAAGTCTTCTTTTCATAGATTGAGTTGAAGAGAGATATCCAGATGCCCTCATTTGTGACTCTAGCATATTGAGGATGCATTTCCATCATGAAGCCTGAACAAGGCATCACTGGAGGAACATGGAATATGGAGACAGCCATTCTGCCTGTTAGAGTCATGCCCATTGAGGCTCTGTGCATCACTGTTTTCACATCATCTCATACACAACCAAAGAGCACACAGGATGCTGATGAGCAGCTTGAGTATGAATCCCACTCCTCTGACTACACAGAGGCAAAAAATGTCTGGTCTCACAGTAACAGGCAATGTTGGGCACTCTGACTTGTCTGGAAACTGTGCCTGTAATTAAATAATGCTAAATGGTTCCTGATCCAGTAGATATTTGGGCTGTTCTAAATTCTACGGATTATTTTTCGTAAGTATAGTTGAACCCATGTTATTTCAGTGGGGAGAAAGACAGGCTTCTATATGCATTACACCTGGAAAGTTGCTTAATATAAGATTTATATTCTCACCTTAGCAGTAGAAACATTAATCTTCATAGGCTTGGACTGAATATACAGAAAGAATAATAACTATGAAAAAACATTTCTCTTCAAAGCTACTATCCATCTTATCTCTTAGCCCATAAGCCTTCACTTGTTATTCAAGACTCCTAAATCAAAATGTTGTGAAGGTCAAAATGACTCTAGTCATTCCACTTTATTTAGGGACAAATCACTGTCTTTACTAATATTTTTCATGACACTATTTAATTAGTTGTCAATTTCAGATGACTGTTCATCTCAGAAGTTTGAATGCTAAGTTTTTGAAAGAACTGAATCGGTGAAAAAAATCCAGGTGATGTGATTTAAAGTAATTAGTTCTTGTTTATTCAATGCTATAAGCAGTATTTGGAAAGCGCATGTCAAATCTTTGCCAGCTCTTTATTGGCAGAATTGTAGTATTTTCTCCTCCTGTTATTTACCCAGTACACTGCATACTTATGTACAAATGCTAACCTCTGGCTTCAACTTCCAGTAGTGGTTAAAATTTTCAGGACCGAGGTACTTTGCAGGCATGAATTGTTCTTGTTAAACTTGGCAAAACAATTTTCTTCCATGGAAAGTGTGCTGTTCCCTGGACTGTTCTCAGCAAATAGTACAAGTGTTTATAAAGGCACTGTTTCTTCTTCAAAAACTGTGTGTGCTGTTGGCTATAGATCATCTCCTGGGTACCTCTAGAGAAGTAGCACAAGAGAGACAGAATTGTTTGTTTGTGTGTTTGTTTAATTAAAGATGAAAATGTTATGCAATATGATCACAGTTCTGCATTTTAACTACAAATTGTTAGTGAAATTACTTCACTTACTTTTTCTGATTAGGACTCAATGGAAGATTCATTTAATATTTGATTAAATTAGAGCATTGTGGTGATTAATGACTTCTACATTGAAAGTAATATTACTTCAAAGTAATTATATTGATGTGACTAATAAAATTGTTTGAATAATAATGTATTATTACACATTACACACACACACAAAAAAAAAATAATGACAGGTATGCATTTGAGAGACTGGGAGAACTCAGATAAAACCTAGTCTTGGTCTAAAATAGGTACATACATTATTGCTCAGGATTTCAAAGTAATGAATTGCAAATTATCATTTTTATTTTTTCATAAATATAGATTTCTGATGAAACGTGGTCACACAGGTCACAGTTTTTTCCTTTTGAAAAATGTGTAAATTGTTGTATACAATTAAATCCAGTGTTCATTCAGATTAAGCATCTAATCTGACTGCATGAAACAAGTAAGAGGTAAAGTTCAGTAGAAAAGCAAAGCCTTTTTGTCAGTAACACAATAGTTGGATTATATAATCTATTTTCAAAGCAGCGTGACTATAAAACTATAAAAGACTTCTGATCAAACTAGGATCAAGGATTCAGTTCAGTACATGAGAACACACGCAAAGCTCTATCAAATCTGTGAAATTTAAAATTTTGTCCACTGAATACTTAATCAATGCAGCCTGATCTTTGTACAAACAGAATCTAAATCCAGATAGCATTTCCATATTTTTCTGAAATGTGAAAATTTATTCCTGAAAAATATTTGCAGTGGACAAGGTGTGCTACAAAAAAAAATTACTGATTACTGGGCTAGCTGATGTTAAAATATGATTACACCAGTGTTACTCGTATCCTGCTTCTCACTGGATATAATGTCCAAATTATTATTCAGTTACCATTTTTGTCATCTGTCCCTGTAGCAACTCCTGCCTCCCTCTCTGTTTTTTGTTTCTGTTTGTTTGTTTGTTTTTGGTTTTGTTTTCCATAAGTACCTCATAGATGCGTATATAGCCACCCCTTTTCTGCACTCTCTATTTGGAGACAGATTCAATTTTTTAATGTGCCCCTTGGGTTTGCTGACTAGGAGGTAAATTGGATGTGTGCAGCTGAGAGTGAAAATGCTCCTTTAAATAATACAGAGACAAAGTGAATGCTTGAATCAGAGCATATATTTGTGGATAAGTATATATCAGATGCACTACTATCTGTACTTTGTTCTCATCTGTGTAAATAATATTACAGAAAACCTGTCGGACAGAAGGCAAATGATGTATATTGTAGAATCATATTTATACTACTGGTGTTTCTTACTTGGAAGAATACTTGAAAGAAAGAGTCATATAGAAACATGTTGTCATTCATTATATACCTCCAGATGATATGAAAAAACAAAACAAAACAAAACAAAAAAACGAGTCAGATTTGCAACAAAACTCAAATGAAACATGTGGAGCCTTAATGAAATTCACTAAAGAAGTAACCTAGCAATGCATACCATTTAAAGTAGCATTCTTCCACTAACAAGAACAAATATAGTTTACAGTGAATACTGTTTCAAAGACAGCACGTGTGAAACCACACACACACACACACACACACAAAAAAAAGAAAATTAAAAAGAAAATAAATCTACTGACAGTAATCCTGTGTTAAAGGATAAAGACATTGTTTATTTTTACTAACTTATGAATAATTCATAAGCGAACAAGATCTTAAAAAAGTAAGTTTATGGATCGTAGATTTATTTTAAATAGTTTCTGAAAGTATTCATTGTCTATACAGATTGAATCTGTTTTCTGCAAACTGCTCTTCCAAGCTCTTAAAGGTACTCTGAAGGACTGTGCATAAAGCCTGTGAAATGACAGTGAAACCTTGATATGAAATTATGGCCTTCACTAAACTTTTTATGCTTCACTTGTGCTCAAAATTCAAAGGATTTACATAGAACAAAATGTCCAAAGCATCAAGTTCATTTCAGTTTTGAAGGTTTACTACTGCCTGAAATTCATGAGTGTAACCAGTTTCTTCCTTCTTCTCTCAGCACAGCAGTCAAGGCATTTTAACTTGAAGCTTAACTGTCAAAAAAACAAGATTTGTATTTCACACAAAAGTTGTGGTCTTCATCATTTTCTTGGTTTCATTTTGAAGCAAATCAAAAGTCATTTTTTTTCCTAAGATTTCCTCTACGCTAGAAGGAATGCTTCAGTTACTCATAGAAATTAAAGCAGTTTTAAAAAATAAGAGAGCATCATTAAATAAATTTTAGGAATCTGAATAACAACAACAGCAGCAAATTTGAACTTCCTTGAATAGTCATAAATTGACATGGAATCTGGGGCTCCAACATAACCTTTCAGTTTTAGATAGCCTAAAGCCATAAACCTGGAAATATAATTTTATTTCAAACTTTGTAGCAATTGATATGTGAGGCCCCACCAGTTTGGCATAAGACTCAAATAAATTATTCCCATCCCATCCCACCAATTCTATGAGATTCTCCCATAGCTGCAGTGTATTACTACAGCCTACTTCCAATTTTCTTGCTCCTTCTGATTGGTAGTAACCATAAAGATTGGCACCATGTTTGTTGATGGGTAGAAATGAGGTTCTTCCTCAATTTATTTCACAGTGAGATAAATGATATGTAAATTTGTGTGAAAGAAAACACACTGAAAAGCTAGTGAATTTCATGTCTTAACATCCCATTTTTATGTCCAAAAATATCATATTTTCACTATTGCAACATTACTTTATACAACAGGAAAGAATGCACTTAAGAGATCAGCAGAAGAAGCCTCGAAATAAGAAACATGACAGTGTGAGGTTCAAATTCACCTGGAGTTACAGACTTTTCAGCCTCTGGCTACCACACTTAGCATTTATGTCTTGGAAACATGGACCCTGTAATGCTACTGACTATCTGGCTTTAAAACAGAAGAATTCTGTATGGCAAAAATTCTTCAAAGCCAAAGAGTTTTGGAAAAAGAAAATGTAACGTAATGTAATGTAATGTAATCAAACATTCAAATGTAGAAAGCTACTCACCTTAACCTGCTATGTTTCCATTTACAGGTGGTAAACATGAAAAGGACTTTGCACTGGAAGATACAATGCTATTCAATATGTAACTAAAGAAATTATTTTCGCAGACATATGAAAGACTGATTTACACAGAAGTAGGGAGATATGTGTCCTACTATCTCCAGAAGGAATGAAGGGGAAGACCAGCTCTTGTTCTGTTATCCCTCCTGCCAGTTTTATCCAGAAAATTTCAGTTCTACTTAATATTCAAGCATTTTAAATCTGAATATTATTTGTAATATATGTGGGAAGGCAACAAATTATTTTTCTTTGTGTGTAGTTCTTTAATTTAGAAATTCATTACAATTGCACATAATCATGTTATTTCCTTGTATAATTGCTACAGCAGTGTTAATTCAGGACAAATTAATGTGGATAATGTGCAATATGGTTTTTTAATCATTTTTCAGATTTTTTCCTATTACCAAGGACTATCTATAACTTTTCTCATGTTAATTAATTACACAGAAATGGTGTTAGAATGCTGCTGAAATTCCTAAGTAGCTCTTCAGAGAGCTTACTATTTCTTATAATTTATTTTTTTGTGTGAAGTAAAAAGAAATTTAGTGCATTTTAACAGGAAATACCAGGTAAGCACTGTCACAGTCACTTCAGGTCATACCATATTTAAGGGGAAGGAATGAGGAAATAAGAAATGGTCATGCAAGGAATTTGCTGAAGTACAAGCTTGAATTCTGTGTATGTTTTCAGTGTAGTATAAATTAGAGCATTTCACTGCTACCATATGGTCCTTTTTCTCTACTTCTTTTTGGCTGTCACCCATGCTCTTTGACTTGTTCAGTCTTAAAGATGATCTGTCCTATCTTCCATATTACTGAATTCAAACCAATAGACTTGTTGACTACTATCTACTTGTATTCTTTGGGTTTTCCAAATATTAGATACTCATTATCTGCCTACTTGCCTAAGGCTGAAAGATGAATTGACAGAAACTCCATTCAGCTGGTATCTGGGCTGAAAAAATTAAAAGACGTCTTCCTCTTTAAACTTAAATTTATTATAGTGACTAGAATTTTTTCTTATCTGAGAAGTCTGGACCCTTTTTTGTGATGAAAAGTGGTATGTACTATACGATATTCTTTCATTCTGCATCTCAGTGGCTATAACATTTGTCCATGCAGTTGCAATCTTTTCTCTTTTTTTTTCCAATTTCCGTGTCCCAGTCACAAAATACAATATCTTCAGGATTATGGAGAGAGCATATAGTACTGAATAATAATAAAGCTGGTAGAAGAGCTGATAGTTACAAGATCATAGAATACATAGTCGTGTCCATAATGCTGTAATAATAATAATGCTACTAAAAGAAGGCTTTTTTTTTTTTTTTCCCTAATTTTCTTTTATGAAAAATTGAAAATCCTGAGTTCTGAGGGAGACTGTGATACTCAAATAGAGTGACCAGGTCTATGAAATTCAAGTTGAATATAGGCTGTTTCCATGTTTGATTTTGTGTCAGAGCAAAGAGAATGCAAATAGGCTTCAGTTGCCCCATGTTAATAAGCATTAGTCTCAGAAAACATGACTATTAAACCCAAGAGCTCAGTGTTGTAAAAACCAAGTTAAGAAGTTAACATTCTACTAATTAAGTAGATGGACTTGCTTAATATATCTGAAGTTTTATCTTTCCTGTTAGTCCTACCAGTTAATAGTTCAGTGATAGAAGCTTTCATTAGAGGAAACAAAGACTTTTTTGATCACATCCCTGATTGAGATTCATGTTGCCCGTCACATCCTCTCCTGCATATGAATGGTTCTTTCTACCATAAAAGTAAATTGTTACTGTCATTTCTTCACTTATTACACAGCCAAATGCTGATTGCCAGAAACTGTAGGAACATATAAGAGCAATAATATTTGTTTATACACTGCCATTAAATTTTTCCCTCATCATCTGCCAACTCAAACTAATACAGACAACAAGTTAAACTAGTTGGATGTTTTTGTCTGCCTTCTTACAGTGATTTTTTAAAAATTACTTTGTAATACTAAAGTGCATTTGTTTTCTCCTCAGCAAAGGAATAAGGAAAACATGATCCTATTCCTAACAAGTTTGAAGTTGATGGAATAATAGAATCATATAATGGCTTGGGTTGGAAGGGACCTTTAAGAACATCTAGTTCTAAACCCCCCTGCTCTAGCCAGTGACACGTCCCATAAGACCAGGTTGCTCAAAGCCCCAGTTGGCCTGGTCTTGAACAGTGTCAGGGTAGGGGAATCCTCAAACTCCCTGGGCAACCTCTTCCAGCATCTCACCATCCTCACAGTAAAGAATTTCTCCCTAATATCTAGTCTAAAATGGACAGTCTTTTTCACAGACAACACTGCATTTCCACCCTCTCTGTTTTAATGATGTCTTTCCAAATCTATTCAGCAGGCAGAATTGACAGCAGTCTTCAAGGTGCTGCAAAGTAAGGTGTAGAGAGAGTCCATGAGGCTTCACACATACTTTGCAGTAAAGCAGCATCAATTTTCTCATCAGTTTTTCATCAATAAAAGCAGTTTATGTTAGTTGTGTTATAGAAGTGGTACACTGATACGTCTCACAGCTCCTTAACATACAGAGTAGAGCTTACTTCTCTAATGACTTGCTTATGTAATATAATCAGAACCATTTATCCCAGAGACAGAAAACATACAGAGAGATAACTGATAATTGGGGATGATTACTATTAGTAATAAATTTTGATGGACATTTCAACACTGCCTTTCCATACTATTGCTCTATGAGCATTACTTGCCTGTTATACTTGCCTATGTCTGTCTGCCACCATTTATATGATTTCTAATCATTCAGAATGGAAAAAATCTTCAAGATCAACAGTCAAATAATGAGCATAACCCACAATATTCCATCACTAAACCATAGTGACACACTCACATGTTTCTTTCCAGGCACATAAACTCCATCATTTTCCTGAAGAAACAATATTTAAGACCTCGGCCGCCCCTTCTCAGAAGAAACTTTTCTTAATATCCAGTCAACACCTTCTCTGGCACAACTTGAGAACATTTCCTTGAATTCTATCATTTGTCATCTGAGAAAATAAATGGACAACATGATACATGATGGAAGTTCTCTGGAAGAAGCTTTTGCATTTTCTCTCTTCAGTGCTGGGAAAGGGTTCTTTAGGCTAACCAGCTTAACTGTTTTTTTTTGTTTGTTTGTTTGTTTGTTTGTTTTTATTTCAACAGTAAAATGCCACATCAAATATCTAGGTTGTATTTTATTTCCATTAAAATTGGTCTCAGTTATGTAGTAATGTATTTGCTTGGACCATACTGCCATTTTTTGCTTTTGAGTGTCAGCATTTTTGAAAGGCTTCATATTTTCTCTGCCTTACAAGCACCACTTAGTAAATGTAGGGAGGAAGTACCTTCTAACACCACAAAAAACTGCAGAAACAGTCCTTTTCCAAAATGTATCCACCTGGTTTTGCAGATTAAACAGTCTGTGTATCACCTTTTCTAACCCAAGATAAAATAAGGGGGTGTATGAGACACGGCAGAGTATTATCTGGGATGGTAAGAATGTTATTTGGAAATTTCTAGTGTAATTTAGTTTTGTCGGCTAATGAGAAGTAATGCTAGCCCTGAAATCAATGCAGGGATTATGTACTGAATTAACCTTAACTGAACATGTACTTCATCAGGAAGTATTTAACACAAAATTAAAATCAGCTTTATTGTAAAAACAACAATTTGTATTTCTCAACATACTCTATTTAATTAACATTTGTAGGGATTTCTTTGAAGAGCAATGCCCTTTTCTCACTGGTGCACATTCAAAGTGAATTAGAGCATAGATTTTATAGCAGCCAATGTTTCAATTAGCATTTAATATTTTTAACTGGCTTGCCAATATATCTTATTGTATTTTTTGTTTCCAGTCACTATTCAATTGATTTCTATTCCCATTTATTTTAATAAGATAAAATGAAAAGTTTAAATGAAATGCTGATAAGATTTCTTCTCTCTTCACCTTCAGCAAATGTCCTCTAAGACACTGAGACGAAGGCATTCAAATCTGTGAATTATTGTTGAATGGAATGTGAGGAGTGTTTTTAGAAATTTATTTTATGTTGAATACTGTGTTTGATGCAGTTTTGTTAGACCCTTTTAAGGCCACAACATTCAGTTGTTGAGTATAAAATACACATATTAATATAATTTCAAGCACAAGGTCTTACAGAGATGTAAACCACACTCTCAATAAAAGCTAGGGGATGTAAGGATGGAGTACAGGCCTGCCAGAAAGGACTTGACAGTACTGGTGGGTGGTTAGCTGGGCATGAGCCAGCAGTGTGCCCTCACAGCCCAGAAAGTCAACTGTATCCTGGGCTGCATGAAAAGATGCATGGCAAACAAGGTAAGGGATCCTGCCCCTCTGCTCTGCGCTGGTGAGGCCTCTCAGCTGCCCAGGAGATGGTAGATGCCACATCCTTAGAGAATATTCCAGATGATCAGGCTGAACCAGGTTCTGAGTGACCCAACCTAGCTGTAGAAGTCCCTGTTCATGGTAGGGAATTTGTACTACATTACTTTTAAGGGTCCCTTCTAACTCAGAAGTTTTTGTGATTCTGTAAGTTCCAGTCACTTCCGTTGTTTAAAATTACTCCATAATATACAGGTGTCCACACATTTGGCTTTCCTGGGCTATCTACAGTGAAGAGGAATTGTCTTGGGTTGCATTTAAAATATATAGTATGACTAATGTATAAATGTAACAAAACTTTTAAAAAATACTTTTTAAGAAAACAGTTAAAAAGTGCAAGAAATACATAGAAAGTAGGATATTTGACCTTGTTCTTGTAAAAATAATACATCAATATCTGGTTCAATATCAGTAGTTGCAATTCTTAGCGAGTTCTCAAGGTGTTCATCAGTATTTTACTCGTCCTGTATTTCACTGTAATAAATAGTTGTTCACAAATGTATGTACCACCAAAAATGCAATGACATGAATAAGGTGTGATTATGAAGAAAGAGATGTTTTTCTCTGGTAAAATAGGTTTTATATAAGTCTAGTAAAATAATATGATCTTTTTTTTTCTTTACAACTATAGTCTTATTGCAACGATGTACATTTCATTTGAAAATTATTTGGTAATTTAATTTTGTCAACCAAAACTAGAATTGCAAATATATTAAAAATAATAATAATAATAAAAATAAAAATCCATGCTTTTTTTAGCAATCTTGAGAACTTATTTTCAAATTCCTCTATCAAAATAGCAAGCCTGACTGCATATTTTTCACTGTTCACAGGACTGTGCTTAGTCAATGTAACAAACTGCACAGAATTATTCACTGCAACTTGAGTCAGCACTGCATTGTGCCCCATGCCCTGGTTTCAGCTCAGACTGTGCCAGTCATCCACTGATTTTAGGTTGTTGCTGAGGGATTGATGTGTGGCTGGGAATGGGCCAGGCTGTGTCAGAGTCACCTTTGTGATGGTGTAAAGCAGAGGGCAGCTGTATGCAGCCTGTGGGCCATGGGTTGGACATATCTGCCATAATAATTCAGTCTACAATTGTGGTAGGCAGCTTTGTTCACATAAATGTATGTAATTCACTAGTAAGGTTAACTATGTTACTTTGAATCTATAATTACAATAATTACTGGATATTAGAAGCCAAAAATGACTAAGAATATATTTGCTGTTTCAAAAGAATGTAGTAGGTCAGCTCATTTCTCAGACTGAGAATTCTGTGATATTTTATACAATTATTTCTGTTTGCTCTGTATGACAAGGAATATACGTATCCACAGAGAAACAGAGAAAATGTAAATAGAAAACAAACAACAGTACATAAAAAGAAAAGGTATTATTTCAGTCCAAGTCATGTGACATCTTAAAGGAGCTCTTAAATAGAAGATAAACAGAGAGCACTTAGAATTGAAGAATATATTTTCAGGGTGTTTACCCTATCTCTCCTGCTGCCATAGTTTTCTTAATCAGCTGACAATATGTCTTTATCATTATTAGTTAGTATCAGAAAGGCTCACAGCTCTGCAAAAGCTGGAGTGATTAATGCTGCCAGTTCATACTGGGGTTTGGCATTCTCAATAAACAGCCGACTCACCAGCAATATATTTAACAATCTAGTTTCCTTATTTATACTGTAAAATCTGGCATTTTGTTTTCTGTTTAAGCTGCTGCTGTATCTTCTTCAGCAAGTGAAGTAAACTCTGCATGACTTGAATAAGTTTGACTTTACTTCCAGTTCATCTGGACAAGCAAAAGGTAAAACAGTGCAAGACTGAATCCCCAAACATACTTCTACATTGAGTTATTCCATGCGGCTGTGTCAACTATCTCAGCATCAGTGCTAATTGGAGGTCTTTAGGTCGCCACGTTTACTGATTTTATACATGATATCCAACACCATCCATGAGTCAGTAGTGTGCCCCTAGTAATCTGAAGGTCAATGGTGCACTGGGATGCATTAAAAAGAATATGGTCAGCAGGTCAAGGGAGGTGTTCTTTCCCCTCTATTCTGCCCTGATGAGGCCACATTTGGAATATTGTGTCCAGTTCTGGTCTCCTCAGTTCGAAAAAGGCAGGGAGCTCCTAGAAACAGTCCAATGGAGGGTGACAGAGATTACTGAAGTCCTGAAGCATCTCCCATGTGAAGAAAGGCTGAAACACCTGGAACCGTTAAGTCTAGAGAAAAGACAGCTTAGAGGGAATCTCATTACTGCTTATAAATATCTTTAGTGTGAGGGTCAAGTCAGTGGGGGCAAACTCTTTTCAGAAAAAGTGGTAATGGGTAGAAACTGGAACACAGAAAGTTTTGTACAAACACAAGAAAGAACTTCTTTACTGTCAGAGTGACAGAGCACTGGAATAAAGTGCCTAAAGAAGTTGTGGAGTCTCCTTTTCTGGAAGCATTCAAGAGCCATCTGGACTTACTGTAGTGAGACTGATTTAGCTGGGGACTGGACTCAGCAATCGTTATAGGTCCCTTCCAACCTCTACAATTCTGTGATTCTGTGAACCTGACATTCACTGATGTCTTTACCTGTTCTCCCAGCATGAAGAGCAGCACTGGAGGGTTCTGTACTCTCAGAGATCAGCCACATCATATCTGTGTTTCTTTACTGTTCTCATCAACTTAGTCACAGATGAAACAGTCCTTTTTGTACGGAGTTCCTTTCTCTTTTTACATCAGAAAACAAGAACACATCTTTTCTTTTACCTGCTTATGCTGATATATAGCCACAAATTAGCACTAGCAGACAGAGCCAAGACAGCATCTGCCTGTCTCTAAAGTCATTTGGTGCATCAGTCCAATACTATAAAATTCTGTTAGGTTCAGGACTCAAAAATCCTAGAGTTGATTTAAAGAATTTATGCCCATAGTGCACTATCAGCAACCAGTACAAGTTTCCAAGCTTGGTATTTTTGGCTCATCCTAAAATTCTGTAAGGACAGCTGTTCTATGGATCATTTCTTTTCTCCATGAGCTGGAAAAAGAAGGTTAACAGAGTTTAATGAAAGAATTCCAATACTGCTACAAGATGCCTCTCTGGTCTGCCTCGTCTGTGAAAAAGCTGAATTATATCATAGTTGAATACTTAGTCCCAGGACTCTCTTACTACCAGTGGAATATTTCTGGATCGAGTCATTTTATGCATTATTGTCATTTCAAAATGTATCTCATGCAGGGACCATGTAACAGATCAGTATATCTGAGAGCAGCTCAACGTGCCCAGTTGTATTGACAATTTTGTGCCTAGTCTTTCTTCTCTTCAGCAGTTCTTTGCCAATAAGGTTTTTTCTTTTGATGAGGCAGAAATGGTACCCATGCAAAAGCATATCTTCATGTACATAGTATGGAACAGAGTACCATTGAATGTATGATCTGCAAAAGTTGCACAGGAAAATGCTTCTGGTCTCAAGCAGCGGGACACAGATAAACCTACTGCAGAAATGTGTAATCTATTGTATATTCTAACACAAAATATTAGCATGTAATATTTATTTCCATATTTACTGGATCTTAGTAATTATTTTCTGCTATTTATTTTACATTACTTGAAAGCTCAATGTTGAATGAAGTATGTTTCCCCTGCAGTTGATTATGTACAGATCCTCTTTAGCAACAGAATAAAAGGAACTATTTAAACACCTTTTGACATGAATATGTGTTGTTGCAGCACAGGATCTACAAAATAAAATAATATAAAATAATTATTATGGCACTATACTCAAACACTAACACAATGGTACAGCACTAAGTTGTACACTAGGGTGTAATGCACAAAGTAGATGGATTGCTTAAAGGGCTAATACACACTATTAGACATTATTTGTTAAGCTGAATTTGCATAAGATTCTTTTTCAGCAATATATTTGATTTCACAGCATACGGATAATTCTTTCTTTGATTCTGTTGTAACACTGTTTCTGAACAACTGAATTTTTTCTTTGCATAGATAAACTTGTATTGCCATAGTCTGATAAGAAGTTCAGTCATAAGGCCATTGAAATCAATGGAAACCATAGACAAGGACTGTGACAACAGCATTGTATATGAAGTATTATCAGGTGACAAACACAGTTTGCGGAAATGCAAGTAAAAATTCAAAGCTCAGCTAGTCTCTACTTATGATGATATTGTAAGTGTCTTGGCAGTAGAGATAGGAAGTAGTAAATCATAGCTAATCAGGGAAATAAAAATCAAAAGTATGATTCTGGCATTTAGCAATACTCAATATTTTCAAGACACAGGAGCCTGTGTAGTTATTCCCTTTTCAAATTTCTCACTTCCAGAATCTATTTCTTTAATATCATAGAATCATACAATTAAAGAATGGCATGGGTTGACAGGAACCTTAAGATCATATATAAAAGCAACTCTGAAAGTAATATCTCCTATTTTGTGATGTTGACCCATGATGTCAGAGGCAGATGTATGACAGTAGAGGTTGAACCTTCCTACCAGTATTCTATTGCATTTTCTTGCTGTGTGACAGATAATGGCAGTCTGGCAAAAATGGTGTCTGATGTGGAAGTGCCTATAAAGCAAAGGTTTGTCACTGAATTCCTCTCTGCAGAAAAAAACATTGCATCCATTGATATTTATTAATGCTTACTGAACATTTATGGAGATCAAAGAGTGGGTGTGACCACAGTGAGGGAGTTTCAGCAACAGCAACAACAACATGAAACACAAGCCATGTTCTGGATCGCACATAGGCTCTTGCTCATGACTGGCGAAAATCCACAGTTAGTGGTGATGACAGTGTTGAAAATACTATTTGTAGCTGAGAATTTTGTCTATGATGCAGTGTGCTCTCTGTATCTGTTGTAGTTTCCAAGGAAATAAATAAGCAGGAGACATTACTTTGAGCACAACCTACAGGTAGTCTAATTTTCCCTCCTGTTATGGTAGGGAAAATGCTTTGTGTTCAATAATTAAATTATTATTAAGATATGTGCAGGAAATATAAGGGTGGAGTTGTCAGAGATTTGTGACATGAGATTTACACCTGGAAAATGTCCTTTCTTGATTGTATAAAGGAAGTGGTTTTCCTTTAATTTCTCCTAGGCAAATTCAGGAGTTCTGGATGAAATTAACTTCCAAAATAAGACTTTAGAAATAGGGGGAAATCCACACTTTAAATTGCATAAATGAAGTAGCATGGTCTGATAACTTGAAAAATTTTCTTTGGCTACTTGATGCAGACTGAAACTCACAAAATATCGTAAAAGAGTATATGAACAACCAACCTTAGTAAGAAGCAGAAAGTTAAACAATGATGAGATAATTGCTTTTTAGCCTTCTGATAGATTTTAATAGCTTATCCTCAGCTGATTTCATGGTCATAGAAAGGAACAGTGCATTTTGAATTTGTTCTTCTTCTGAAAGAGAATGAAAAATAATAAAATGTTTGATGTCCTCACTGTGATTCCTACTGTTTCATTGACTTTCTCTTTTCTGACGTGCTTCTGGATACTACTTTAGCACATTGTAACAGGTCTGCCGATATATAATATATATATATTATTTATTTTTATTTTTTTCCATCATTCTAAACTAGTTTTCTGTATTATTTATTTGAAGTTTCCTAAAGGGAGTGGGAAGGTTGGAAGAGCAATGAGAGCAATGGACATCATACTGTTACAAGCAGAGTAGCATGCCTGCACCCCACAGTGTATACTGAAGCAGAAACTACACAGCTGCTACCCTATCACTTGCATCAGCTGTGTCATTCTCTGAGGGGCTTTGCTTTAAGCTGTATTCTATTTCAGAATGAAAACTTCAGCTCTATTACCAAACTAGTTAACATGACATGAATTACTCAATAGTAGAAGGCAAAGGACAGAACCCCAACTGCAGAAGTGGTGTTTGTATAGCTAGCCCTACCACTTACTTTTTATAGACATTTTTTAGAAGCCACTTTATCACTACTCCCAAGTTTATTTATCTACAAAATTTGGTTAATGAGGCTTTAAATCATTCCCATAGAATGTCTCTATGTTATTTTCAAACTGTTTTCATTATTGATTACCTTACATAAATGACAGCAGTGTCAATTTGTATTTAACAACATAATAATGTGGATTATATAGTTGTTTTTCCTTCCACTGTATGTCTATATTTAGTTGAACTTCATTTGTGATCCATGATGCTAAATAATAACTACAGAGGAAATAGAGTAGCATTTTACAATCTGGCAAATAGTTTATCTGAATTTCAACATTTTATTTTATTGGCTACCAATTGTTCTTCTGTTACTTTCTTAATATATTAAATCTTGTTAAAAATAGGCATCATGTTATTTTATCAAGTATTTTAACATAAGTAAACATACTGCATATTATTTTCTGCCTGTAAGCATTTAGTATACTAGCAGTTAAAACAGTGCATTAAAAAGTAAATAATAACAATTTAAGAAGCTAAGGCCAACAAATAAAAAAATCATAATTAATCCTTTCCCTTAATTTTTGATAGATTAACAATTTTTATTACTTTTTGTTCAAACTAATATCATAAGTAAACAAAGACAGTAAAAAATGTGTTGGTATGGTTGCAGTTTAGAGCTTAGCATTTTAATAAAACTCATGTTTGCATAGGATTTGGACTCAATCAAGCTTTTCTGAATTCATGTAATTCAGGCTTACTTCATAGACATTAAAAGTCTCACACGAATTACAAAATCAAAGTATAATAATTACACATTTATATACAGTTTTAAGGATACATCTTTTTTTCCCCAACTGTCAACAAAATTTTTATATATTATTCCACAGGTATAAAGTCTCTGCATTTAACTCTTTTTTTGTTTAAGCAATAACAGCTTTAATGGACAGGAAAAACTCTCAACCATTTAATCTTGAATCAAGCAAAAACTTTCAGAAAATGCAGCCTCGGTAGGAAGATTTGGCTTCACTGAAATCAAAAGTAATTTCAAATTATATTTGGAGATCCCAGGTCAAGCATGCTTTAAATTGATGGATTTCTTACCTGTGTTTCAGGTTTTAATTTCTCACATACAGCACATATCAATATATTAATACTACACATAAAATATATTGATTAAAGTTTCCTATAACATACATCAATAGAAAGTCCCTATGAGTTATCAGTAATAGTCATCATATGGTAAGAATGTTTTGACTGTATAGGCTTCTCAGTAGTCTTTTATGATCCTTTGCAAAATAATTATTTTTACTTCTAAAATCATCTGCTGCACTTCATGTCACTTTAAATGTGCTCTTTACGTTCAGAATTATCATTGTCCTGTATTACTTTTTTTGTTAAGAATCACAAATACTGCATTTTTAGCTACATAGTAATGCCTGCAGACTGTATTTAATAAATGTAATGTTATTTTAAACACCTAATATGAGGGCTTATGTAGCTACATCTCCTACTGATTTTGACTATAAGAAATTCCTGTTGTATGATTTTTGAGATGAATGGTTGGTAAATTTATTCAAAAGTGTATATATATATATATATGTTATTTATTTCTTTTTAAGTTAACAAATGGATTTATTGCCATCAAGTTCTTTTTATGACTTTATGACTTTTATGATTTTAAAGAAAGATGAGAATAGCTTAGCATACAAGTCAAATGCACATCCTGGATTGTGCACAAAAATACAACATTAAAAGTGGATTATTTTATCTTCCCAAGACAAGAAAAACTTTAAATGTTCCCAAGACCTTTTTTTCTTTTCTTTTTTTCTTTTTTTTTTTTTCTCTCTTTATCTTCTTTTTATTTATTTTTTTACAGACCCTCTAAAACAATTCTCAATAGAAAACCCTGGCAAGTTACATACACTGATTTCTTTTTGAGAAGCACTGCTTTGGTTCTATTTTCTTTCCAGAGGAGGGAGGAAGAAAATTTTCATTTATATTCTTCAGAAAAAACTAATAAATATATTTTACTCTCACTGTTAAATGTCAGTGTAGCAGCACTTAACACAAATTTACATTTACACTCTATGAAATCTGCATTAGCAAATCCACGTCTCAATTCTAGTACTCCCAAATTGCTGTTTTGTTAAGTTTTTAAGTATTTACCTGCAGCATTATGATCAAGAGTCTAATAAACTTTTATGTAATAGGCAGCTACAGTTTTATTAACTGGTGATATATAGTATAGAGAATGTTTTCTAGACAGGAGTTACTGCAGAGTGAAAACAGCCATGGTCAAAACATAGTATGACACTGCTAGAAGACACATAGTGGCATCACACCTCTGCCTCAGCCAGACAAAGCAGCATCCCCATTGAATGCTGTGATCTGCTCCCCATCCTCACTCCCCAAGGGAATTCATTCCCCATGACACCAAGGCTCCCACTGACTATCACATCTCGAAATAGTTATTCCTACCCAGGTATCATGGAGTTATCCATGACATATTTAGTCTTTTTGATTTCTTATATCTCACTATATTATCCTTCTATCAGATATCATCACAACAGTGAAAATTCCAGAACTGGAGCTTATGAGTTATCCCCGAGAGAACTACCACCTTAGAGAACAGAAGGGAAAACAACCAACCACTATTTGACTTCTAGAAACATAATGACAAAAATTGTCCAGACTCATTTCCTGATCTAAAATGTTTTCTATTTCTCACTCCCACAAATCTCCATATCTAGACATTGGTTCCTGAGGCAGAATAGGAACATAAGGGATAAGAAGGAATTGGCCTAAGAAGTGCAAAAGTTATTTTGATATTAAAGTATGCCCATGGCATATCCCTTAAGCTTCAATCCCTTTTGCTGTCATTATATTTTCAATATTTGGAAACCATTCTCCACTGTTACCACACTCATTACATTTTTAAAAATTATTTTGCTGGCTGACATTTCACTTGGAGTTTCTTCTCGATTTGCTACACAGTCCAGGGTTTTGTCTCTTGATAAATTTGAAAAATCTACTGATTCCACTTGGCAAGAAATAAAAAGCTTAGTTCATAGAGGAAATGAAACCAAGACAAACAGAAACAGATCTGTTACAAGCAAGAATGTAAGAGGACTTGAACCCTACTGGAAAGAGAAAGTGAATATTTGGGGATAAAAAAATTAACAAACATCTCCAAACGTTCTCATCAGGTTCTTGAAGCTGATAAATTCTGTCTTTTTCCTCATCATTAGGACAACAAGGTGGCAGAAACAATAAAAGTTATATCCAGGTGGACCTACCTTACGAGACAGTCCCTTTGTATTTTCTCTCTTGAAAGAGGTATTTCCAGCTGATGATGATGATGATGATGATGATTCTCTGGGCCATGCGTTGGCTTTTAGTAGAAAATACTAAGCCTGGAAAGCTAGGGATTTCCAAACCTTGTAGTAAGCATTTAGTCCAATAAGAGTAAGAGTCAAGTCTGTACAAACTCAGTGAAAGTATTTCCAGACTGTATGTGTTTAATGAAATTTCCTTGTCGTTTTTGTTGTAATATTTTTGCAGTAGAAACTATGAATTTCTGAGAAGGAAGCACATGACTCCACCTAGTGAGAGAAGAAAAGGCTTTTGAGGAACAGGAAAACAGCCTGGGGAGGGTGAAAAATGCAGAGAAGAGTGTCAAATAATTCAGAAAAGAAAGACAATGTAAATATTTCAAGGAATATCTTTGACCAAGTGGAAAACCATATGTCTTCCAGAGGTCCCTTCCAACTTCAACCATTCTGTGATAATGTGATTTACCCTATGCAGAAAGAGACCCTATAGTTTATTGGAGGACTGCACAATTCCTGAAGTACTCCTACTGTTTGTCCTCGAAATGATTTATTTTTTGTCCACTGAAAACATTTGGTTTATTATCTCCCTTCTGACTGTGTATTAAAAGGCAGCACCTCTAAAGTATTTCAGGATTTGCTTGTTGTCTGTCGGATACTACCTATAAACATGGCATTGTGACAACTGCAGACAGTTGTTCTGGTTTTGTCAAGGTTTCTCCCAGCAGAAGGAAGAGGCCAGGACCAGAAATCTAAAGCTTCACTACACCTAGTTCTCTGTATCCAGTTAGCAAAAACAAAAGAAGATGCTCAATTAGTATTTCACGGAGAGCATGTAATAGATGAACTCAAGAGCAGCTGAAAATAATTCTTAATAACATGAAACTATTTTCATTTTCATCATATAGAGGGAGATTAAGGAGTGATATTACTCAAACATATCTCTGTTAGTGATTACTTGATTCAATCTTCTCTCCCACTGTGTGCTATAGTAACATGTTAGTGTAGTTATTAATCAAGGCTGTAGATATTGCCATGATATTCTAAAAAGCTGGGTTTTGTGTTGTTGTTTTTTTTTGTTGTTGTTGTTGTTTTTGTTTTTTGGTACTAGAAGTTTTAAAAATTGCATGTATAAAAGTGTATTTAAAATAGGACAATGCAAGTCTCAATAACAAATTACCTATATACATTTACATTTTTGCACCATAGTCTACCATGTAACTACAAACATCCTTCTGAATCTTCATCTGATTTATGATGTGAAAGGTGCTGCTTAAGCTAACAAAAAATCTTGCCCTTGGAGATGCATATTGATCAGTATAGTAGTTGTATTTTTTCAAAAGATAAGAAACACGATACATTTTAATGGTGTGAAATATGAGGTGCTCATTTTTATACTGTTGGCTTTCTCCTAATTTTCCTTATAATTTTACTTAGGCACTGTTCATGCACATTGAAAATTAAGATATTAAAAGGAAAGCACAATATCCTACCTTGATTCTTCTGCTGTAACTGGTTACAGTGAATGTAGAGATGGCTAATAACTGGAAGACTTATTAAACTGGCAGTATTTTCCACTCAGAAGAGCACTAATTGTAGATTTCTAATAATTTTGTTCTACTTCCAGTAGAACAAGCCTGCCAGTTAATCTTTTTTCATTTCTCTGTTCTTTCATCTTTGAGTGGGAATAATGATACTGAAAATATTTGTACAGAGCTGTGGGGTCTAATGATGACAAGAAATGTGGTTCTTAGTATTTTTAAATGCAGTGTAATCAGGACCCAGTCTGCTCAGCTGAAGCCTATCTGTTTCATCTTTCCTGATGCAAGACTGACTGAAGAGATAGAACCATGATAGCCTTATTTTTTATTCATTCAGAGAACAGTTAGAAGTCAAAGAATCAGAAAATAAGAGTTCAGATTTCCTGATATAAATCTCTAGTTTTCTTTTAAGAAGACTGTAATTGGCTGCATCAAAAGCCACACTAAAATGGAAGTAACAGCCACTTTTCTTCCCTTATCCCTGAAAAAATTGTATGTTTCCAGAGTTCATTCCAGCTTGGCCACATCAAATTTGTGTTTGGTAAATATGCGCTACCTCTCCCCTGATACCTTCTTGACATTCATGTGCTTGGACAGTGGTTCCAGAAGGGTTTGCACCATAGGAGTTCTGGGAATTAAGGCTATTCTGATTGTTCAAAAAATTCTTTATTTACACTGATGTTTCCCTTTCCCTCTTCTCTGAAACCTTCACAATAGTGATCTTGCAGTGACTGGATGGGCTAATAGCAACATAGTCTGGCTATATCTGTACTCTTTGATGCATCACTGTCACCCCTGCTGAAACACATCACCCTCTGCCTCACTGCCTCACAACATCCACCATTTGGTCTCCAGAAATGTTCATCAAGCAACGCTGAATGTCAATTTGTGCCATATTTTCTGCATATGGAAATTCATGAAACACCTTTATTTCATACGCATTTTCACTTTAGATGCTGTTTTGTCAGAGTGTTCCTCTGCCACCATCTGTCACATAGTAACAAAATGTAATGGAATACTGGCTGGACGTTGCAGCTTCTACAGCCATACCACCAACATCCACCTCAAACACTGTGACACATCATAAAATAGGAGGTATTACTTTCAGAGCAGCCCTTGCCATTTTTTGTCTATGTAAATTGAATCATCAGATACCAGAGCAAAGGCCTTGAACTAATTGCAAGAACAAAAAATACATTTTAAACTTACTCTTGGCAACTTAGGATGCTGCTTTGAAAAGAAACATAAAATGCAAGATTATGTGTGTCAATATTTATAATAGTATTCATGCATATTAATAATAATGTGCATGTATAAATTAAAATATGTATGAAACTTTTTCTTTAACACCTTCCAACATTTTTATGGTGTCAAGACAAATAAGAACAGATGCTTGCTTGCAGTTGTTTTTACACTTGACATTAGATGTACACAAATCAGATTACATGGCAAAACTGCAGGATATTATTTTTGTGTCTTCTGGGATTTTTCTCAAGCATTTTGTTTCATAATTTGCCATGCCACTGTAACAGAACAAAGAGTATATGAGCTGAGCCACACTACAGAAAGAGGAATGCATTATCAGTGTGAATAGTACACATGAGACAAGATTTTAGTTAATGCCCATTTATTTTAGGAACAGTCTATAATGAAGGTTCGAACATCATCCAGTATCCTTAGGGTGGTTTGGGGGCATCTCTAGGGGAATGAAACATGGAGTATTTATACTACAAAAAGCATATTTCCTAGTTATTTGCCCTACAGGAAAGAAAAAAGTAAAAAAGTAGAGAACAGCAAAGAAGGGAGTAGTAAGAAAGAGCTAAAAATAAAATATGAATTAATGGAATTCATATTCTTACCATCCCCTTTACTTATTATTATAATATTTCTTTGGACAGACAGTCAAATCACCTTTCCTCTCTTCTGCAGATAGTGTAGGCTGTGAAAGTTTGTCTTTATATCTCTCCAAGTAAATTTCCAATGCGATACTATAAGGACATAGCAACAAGCAAGAGCAGAGTAGTTGACATGGCAACTGCAAATAGCCAAAGATCTTGTGCAGACTCTGAAGATGAAAAAAGTTAATTTTCATCACTGAGAGGAGAAAAACAAAGGAAAATGAAATAAAACAAAACCCTACAACAACAAAGAAATAAACAAAAAACTCTCAAAATTTAGATGCAAAAATACACTCTAATAGTTTAGTAATTAAATTGCCTCCTGGCCTCTTTGATAACAGGCAGCGAAATTTTCATGAAGAGTGGTGTTAGCACTGTACATGAGAAATTATTTACTTATAGGGCTATATTAATCACTACTGTTTGCTGCTGACTTTGAAATGTGAGATATTGAACTTGCCTAAACATTCTAGGAAATATCAAGCAGATGAGAATAGAGCAGGTGAAGATACCAGTTCTATGTGCAGTCTCAAAGAATTATTTATTGTACTTTTCTATGTTGGACACTTTTCTTTCAGAAATGTAAATGATCTCTTATAGAATCATTGAAACATATTGAGGATTAAAGAAATAGCTTGTAAATATAAACAAAGAAAGTCCTATTTGCTTCCTTTTCTGACTGAACGTAAAATTTTAAATTGTATTCCTAATATCCACTAATTTTACAATATCAAAAAATCTTTTTTTCCATAAGCTCTAAAACCATCTAGATACGTTTAGAAAGCACTCAGTTTTCATCAGTTGTATCAAGTGTTCATATATACATATGAATATACATATACATATACAAAGGTTATAGTAGAACTGTGAGATTGAGTTTTAGTATCATAAAATGTCGCATTGAATGCATCTGTGAATTATCATAAAAGAGAAGTAATATTTTTTATATTTCCAGTGTTATATTTATCTACTCCAGGTTCTGATACTCACATTGTGTAGAATGTTGCTTGATCAAAAACCCACTGAGAACTGTGCAACATGTGTTGAACCGGAGCTGCATGTTCTTCATGCTCTGCTTTGCGTAACTGACCAATAACCAGGTCAAGACCAATAACTGCATACAGACACCAATGTGGTTAACAGTTAAATGGTGATTATTGCCTCATGGTGTTAGTTTATATACAGGTTCTACTTTGTCTACGCCCCCTTAAGCTGTGTGTAATATTATCCAATCACAGAGCAGGGGAGGTCCTGTCACGTCACATCCTGAGTGTTCAGGATATGCCTACTACAACAAATATGATAGGGAAAACTTTTATAGAATAGTTCTATTGATTCTTGAAATGCTGAAACTCATAATAACTCATAGAATCGTAGAATTGTTTGGGATGGAAGGGACCCTTAAGATCATCTAGTTCCAACACCCCTGCTATAGTCAGTGACACTTGCCACGAGACCAGATTGCTCAAAGGCCCATCCTGCCTGTCTTTGAACACCTCCAGGGACATTCACAGCCACACTGGACAACATTTTTCAGCATTTCACCATACTCACAGTAAACATTTTCTTCCTAATATCTAGTCTAAATCTACCCTCTTCCCATTTAAAGCCATTTTGACTTGTCCCTTCACTACACGGCCTCATAAAAAGTCCCTCCCCGGGGAGGGTCTCACAACAATTATTTTGAACTGTTTTGACACAGATAGCAATGAAGCTGAAAAATCATTCTCAGAAAGATGATGTCTTACATCAGATCTTACTTATTAATAAGGATTAAAGAGTCCTTTCTACCCAGCTTCATTTATAACAGCCACTGTACTTGAAGTCTAGGAGACACTGCTGGACAAAAAAGGACCTTATGATAGCCTAGTATCAACACATTCAAGCAGAAGAAATAATTCCATATCTTCACACCTGTTTTGTAAAACAGAGATGTACAAGAGGATGAAGGTCTTAATATCTATTACATGCACTCTGGAGCACTGGTTGATTCTTACCATGGTCCCCAAACAGGGAAATGGTACTTTTGTGAAACATCTTCATTCCCATGCAGTACGGTAGATTTCAAAGTTGCCCCTCTAAAGAGATAAACATGGATCCATCATAACTGTGTGAGAAACCCATTATCAATAAAGGCCATGATGAGGAGTGTGAAATTGCTTCCTTGACAAAAGAAACAAATGAACACAGATTGTACATCACTTTGTCTAATCCAAGTTTCTACTTGCTGAAAACAAGAGTGCAAAGTAAATATAATAAAGAAGAAATTCTTATACGATCTTGATGGGCCACTGCCATGTTAAGATATTATCTCTAGTTTAATATAATAGTTTCAAACCTCAACGTCTGATTAATCCCTTACAAATCATAACTCTGGTATCATTTCTGAAACCTATTTTTTTTCCATCCTCATCAAGACAACTTCATTTCTTTTCTCTAAGAACATCCAGTCAAGGCAAAACTCAGTGAGTCAAACAAACTCAGCTTTTTAATGTCATATTTAGCAAAGTTAACTGAGGAGCATATGACTGCTGTAGACACGTTTTAAATCTGTCAGCCACTAAATGAAGAAAAGATTAGACTGCTGAACAATTTGTCATTTCGCAGACTTTTCTTTTTATCAACTTTTTATTCTATTTGGAATGCTTTATATGTTAGGCATAGTGTACTTCAAAAAGTCTTCTTAGGACTCACAAAAGATAAAATCACTCAGTGAAATCTACTACAAAGAGGCTGAATTCACTGCGCCTTGCTTTGCTCTAACATTCGGTGAAAGGAAACAGATTATATATAAACTCCTGTATGCTCCCCTAGTTTTGTAACTCCAACAAACAATTTACTTTTATCTTTAACATATTGGTTTGCATTTGATAGAAATGAGTTCCAGTGATCATCATAAAGGAATCCTTCTAGCGCCTTGGGGGTCATGTATGCATGTGTGCAGCCTTTGGCAAAGTAGAAGGCTTTAGCTCAGCAGCAATGCCTGCTGGGTTGTACAGAATGTTTCCAGATGATTTAGCACACAGCTTCCTATGCTGTGATGAGGCATCATCTGTTAGTCTTCAAGCAATTGTACTTCCTGCTGATAGCAACTTCCTGCTGATTTTTTTTTCACCAACAAAAAATATGAAGCCTCCAAAAATCCCCATGTGTATTCTCCGACTTTGTATTATATCAGATTAAATTTTACTGATTTATGAGTTTTTTAGGCTAAGGCATAATGGTACAGAAGCTACCAGAGAAGAGTACAGAACCAATTTACAAAATATTTTGAGAGTGTTAGAATAGAGGGGAAGAAAAGATGTTTGATCATAACTAATACACAGTTATTCATAGTGATTGGAATAAATACAGACCAAGATTTGAATTCTACAATGAAGAATGAGGTAATTCCTCTAAGGCGTAATCACAAACACACAACAAAAAAGTGCCTAATTGACTCCTGTGTATTGACCTATTATTGACTTTGCTAAACATTAAGATTCTGCAAATTGTCTGGGGATAGAAATAGAAGCATAAAGGTTTCTGACTGAGTATTCCTGTGTATGCAACAGTTCAGCAAAATACAGAATGTTGTTTACCTTTATGTGTAGTTTCTCTAAACAAACATCTCAGCCCCTCATGAACAAGAAGTGATTATTTCTGAGCAGATGAGTTCATTTGGGTCTTTTTGTGTATACTCAGAAGGGAAATAGAGATATAAAAAAGAATGCTGATTTTGAGAGATAATTACAACATCTTAATTTGAAAGGCATACATGGAATTCTGAACAGTTCTTTAAGTTATAAGAATGAATAGCATTCAGTGGAACCCTCAAATTATGTACAATGTGAAATGCACCTAAAATAAATAAATTTCATATCACTAGGGTGTGGAAACATAAACTCAATTCAGAAATTTTGCGGGAGGAGCATGCATTTAGAGCATGAGGGGGACAGAACCATCTTTTGAATAAAGGCACTCAGAACATTAATTAAAAATTATTTTTTTTAATATAATAGAAGGCATTTAATATGTAATGATTTTATACGTGGGGTTGTATTTGGGGGGGTTGTTGGCTCTTCCACAAGCTAGATATTCAAAATCTCTGGTAATTTCTGTTTGGTTGGTTGGTTTTTTTTTGTTTGTTTGTTTTTTCTTGAGCAAAAGTTTTCATGTCATTCACAGTAACTTTTCTTTATTTCATGATTTTCTGCAGTACTGGAGACTTATTCTTTGCTTTGTTTAGGAATCTGCTGAATAGCAAATAGTCCCAGAAATATTGTGTAGACTAATAAACAGTAGTCACTGCTTCATAAATGGAGGGAAATTAAATCATCAGTGAGTCTGCACATTTAGGTAGGTATGGTTGACTAATGACAGATTTGGGAGAAGTGGAGAATAAAGAGACTATTTTATTGCCACAAACAATAAAAAAGCAGCCCAATATGAAAATACAGAAAATTTAAAAAGGAAAGGGGAAAGGAGAATGGAAAAGAAAGGGGAACAGGGAGGAAACAGGGAAGGGAATGGGAAAGGGAAGGGAAAGCGGAGAGGGAGGCATTGGGAAGGGGGCAGGAAGGTAAAAGGAAGGAGGAGGGGATGAAAAGCTTGATCAGTGGAAGAGATTGGAAACAAACTGCAGAAGTAAACAAACAAAAAAAAAAGTTCAAATAAAAATTAGCTTCATTCATAGCAAACTCATATGGTTTATTTTTATGAAAGATGCAGCAAAGGTATCAAAAGAAAACAGTCTGGTTCACTGTGCAAGTAGGTTAATGTATTGGAAGCTTTCTCTTAATATAGTAAAGGATGGCAGTAGTCAGTGAGCACATTAACAAAAGAGCATAACTCTTAGGCAAAATTGTAAGATGATTGAACTTTACTATGGCTATCTCCAGACTTATTAATTTAATAAAGCTATTGTTACAATGTACCATATAATAAAATCTCTACTATGAACTTTTTCATCAAGTTTGCAATATATAGTTATTTCTCTAAACTTCTGACTTTTTTGTTTATCTACCAGTTTCTCTACTAGGTTATCATAATGTTTCATGCATTCCTTCTGTTTTTACTTATATGTGATGAATGTTATCACAAAGCACAATGGCTGCTACATGTTTTAACATGCTCCCTCTTCCCAAGACAATTTCAAGGCTCATTAATTGACAGTTCTGGTAATTTCTGGAAAAATTTTGGTATCTGCAGTGGCATATAAACATTATTTTACAATTCAACATCAGTATCTTTTTTGGGATCTGCTTTTCAAAAAATTATATCTTTCCATGTGAAGGATTCAGTGACACACTTTTGCTCTATATGTACTTCCACATCCAATACCATTCTGTCAGAATGCCATCCATCACACAACAACAAAATTTAGTATAATACTTGTGGGAAGATTAAACCTCTACTGCCGTAACACCAACATCTGCCTCCAACATTAAAGGCCAACATAACAAAATGGGAGCCCATACTTACTTTTGAATCAGGCCCTGTAGCATCAGATTTTTTTTCAAATATGGACACACAGACATACTGAAATGAAAAACGTATTCCTCAAGATGCCTTCTTGACAAACCTTTAAGGTGGATTTACTGAATGACAAACTTTTACTTTAAGGTGTACCACTACTCACTATGAGAAACAGTCTCACAGGTGATATGATGTCATTATCTTCAATTGAATGAATCCTTTTGACAAAACTACAGATATATATTCTTCCTTCCAAAACATTGTTTTCATCCTTGATTGACCTTTCCATAGTTACTGTGTCTGTATTCTTGGGATCTTTTGTGTAGCATCAGTGCACCAACATGCAGTGTTTGATTAAGGTGTCAACATGTTTATTTCTTACCTTTTCTGATGTATATCTGTGAGATGTTTACTGACTAAGGATTCCATTGTGATACACCCTACCAAAATCCTAGAGATGCCTTTATGGTAAAAGAGCCATATTTTTCACTGACATTCTCAATAAAACCATGACCACAAATATAAAAAGATCTTGCTACCATAGTTTGATATTTTCTTTATAGCCTACCTTGTTGCAGTGCAGCAAGCTGTAAATGATACACGAAATAAAATGTGGAATGCTGGTAACAAATGAGTTTGGATGCAAAAACTGATTACAAATATGTTTTAAAAGAAAAAAAGAGAAAGAAAAACAAAAACAAAAAACAAGATTTGAAACATAATTCCAGGATTTGTAATATTGTGAATAAAGTGGGAATTGGGGAATACAAATGAGAACTGAAGAAGTAAATGACAAAGAGACTTACAGCAATTACTAAGGAAAAAATATTGGAATAGATGACTTACTTTAATAGAAGAATCTGTAATAGGTATCAAAATACGAATTACTTTACTAGGCATTATCATTCTTTATTACTTAGATTGCATTGTAAAAATAATCCTAGGGTGACACAGGTATTATTTAAAAGCATTACTTCTACTGTTATACAATGGGACCATTGTTCCATTTGTTCCAGCAAATCCTTTGATATGCAGTTTTCAGAATAATTTGCATTTGGGTAGAAATGAAACTTCGCATTCATTTTCCTATTTAGAAAAACGTAGCATTATAAGACAGACTGAGATGCTATCTGAAGCTATGCAGAATACCTTCCCATCTACTTTTAAAACAGGGACTATAAAACTATAAAAAAGAGTGTGTGTCTGAAAGCATACTGGTGAAATATTTCATACATTGGCAATACCTAAATTTTTGGTGGTACAATGGTATGGACATGCAATGACTGAGTTCTTTTAAATGTCTTTAATCAGGGACATACAGTTAACTGCTCACTGGTAGTTCTGTTGGAGAACAAATGTCATCCATAGATCACTATTTTTGGATGTTCAAAATCCAGTCATTTAAAAGTATAAATATTGACTTAACTGTCTTAGTTCATCCATAATCCAATATAGATCTTAACATTTTTATCTTCAGTTACTACTGTCTGTGAAACAAGAATAGTAATGATAAACATACTGCATAAATGAGAAGAAGTTCTCCAGCCCTCTGACCATCTTGGACCCACTCCAACAAGTCTGCATCCCTCCTCTACTGGCATCCCCAGAGCTGGACGCAGTACTCCAGATGGGGCCTCAGAAGAGCCAAGGAGAGAGGGACAATCATCTCCCTTCTCACTGCTGGCCACTCCTCTTTTGAGCCCAGGACACTGTTGGCCTTCTGGGCTGCAAGAGCGCACTGCTGGCTCACGTCCAGCTTTTTGTCTACCAGGACACCCAAGCCCTCTTTGGCAGGGCTGCTCTTAATGAGTTCTTCTTCCAATATGTAGTAATATCTGGAATTGCCTCAACGTTGTTAAACCTCATAAAGGTATTGTGTGTCCATCTTTTGAGTGTGTCCAGGTCCCTCTGGATGGTGTCCTGTGCTCCATCAGGAGAGGGGTGACCAGCAGGGACAGGGAAATGATTCTCCCTCTTTGCTCTTGTGAGGCCCCGTCTGGAGTACTGTGTCCAGGTATGGAGCCCTCAGTACAAGAAAGACATGGAGCTGTTGGAAAGGGTCCAGAGGAGGGCGATGAAGATGATCAGGGGACTGGAGCACCTCCCCTATGAAGACAGGCTGAGGGAGCTGGGCTTGTTCAGCCTGGAGAAAAGAAGGCTGAGGGGTGACTTCATTGAAGCCTTTCAGTACCTGAAGGGAACCCATGTCCAGGACGGGAGTAAACTCTTCAAAAGAGCTGATAATAGCAGGACAAGGGGAAATGGATTTAAGTTGGAAGATGGTAGATTTAAGTTGGATGTTAGGGGGAAGTTCTTTACTAGGAGAGTGGTGAGGTCCTGGAACAGGTGGCCCAGGGAGGTTGTGGATGCCCCGTCCTTGGAGGTGTTCAAGGCCAGGTTGGATGAGGCTCTGGGCAACCTGACCTAGTAAATGTGGAGGTTTGGTGGCCCTGCCAGGCAGGGGGGTTGGAACTTCATGATCCTTGAGGTCCCTTCCAACCCAGGTCATTCTGTGATTCTGTGTCCTCTGTGTCCTTCTCTTCTCTTGTGGGAACTGCACCATTCAGCTTAGTGTCATCAGCAAACATGCTGAGGTTACACTCCAACCTCAAGTGCAGATTACTGATGCTGATTCATCAACAAGAACATCAGATCAAAAATACAACTTTGTTATGAATATCCTGATCATCTAATGAGATTCAAATGTTTACCAATGCTCAGAACATAAAACTATAACAAATCCAATGTAAAATCTTCTGAAACTTGTATATGGCAGACTTCTATGCCAGTGTTTCAGCTAGCTCCACGTAGGAGATTCTGTAAAGGAAAAAGGAAGAACAGGACAAGTGAGATACATACTAGAGTAAAAAGGATTCATAAATATTACATTTGACAGAAAATTGCAAGTCTATCTATAACCGTAAGAAATCAATGTGGACTTGTGACTCTAAGATACTAATTTCTTGTCCTAGCTTTACAGGAAATATTTGAGAATGGAAATCTATTTGCTAACTCAATGAATACATGAATGAGTAGGACTTCTTGTGCCTAAGAATGGTCATCAATTTATAAAAACTTGTTTAAATCGGCCAAACACAGGGAATCTCATCTTTCATCAGAGTTGAAATGACTGTTCAATGAAATGTTTTTGATTTCTAGATTAAGACTTCCAGATAAATCTTCCATACACCTTCTTTCATATGATGCATGTGTTTTTCAAACCCACTACTTACTGCTTTAGCAGGAATAAGGTGAGATATCAGATTCTTTTTCAGAATAGCAAACACAGAGACTGTAATGCAAATATGATTTTCTCACCTAACATGCCTGATTCTCATTTATTAAAATGAGTGATATAGCTTTCGTGTAGAGCAATATATTTCCATCAAGTTAAACATAACTTTAGCAAACTTAAAAGCTAGTGATAAGAGTATTACATCAACACATTTTAAAAGTATCCTGAAATGTATGAACATTTCCCAAACCAAAAAAAGGTCTTTAAAAGGTACAGTTAAATTAGTTTGACCACCTGCCTGAGTTAATTAACCAAATTAGCATTATAACATTTATAAATGATTTAATATTAACTGAAAACTTGTGTCCCATTCTTTACTGCTGCAGGTCACCATAAGGTCTCCTCTTCTCTAGGCTGAACAAACCAAGGGACCTCAGCCACTCCTCATGTGTCTTCCTTATCTTCACTGTCTTCAGAATCCTCCTTTAGAAGCTCTAATAGTTCTACGTATGTCCTCCCTATACTGTGGCATCCAAATAGCAGCAGATTGCTTTGCAAGGCTTCCTCACCCTTGAGGGAGTCAACAGCTACTCCTATGCTAGAGTAATTCACAAACTTACATAGTATACCTACAAGTCCTGTATCTAAGTCATTGATGATAGCATTAAAGAGAACTGGCCCTAAAAAGGTGCCCTGCGGAACCCTGCTAGTGATTGGCTGCCAACCTGACGTAGCCTCATTTGCTGTGACCCTTTGAGCTTGACCTGTTAGCTAACTGTTCATCTCATTTGTCTAGCTGCATACTGGCCATTTTATCCCAAAGGATACCATGATTTATAAGCATTTACAGGGTGAAATCATTCTTGACAGTGACCTTTACTTAGCAGCTGTGGAGGGAGATGTATGGGGGCAACAGCTCTCACTTTTCTCCTGCATAGTGTCCCATGACATCAGCATTGCACGATTGCCAGCTCTTTTCTTCTAAGAAAGTGTTTTTCATGGCTGTTACATGAAATCTCAGTACTTCTGAGAAGGAAAAAAAGGGATTGATTCTTCCCCTGCTATCACTGTCAATCTGTATGATATGAAATATCTGATTCTCCCAAAATCACATGTACTTTAGAAGAATCTGCAACAGATTATGAATAAGCAGTTAATCAAACCAATCATATCGTAGTTATAAAGGTGGAAGTGTTTGGCAACAGATTTTAACTAGATTTTAGATGTTTTCTGCCATAAAAGCAACATTTTAAGGCAGCTTTGTAAAAGGAGCTGTAGGAAGCACCCATTTGCATGGTCTTCTGGGAAAAAATATGTTCAAGCTTGACAGTGCTCTGTTATTTAGGGCAATGATACATTCATAAATGAAAAATATTAATGAGTCCATGTTTTTTAAAAAATGCTTTTTTAAAAAATTTACTTTTCTAACATCAATGAATATTTATTTACAGTTACACAGATATCCAAAGACATCAGCAGTCCTGTTTCTCATTTCAGACATACCAAAAAAGGTATGGTCAGGCTCATTTCCTGTCTAGGTCACTGACACTAGTGACTCAGTTCTTCATTAAAAGAAAATGTTGCTATTTGGTATTGGTCCAAGAGGACATGAAATGGAATTTTAATGTTCAATTCATAGGAGTGACTATTTATATTCAGAATCAAACTGTATGCTAGAAATGAAACCTCCTGCATACCTAGAAAGAATATATTTCAGTAATGGATATACTCATCCCACAAAGTGAGAGACAAAAACACTTCTCCCATTTTGCAGAGGTGGAAAGAGAGAGATGATTCTGGAAATTTCTTCTCGTATACTAATGTTGTAGCTTTATGGAGCTGCTCTCCTGGCTGTCAAAAGGTGACCGCTCATGCAAACTCACTTCTGTTCCTCAAGCAACAGCAACCAAAGTGATATGCAACACCTATGCTCAGTTCAGAGTTCTGTTCCTGCCAACCTCCCTGCCTCTGGGAAGGGCAACTGGAGTGAAGATTGTGAGATCTGTGGGGAAGGCAGAAGAAGGATGAACTTGAAATTACAGAGACATGAACCAGACTTTAGATCTTGGGTTGTGTGATGAGCATTTCAAGCCCCAAAGAGCTGCAAAGGATTGTGACTTTCATCTATGTGATCAAATGACTGAGTGTTATGGAGTTATCTAGTTCAATCTATGATGTCTGTGATAGGGAAGCAGTAGGCCCATGGGCCCCCCAGCCCCCAAAAATGGGAAGGAAAAAGGGAAAGGGGTAGGGAGATGGGAGCTGGGCTCAAGGAACAGCATTGGCAGTGATCTAAGGAGGAAAACTTATTTTACTAATTATGATATCGGAATGCAAGATAACACAATATAATACAATCTAATTGAAATTGAGGCTAATAAATCAAGTAAAATGAGAGAGAGAGAGAGACAGAGACAGAGACAGAGAGAGAGAGAGACAGAGAGAGTTTTTCAAAGTCCAAGAAGCCTACTTTGAAACTAAAGGCACACAGCTTGGAAGCACAACCACACCCGTTGCTGGGCAGTGAGAGAGAGTGAGTGTCACTTCCATGATGTATTATCCTCTCTGACTGTGAGGTCCTCTGGGACGTGTAGTTCTTCTCTGTGCTCCACATGATGCCATGATGTGGAATACCAATAGCAAAAATCACAAAACCATGACATTGTGGTAAGTCAAGATAATAAACAAGTGCTTAGCTACAGCAGAGCTGCAGCTTAAACTGTGGAATTCTGACATTTTCAATTTCAAATGACATTGCTCAGTGCTGTAGTGAGTACCAGTACTCTAATCTGCCAGAAAAGAGGTGCTTGTATGTCACTTGGCAATAAATCCGTACATGAGGGATTTTTAGTACTCTGCTGGGCCTTTCTTTGTATCATCTCAGTGGCAGATTAAACACATAGGTATATAATAAGACCTGTTTCTAGGAACACTGACCTTTGCATTTATATCCTACTGGACCCAGCATGGGCTGTGCGTGGGAGAGCAGAGCCTGCTGGAAGGCTGCTTCAGGCAGAGGAGCAAATTATGGTGCAGCTTATGTCCATGCTGCCTGGAGGCTGCTGATCCCAACGGACACCCTTTTGTTTGCATCTGAACTTCTCTGCTTCAGGGATTTACTAGCTGCTTTGCCTTGGTGAAATAGCCATAGAAGTGTTGGAGTATTGGAGTAGAACAGCCAAGAAGAGAATTCACTCGAAGAAGAATGCAAAGAGACAAAAATATAAGTCTGAATTCAGGAAAGCATTTTCACAAGAACAGGTGATATTTCTCATTTAAAGACTAAGAAGGAAGCAAATAATTTACTTAGGTTTTAAGTGTTGCATCTTTTGTTGTACTAATGATGAAATGTGATGTGGGACTCATATCTAAAAGAAAATTAGGGGACATAGATGGCAACTTTAATCCTGTCTACAGGACACCAGAACTTAAATATTGTGTCAGAAACTTCAATATATGGAGCTTTTTGACGAGTGCAAATGGCATTTGAGGAACAAATAAGCAGCTCTATATTTAAAATAAAAGTTTGCTTTGACATGTGTATTAACAAATTTTGTTTGACTGAAAACTGTTTCCCCTCACCAAATGTTTATTCAAAAGTTAATGCAGTTCATTACACCTATAAACATCAAGTAAAAAGCAACAGAAAAAAAATAACAAAACATTTCTCATAGGTCACTGAAAGTGTAAGATAATTAATGGAATAGTTCAGTTTGAATTGGAAAAGACCTTTAAAGGCCATCTAGCCCAATCCCCTTGTAATGAAAAGGGACACCTACAGCTAGGTTAGGTGCTCAGAGCCCTGTCCCATCTGAGAGAGGTCCATCAATATCATCTACTAATTCCATCAGCCCTTTAGGATGAATCTCGTCAGGTTCCATGGACTCATGAACATTGAGCTGATACAGCTGCTCCTTTACAATGAGTATGTATTGAAAGGGACCTTAAAGATCATCTATTTCCATCTTCCTGTCATTTACAAAGACACTTTCCGCTATGTCAGGTTGCTCAAAACCCCTTTCAGCCTGACATTGGACACTGCAGGGAAGGAGCATCCACAGTTTCTCTCAGCAATCTATTACATTGCTTCACCACTCTCATTGTAAATCACTTATTCCTAATATGGAATCTAAATCTCCTGTCTTTTATTTTAAAACCATTACTCCTTGTCCTGTTGCTACATGCTATTGCTACCTGATAGGCCCCATTAAATACTAGAGCCCAGTCTTCCCTGTGTTGAACAACATCATCATTTTGAGCTTCTCTTTGTAGGAGAGGAGATCCATTGCCCTGATAAGCTCCTCCTATGGACTCACTCTTACAGGCCCATGTCTTTCTTATACTGGGGGCCCAAGACCTGGATGCAGCACTTCACATGAAGTCTCGTGGGAGTGCAGCAGAGGGTGAGAATCACTTCCCTTGACCTGGTGGTCACACTTGATGCGGCCAACAATAAAACTGACTTTCTGATCTGCAAACTCAATTTGCTGGCATATAAGAATAACTTCCCACTTGTTTTCCAGCTTGCTGAGAACTGACTACACACTTTCATAGATTTTTTTGTTTAGGACTTGTCCAGTGAAACAATTTTCATTTTAAATTCAGTGATTATTTTGCTCATGGTGACCTGTAGTTTGAATTCCTTTAGGATACAGAATATTCCTCTATCCTTCAATTGTCAGTCCTTTGGCTACAAAGGTCTTCTGAGTTTCATATTTTCACAAAGTCAAATTCCTCTATTTAATAAATCTGACTTGATTTAAATACCTCTCATGAAGGCATTCGGTAAGTACTTGAATTCACCTGAGAAAAGCAGATTTTCAAATATTTACAGTTAAAACTATAGAAATGTTCAATTAATATGGAATACTGTCTTTCTTTCATTTTAAATATAGTTTTAAAAGTTTTCTTATCTGAATCAACAAGGGCAATATTCATATAGAAATGATACAAGGGTGGTGAAAAACTGCTTGATGTAAAATCTTAAGAAGAGTGAAGTGAAAGCAGTCTTCAAAGGCCTGAAAAAAAGCTTCCTAGAGATGCCTCTCACAATGTAACTGCTGAAAATAATGCAGAAGGTAAATAATGCTTCATTTTGGAAAAATCTTTAGAGGTATACAAATACGAGCTGAATATATAAATCTGTGTTTGGACTGACAGATTTGCAGTAAAGTGAGTTATATGCTCCACAAAGTCTGTTTCAGAAATGTTGCTGCAACAATATCTGTCTTATGATCCAAGTTATTTTCAAGTCTCAAAGCTCTTGAGAAAAAATAACATTTAATAAAATACTTCTGCTATCCACTTTTTCTATATGTGCAGTACAGTTGAATTCCAGTCAAAGGAATTTGCATGGAAAGACGAGATTACTGCATGAGTTTTTAGCACCATATTTTTTTTTAGGATATTTCTGTTTTGTTAATTTTTGCTGTTTTCAGTGATTTGTGGAATGGTATTGATGAAGAAGGTCTGGCACGTCTATACTTTAGAGCATATCTTTGATGATTCCATCAAAGATCAGTGATCGTTCTGTGAATTTCAGATTTCCATAACTGAGAAAAAGATACAGAAAACAATGCCTGACACCAGAAACCCTCTCTAGATTAGCACTGCACCTAAGTTTGGGTAATTAATGAAAATAAATCTCTACTTCAAAATGTAGGATGAAAACTTTTATGTTCCATATTTAGTTCTTTAAAATTTATAGTTAACTATTTCAGTAGTAAAATAGCAACTAGATTTTGTTCCCTTTTCAGGAAAATAGATGAATTGTCACCATACAGGAATACAGAGGGAAAGAGCAGTAAGAGCTCTAGCATAGAGAAATCGATCATATACTAGTAATATCATCATCTTTTGTGCATTTACCTGAATTACCTGGCAGAAAGTAAAATTAATATTTTTAATCTGAATTATGGCAAGCGTTACATTAATTTTCTGTACTTGCTCTCAAATTATAAGAACAATATTTCTGTGGGATGACTTCTATATGAATATCTCACACAATCTGTTCAATTAAATGTTTTTGAATGAAAAGATATTACCAAGGTTTTTAAAGTTTTATAACATTTTCTTCTCAATATAATGACCACATAATTACAACGTAGTGTGTAATTATATTTGTACTTGAGCTTAGATTCCACATGCCTGGATGGAATGATTCAATTCCAGCTTCATGATTATGCAGTGTCATAAAAATTGAAATAAATATGTTACAAAGCAAATGTGAATACCATAAGTTATTATGTAGAGAACTCCTTCAGTCCAAAGTTGCTTAATCATCATATATTTAGTTTATTACTTCATTTTTTCCTTTTATTACTCTCAAGAAATTAGAATAAACTTTATAGGCTCTTAAGCTTCTTTATTTTATTACTTAAACTAGCCTATAGATCCATAGTCTGTAGATTTTCATTATTAAACTGTTGACTCTTGGATTGAAGAATAATTTTTTGAGAAAATACTTATCAGTTGATCACACAATAATGTCGAACTTGTTCATGACCATATTGTAAGAAGGCTATTCAATAAATTGAAAAAAGATTATATGGAAGTCATACTTAAATTAAACAACCATAAGAAGATTTGGGGTACTCCTAAATAAGCAAAAGAAGTTTAGAAATTAAAAAAAAAAAAAAAGATACTCTGAAGACAATATTCACAGTGAATATTTGTTTCTATAAGCAAATTCCTCTTCACTTGAGTGAAGCCTTATGTTGGGCCACATATACAATGCATAATAGAGTTATGACTATACAAAAACAACAAAAGTTTTCTTTATATTTATTTTTCTATTAAGGTAAAAAAAGCAACAAAACAAATCTAGTGGAACATTTGACCCCATTTTTATGAAACTAATGCATCAGTGTCTGGCACAGTGGAAGTGGCTGCAATTATCAGTGAGTTCTCAAGGTGTTCATCAGGGATTTTGATGACATTTCTCTATTGTTGTGCTTCAAATCCTTGAAAATAGGTGTTCACAAATGTACATACTGACAGAAAGCAAAGACTATAAAAAGGAATAATTAGGAAATTAGGGATATTTCTCTCTGGTAAGATAGGGCTTTAAAAAGTCTAGCAAAGAGACAAGATCAAATTTTTCCTTGATTTGAAAGTGTGATTGCAACTTTATATATGTATTCCATTTGAAAATTCATAGGTAATGTATTTATGTTAACTGAAAATTAAATAGCAAAATTAAAAAAAAAAAAAAAAAAAAAAAAAAAAAAAACAAAGGGGGTTTATTTCAATCTTCAAGAAATCAGTAGATTTCTTGATTCAGTAGATTCCCAAATTCCTTTATTGAAAAATACTTAGCATTGCTTTCTGTTTCACTGTTCAAAGAAATGTGTTTAACCAACATATCAAAATGCATTAAGAAAATATCTGCCCTAATTTGTGCTTGAAATAAAGCTTAAATTCTGGCAGACACTGTTATGGTATGGAACATATCACATGTAAGTTGATTTTCAACTTGAAAACACATTTAATTTATCCACACACACAATAAAATAAATAAATAAATAAATAAATAAATAAATAAATAGATCAAATCCACCAAAAAACACATCACAAAATATTTTATACTTTTTGTGATCTTTTTTGAAATGTTGGTAGGAATTTGGGGTATTTTTTATGCAGTGAAATTGTTATGAAATTATTTTAAGAAAAGACACCCAAATGTAATTATCAAACAAGAAAACTTACACGTCAGATAAATAGCAGAAAATGTATGCTTTCACAGGCACAAACAGATATAACTAGGTTGGTATGCTGCTATCAATCAGCAATCAATCACCACATTTTACTCACCAACCACACGTGAAACCTACATGTATTACATGCAGCAGTTCAACTGAATGTGTGGCAGGCATGAGAGGAGGAATTAGCACTGCACTGCACCCTCCCCTCCATAATAATAATAATAATAATAATAATAATAATAATAATAATAATAATAATAATAATAATAATAATAAATAATAATAATAAATCACATAATTATGTTGAAAGTTTGCAGACCTTAAGGGTCAAACTATTAGCTCTCCAGGGCCACAAGTAGCCCATGGGCTGGATGTATCTTCTTTAAAGTTTAGACACATGTCACTGAGCTGAACAGACTTTTTCTGTTGAGTACTACAATTTTTTAGAAAGCGTTTTTATTCTATATTATGACAGAAGTGCTTAAAATGCCAGTTAACACCCATAAATAGATTGAATTCTTCCCAAAATATTAATTTTTGTAAGTGGTAAAGTCACAGTCTATATGCTGGAAAATGCTGAAAATAATTGCCTGTATGCTAGTTTTTTTAGGTCCTTAATTTTTTTAGTAATGAAAAGTGTAAAATTCATTATCTCATGAAACTACTTCATACATTAAATGTTGAGCTTATAACTTTGCTGGTTTGATCTATGTTCGTTAAAGATGCTTATGGGTTTGTTTCTCTCATTTTGGGGAAAAGCTAAGAAATTCCATTAATTCAAAGCATTTTGTAGTAAAGCCATGTGATTTGCTAGTAATACTGGCTCTTGTTACAGTACAAACTAAGTAGCTACCCAGCTTACACTGATGCTGAAGATAGGTGAACTTTTTATCATCAGAAAGCTGTTCAGTTCATGAAGCTTAAAATAAATCAGCAGTGAAGTATTTTATTGATTTATTAATTATATGTAATTATACTTCAGTCCTTGAACTATACAGTCAGGTTACAATTGCAACAGATAAACCATGGTCCCAGAGATTCATAAAAAGTTAAAGACCTAGAAACTCCTAAAAGTCCTTCTGTGAAAATTTCAAAAATTCTTATAGACAAGATGATGGCAAATATTCCCCTCCTCCAGCCCTGCATTGAGTTGTTTCTCCATCTCTGGGTCTCTGGGATTGTTTCACTGCTTGCACAGCATGGCAGATGTGGATGCTCATTAATGTCGATCTGTGCCACTCTCAGTAACAATGTGCTACATCCTTACATGTTCCAGTCATTTTAGGAACTACCTTCTGCTTTTAATGACTTCAACAAGCCACAGATGTGGAGACTGTCTTATTTTTCCTTGACATATCTGACATCAAGGTAAATGGAAATACTGATCTGAGACAACGTACCTGCTAGTTTTTCTGTCTAGAGCTGAGATTGGAGGGAAATGTAGTTTTTCTGCTGTATCCTTGAAGAACATCATGCTGTTTGGACTATTTATTACTGTGAACTGAGAAAAAGCTATCTTGATCGATATAGAGTTATCTTTTACTTGTTAAGATTCAGGAAGTCATTCAGGATTGCCATGTGTGAAGGACAGATCTGGTTTTCTTTTGTTGTCTCAAAGCTTGCTTCGTGAGGTTTTCCTGATGATAAGATTCTGACTGGCGACTGCTAACTATCTAGGAGGGTGAATGGTGGTTGCTATTGTGCCATCTCTGCTTATGATTGCAAAGATAAGCAGAGACAGGACAAGCAGTCTTTTTCAGGGGTGCTGCTTGAAGGAGCGGACCACTGCAAGAAGGTGATAATGCTTGTGTCTGGCAAACAGAGGCACCACCAACCCCTGCTGGCTTATCTGTGGGCCAGGAATGTCACAAAAGCTGGTTTTAAACCATTTTACGCCTTCAGAAGATGCTTGTTTAGACATTCAGTGTTTGTTCGGGATATCCTCTAACTTCAAAGAAGAAGAAAAAACAACCCCACCGAAATGGGGGATAAAAGGCCCTTGCTAAACTGGGGATTTTGAGAGACGATTTTTGGAGGCGATCTTTTGAGACGATCTCTGGAGACGAACTCCCAAAGATGGCTTTGACGGAGAATTCCCTGAGGGGAAACCTCTTCGGAAGGCCGGCTTGCTGCAGTGCTTCCTGACTTTCTCCCATCCCCCGCGGTGATCAGACGAGTTCCTGAAATCTACGGACCTACTGTGTACCTCGCTGGACCCACGGTGGTGACTATCTCTTTTGCTCTCCACAGACTCCTTGCTTATTTTTCCTACTTTTCCTATCGCCCACCTTCCCTTCCCCATCTCCCTAATACGTCCAGGACTTTAATAAACTGCTTGGACCAACATTTGAACCGTTGCTTCTTAATCTCACGCCGGGTATATACACATATCAAAGAACCTTGCCTCTCTCCTGCAAATTGGAGCGAGACATTTATTATTGGCGTCACGGACAGGATACCCGCCGTGAGAGTGTTGTCCTCCCAGATATAGCCTGAAACTTTTCTATGTGCACCTCCTGGAGTTGCAAGGAGCGACAGTTTTGGTAACTTAGATGTGAGCACCTCTCCAGGAAGACCGCTCCATATTCTGAAACTTTACTTGCTTTTGTGTTTACCTCTTGGGGACGTATGAATTAATTTTGACTATTTGCTTTTGTTTTATACGTGTGTGCCTCCTCGAGAAGACAATTTTGCATTTTTTGTGGTTTAAGTAACTTGTAACGTGTTTTGGAATTTGAAAAGTTTTGTGTGTGCACCTCTTGGGGAAGTGAGGAAGTAATTTTTTGACGTAAAGTGTGTGTTGCTCTCCAAGAAGTTTATTCCTCTTTAAGAAATTTTGAAGCGTTTGGTAACTTTGGTGGCTTGAAGCTTGAAGTTTTTCTGGCCTGACAGGATAGCCAGGGAGGCATGATTGTAGCATTTGCATTTGTTTGATAGGTGTGTGCCTCCCTGGGGTGGGGTAAGGAGTGAAGTGTACCTTCTCTTCCCTTAGTGTAGATCTTTTAGGGTATTGAGAAATGAGTGAAAGTATTGCCACTATGAAAAGTGAAAATGTGCTATTTGACCTTTTAGAAAAGCACGGTGCTCGGCCCTCTTTATCAGGGGTGGATTGGGCACGACAAAACTGGCATAACTTGCAGAGTGTTTCAGACCGCATTTGTGTTTTACAACATGGGGCTCGTACCCGAGCCGGGAAAGGAAAATCGTTTATTTGTGCGGTACTCGGTGCAGCTTTAAAAGCAGCCGTGGAGTTCCGAGATGAAAAGCATTCGGCAGAAACCCAAACCATACAAGCATTACAGGAATCAGTTAAAGTAATGCAAGAGTTGGTAAAAACTCTGCAGAATCAAATAGTGAACCTTGAGGAACAATTACAAAGAGAGCAACATAATTCAGTTTTGTTGCAAATGGCTTTTAAGGAACTATTAGCGTATAAGAATACTAGCAATACTGTTGTCCATAATTTGCCTCAAGAAAAAACTTTTCCTCAGAAGGAACTACAAGGAATGAGGGAAGGGCTTGACAAATTAGAGGACTCGCCAACCCAATTGCGTCCTTTGATAAAAACTGAATATGCATTTGATAATGGTGAGGACCTGGATCCTAAAATGAATGTTAAAGAAATTCCCTTCTCTGTCACTGAATTAGCAAAACTGAAAAAGGATTTTAGCCGTTCTCCAAAAGAATCAGAAACGGAGTATGTATGGAGAGTTAGTCTAACTGGTGGAGACCAAATAATGCTAACCGAAAAGGAGGCTGAGGGTTATTGGGGGCCAGGAGTATTTTTAACTACTGGCAACAACTGTGCTCCCTGGTCCCTAACACAGAGGGCTGCTTACTGGGCTGGTGGTCTCAACCCTTTAGAAAGGGGAGACCCTCTTGCTATTAATGGGACAGTGGATCAATTGGTTGAAAGTGTCCAAAAGGCTGCCTGTTTGCAAATGATGTATGATAGAAAGTTGCAGCCACATCATGAATCACCTATGATGATGCCTGTTGATCCTGAAAGGATGACTCCTTTAATTAGGGGGCTTCCAGAATCACTGAAACCTATAGGTATACAACTACAAGGAAAAATACAAGCTTTGCCTCAGGGAGAAAGAACCCGGGCAGCATTAGAAGGAACTGTAACCTCTAACCATGTGCAGTCAGGATATAAAGTATGGACATGGGGGGAGGTTGCCCAAGAATTAATTAACTATGAAAGAAAATATGGGCCGGTGATTTCTAACACTAGTAAATTTGACCCAAGGGAAGTGAGGCTTGCAGCAGTCAGCCTTGCCCCTGGGCCACCTAGCCCAAACCTCAGTGAAACTGGAAGGGTCTCATTGCCAGTAAGAACAGGTAGGCGAAATATTGGTCATAGACGTAATCGTCTCTGGACACTTGGCTGGCAAAAGGGTGTTCCACGAGATTTGATGAATGGATTACCCACAGTCAGACTAGAGAAATTAGTTAACTGGTGGCCAGAACAAAAGCTCAAGAAGCTCAAGGAAAGCTGATGCTTTCGCCCCCTCCCCCAGATGAGCGGGAGGTGGGGGGGGGAAGGCAGTGAAGGGGTGGATGTATTAGAAAGCTCACAACAAAAGGAGATCCTCGATTTAACACCTTCTGTCCCAAGGCCTCACCACTCCTGCCAATTCCCCCTGTGAGTCACAATACAGTTACTGATAAGCCAGGGAAACACTTATCTCCCTGGCCAGCCTGTGACAACTGACTCAGCTAACCTGAGGACAGTTTCCCTAACCTTAATGAAATCCCTTAACAAATATCCTTGGAAGGCTAAGGACACCCCGATAAAGAAATGTAAAATCAACTCTTGCTGGATTGTTCCCTCATTTTTTAATTGTATTAACAATAGCCCCAAAAGGGCAAGTTGTCTTGTTTTATTTTACAGAAGATCCTCGTGGGACCTTTACTGAACACAGAATGGCTGATAGCTGTCTTTAACCATTTGTGTTTTGTGACAGAAAAATTGAAGATGTAATCATGCTAGAATACTGATATACCTCTTTATTACATGTTTTGGTTGCAATAGTATTATGTTTTGGTTTGTTGTGGTTGTGGTTTGTGATGGATATCAGTCCTTGGATTTGTTAAACTTCACAATTGGGTTCAGAATTTTTACAGGTCATCCTGGCTTTTCTGGTACTTTCTGCACAGTGATACCATCCCTTCTGACCCCTTCTTTCACCCCTTCTTTGTTAAAATGATTGTGATTTGCATGCAACTCCTCCATGGTGTTTCCAAATTCCTAACAAATTGGGAAATGAGCCAAGGACCCATCTACTATCTGTTAGATGTGGTCACAAATGAAATCTATCATAAAGCCCTTTGCACTGATGCTTTTCAGTATCACATCAGTCCAGGAGTTCCATACAAAACATGGTTTTTGGATGAAAACAAAACAAAACAAAAAGAATTCCTGTCTGGATCTTGGCTTACACTGGGACTTCCTGAATGGAGAAAGCAGCTGACACAAATACCCCCATTTATTTATTTTATTTGATACTATTGGTTATTGTCACTGTCTTTGTGATTGTTAAATGTTTATGGTATATGTAAGTATAAATGCAAATGATATATGGAAATGTAATTGTTAATGGTAAATGGCAGTGGAAGTGCTGCAAGAGAATGCATCCCTGTGCTGCTCTCCCTAACCGCCCCCCCCATCCACTGCCGCTTGTGATCAGAAAGTAAACAAATCGTTACTTCCGAATAGGAACAAAAGCACAACATTGGAAGTGCACGTGCCCTTAGTTTAGTGTTAATTATTACCCCTGCTAGGACCAGTATTACAGACAAAGTAAGTGATCAATTTGGTATGGGTAGTAGAAACCCCAGGTAGGGATAAGAATGCAGTGTCTCATACAGGTTAAGAAAGGCAAATACGATCAAAGTTCACCTGTGGTAATTAGACACGGACTCTGTGGTTAGTGCAGAACAAAAACTTTTATTGTGAACAATGAACTTAAATAATATGAACTTGGTCAAGTGCCTTATTAAATATGACTCTCTTTTCACGCACGATGGTGCTGGATCTTCCATCCTGCCCTGAGGAAGATGGTGCTGGAGCTGTGCTCGATCTTCTGGTGCTGTCCCGCGTCACCCAGTCTTTGGTACGAGGCACAGGCACTGTCAGTCTCAACTCCATTTCATTGTACCTCAGCGGTGTCTCCCGATAATAGGAGATGAGGTCATAGAGACTGTCGAAGATTCTGTTGTTGGTTAGATAGTACCTGTGACTGTTGGCATCCTGCCACCAATGGATGCGACAGTGCTGCACCCCTCCATTACGCCAGATGGACAGGACGTAGTCCCCAACGAATGTCCCGCTCTCTCTTACGAGAAAGGAGCCATCAGGAGCTCCCATCATGGTGCAGTACTCCCTCAGCACCCGCTCAGCGATGAGCCGCCCACTGCACCCTGGTCCCATCTTGCCGTGGAACCATTCCTGCGCGAGATGCAGCTCGATGTTGGCGCTCACCTCCTTCTGCGCAGGTCGTCTTCTCCATCTGTTCCAGGCTGGGACTTCGTAGAGCGGATTCCACGCATAGATTATGGGGTCGTCCATGATTTGAGTATCTGTGGTCTGCTCCCGCTGCTCCTCCTCCATGATTTGAGAATCCTCCATCTGCTCCTCATACATGATTTGACTATCCGTCGTCTGCTCCATCTGCTCCTCTTCCACGATCTGGCTATCTGCCGTTTGCTCCTCTGTCTTCGCCACTTGCTCCTTGGTCATACACGAACCCATGGTCTCTTGCCACTCACTCCAAGCCGCCTCAGGTTTGGCGGGCTTGCCAATGGTCTTTATAATATCTGCTCACACCCATGCCAGGTGTGCAAGCTAGACGTCCCGTGATCATGCCAAGAGGGTCTGTCTGGCAGGAATAGTTACAATCTTTCGATTTTATCCCTCCTTGTCTGCTGAACTGTTTGCACCACTGAAGGTCTTTTGCTAGTCCGAACAAGAATGTCTTCATTTTCTTCCAGTAATATACACGTTAAAGGAACTTAAGTAAGGGACCCGGACAGATTTATTTATAGAGCTTGGAAATTATATTGAAAGAGGGACTGTAGTGAAAGAATTGGGAAGAACAATAGCAGCTGCACTAGATCAGGACCTGAAGATCCCAGGATGAGTTTTGCCCCCAGTGGACTGAATGCATTGTGCACACAGCAGTGTAAGGATGTTTGTTTTCTGGTAGATATAGGTGCATCTCACTCTGTACTGCATCAAGAATGACTGCCTATTGATGATTTTTGTAACAATAGCAGGAGCAGGTCAACAAGAAAAAGCTTACTAATTAAATAGAAAAGGGAGCTAAGGGTAAAGCAAGTAACAATGGGAATAAGTGACTATAGCTCTAAATAACTTTCTGTGAGTAATTATTATTTTAAAGAGATCTAAAATACATGCCTGTATGAAGGTACATATATTGACTGAAAATAATTATGACCTTACAAGTAACCTTATGTTTAGTGTGTTATCAATCAAGGTTTTGATTGAATGATGATGATGATGTAAACATTTAATTCCCCATTATCCCCCATCCCTCTTTTCCCTTATGCTTACTTTTTTTTTCCCTTCTTTCCTCACCACCGTGAATGGTCATTTGCACATCAGTTTCAAGCAACCTTTGAGCCACGGGGTGGTGTGAAGGACAGATCTGGTTTTCTTTTGTTGTCTCAAAGCTTGCTTCGTGAGGTTTTCCTGATGATAAGATTCTGACTGGCGACTGCTAACTATCTAGGAGGGTGAATGGTGGTTGCTATTGTGCCATCTCTGCTTATGATTGCAAAGATAAGCAGAGACAGGACAAGCAGTCTTTTTCAGGGGTGCTGCTTGAAGGAGCGGACCACTGCAAGAAGGTGATAATGCTTGTGTCTGGCAAACAGAGGCACCACCAACCCCTGCTGGCTTATCTGTGGGCCAGGAATGTCACAAAAGCTGGTTTTAAACCATTTTACGCCTTCAGAAGATGCTTGTTTAGACATTCAGTGTTTGTTCGGGATATCCTCTAACTTCAAAGAAGAAGAAAAAACAACCCCACCGAAATGGGGGATAAAAGGCCCTTGCTAAACTGGGGATTTTGAGAGACGATTTTTGGAGGCGATCTTTTGAGACGATCTCTGGAGACGAACTCCCAAAGATGGCTTTGACGGAGAATTCCCTGAGGGGAAACCTCTTCGGAAGGCCGGCTTGCTGCAGTGCTTCCTGACTTTCTCCCATCCCCCGCGGTGATCAGACGAGTTCCTGAAATCTACGGACCTACTGTGTACCTCGCTGGACCCACGGTGGTGACTATCTCTTTTGCTCTCCACAGACTCCTTGCTTATTTTTCCTACTTTTCCTATCGCCCACCTTCCCTTCCCCATCTCCCTAATACGTCCAGGACTTTAATAAACTGCTTGGACCAACATTTGAACCGTTGCTTCTTAATCTCACGCCGGGTATATACACATATCAAAGAACCTTGCCTCTCTCCTGCAAATTGGAGCGAGACACCATGGACTGACATCCGCATTCTGTTTGTAATTGAAGATTGATTAAATATAAGCAGGCTTCAATGAGGTTAACAAAAGAAGCAAAGGCCAGCTCCTGGCAAAATTTCAGGTTTCTCCTTTGACTGCAACTTCATTTAAAATAAAAAAATAAAAATAAAAATAAAAAATAAAAAAGCCTCATTTTTCATAGTAGAAGAACAGATAGATAGATTTTTTACTACATTTAATCTTAAAATCAAGCCATTTGCACTACACTTGAAAGCTTTACACAGTCTAATTTGCAGGCAACATTATCCACCACCTATAATCATACACAGTGTCCTTGTTCAGTTCATTTCTTGTCATATTAACACCTCTAATTGGAAAATCAGATTATTTTCAAGCTTCAAATGTATAAGCCAAAGAAAAAACACTGGCACTGAACAGTCTGTGACCCTCTACCAGTAACTGGAAGCACTGACAACAATTAAATGTCAACATTTTAACCTCATGCAATCACCTGCAAAATTGTTGAAATAAAATTGCATGGGTTTTTTTTGTTTGTTTGTTTGTTTGTTTTACTTTTTAGTTTTGTTGATAAAGGAGACTGATTACTCAAGTGCTGTGTTCTACAATTCAAATTATCACATTCGCTTTTATACTTAAGGAAAGTACAAAACAAATGTTTATATACCAATACTTAAAGCTTGGATATTTTGTAAAAGTACAAATACAGTCACATATATATGTATATATATTTTACAGTTCTCACTTACTTCTATGCTTATGAACTGTCTCTGCAGACAGCAAGACTACCACCTTGGTCATACTTTTGTCCTGTATTTTTTCATATATCATGTAACAGCTTTTTCTTTTTTTTACCACTGTCATAATAAATAAATAAATCAGTCATCATCTCGTACCTCCAAAATGAAAAGTCACATTTTTTTTTTTTTTGTAACATTGTACATTAAATCAAAATCTTTGTGAATAACAGTTTAGATCTGAACAGTTCCTAATGATACACCTAGCAAATCCTGATTATTTTTATTCAGTAGGAAAAGAATTACAGCACTGATACAATGTTATTTTAATTCCAAATGTATACAATAACAAGCTGTCCAGAACACAATCAGAAATGCATAGTTTCAGGGAAGAACCAGTACTAAAATTGCAATTATCTAGATCCTCTTACAATACTCATAGCATGGAGATGCTGTATTCTTGATCACAGGTTAGTGATAGACCACAGGTAAGGGCCATATGAACATCGTTCTGTGGAACAGTTCAGTTTTTATGTAGTAATTGAACTTCCTGGCAACTCTACCAGAACTGCAAATATTCTGATCTCAGAACAGGAACTCTGTATTCAAGTTTTAAGATGAAGTTGCTTTCCTCCTGCAAATCTCTCCACAGCCAGCTTCGTAAGCACCTTTCTATTGACAGTATTGTGACAAGAAGTTAAATGGCTGTTAACTACCAATGTTAGGAGTCATAATATGTGCAGAAAAATAGAAGGGAAACATAAGAACCATTCTTATATACCATATAGAAAATTAGAGATTTGTAAAAGTTAATCAGAAGAATTTCTAGTATAAGACATGACAGACAAAGAGAAAAACTAAACAGACATGACCTTAGAAACAATATATTTGAAAATCCTCTTTTGAAAGAGGATAAGTAAGCATAAAGTAAATTATTTAAACATTAAAATTACATTACATTTCAATGTAAGTAATTTTTAAAAATGCTTATATATTTCAATGTGAGATTTATAGAAGCAAACATACTAAAAAGGGACAGACATAATAAGTTAGAAAAAAAAAACAACTGCAAGGATGTCTATTTTTTAGGTATATTCATAATCCATGTTACTAATGTAACTTAATCTACATTTTAGTATACATGTGAGGAAAAGAAAAAGCATTCAGTCCATAAGCATGTGTACAAAACTACAGCAGTGGAAATGATCATTCTTAAGGAATTAGAACATGAGTAAACATATGCCAAATACAAAGGCCAAGACTCAGGATAAGTCACTCGTGTAAACATCTGGGGAAAAAAAAAAAAAATAGCAAAATTGGAATAAACATGCCACAACGGATAAAAACATGTTTTGGCTAACCTCAGCATCTTGCTGCTGTAGTGATTAATAAACACAACACATTATGTTTGAGTGTTTATCAATTTTTCTTAACATCCTTAAAATCTGAGTGGTACAGAGAACTGATTATAAGCTGATGTCTTCAGTGTTAAAAGTTTAAATCAGATATTTGTCACACACACATTGAGATGATTACATTTTACCAGTGAAGAGGTGATCGCTTATGAAATTACTGAACAACATGAGACAGCCACGGCAAATTACTATGTTGCTTACTGATTTTGGCTCACTTAACTTAGGTTTAGGGTTAGTGATACACACACAAGAAAAGTAGAACATAGAAGTGAGTGACTGAGACAAAAATTGTAGTAACAGAAAGGTAGGTTATTGTTAGGAGGAAAATATGTGTATATCATGTCTTTGGAGTGTAATAGAATTTTATGTAGCAGACATACAAATGTCTAGCCAGGCTATAAGAAACTTGCTTTATTGCTACATTTAAAACTTGCAGGAAGAGAAATCCCAGAGATGTTATTTCTTCTATACTATGTAATAAATATGTTTTTAGCAAAGTATAAAAGACTGAAATGAAACTAAAGTTTTAAAGGAAAACTGATTATTGGGTAGTGAACCTTTGCACTTAAAAGAAAATAAGGATAGAAGAGAAATAGCAACTAACGGCAGAAACAAAACAAAGTTATCAAAATAAGTAAATCAGGGTTGGGTCTCAGAGCTTTTATTATCATGACCAGGTTGTAACGGGACCCTGCTGTTTCCTATCCGATAAAGATTTCATACATAAATTTAAGTGCCAAGTTGTCATAGAAAAAAAATGCTCAACTGTTCCCAGTTATCTTCTACGGGGCGTTGGTATCAAGCTCTGTCCAAAGTATATGAAATAATGTTTAATCAACTCCTTTGAAAGGAAGTGAGAAGATAAAAAATTGTTAACCTTCTGGAGTTGTGTGCTTTTTGAAGCATGCGCTTCTTGAGTTCAGGAGTATTAGCATGGCTCCTTGTTTGAAAGGTAGCAATAAGGGTAAATGTAGTTCACATGATGAAGTTCTTGTAGATAGCCTTAAACAACCACCTTTTAGAGAGTACGCATGTAAGACTTAAAAAAAAAAAAAAAAAAAAAAAAAAAAAAAAAAAGAGAGAGAAAGAGAGAAAGAGAATGAAAAATGCACTAGTTTTATGGAGATATTTGCACTGCATTCCTTAGACAGGAACATATACCATTTTTTCTCTTAATCATCCCTGAATGGGCTTCAATTTTTTCCAATCTTTAGAATCAAATTGAAAAAATTGTGCATACATTTATTTATAAATCAAACAACAGTTTTCTTAAGGAGCACCTAGCTAAAGTGAAAAACTAAAAATTATTGAAAATGATAGGTGAGTAGATTCAAATAACTAATGAGAGACAAGACTTCTTACAAAAGGAACAGTTTAGACAGGAATGGGTATTAACATCAATATGTATTTAGAGATAACAATTCTAAAGATAAAAGACTAGTCTGTTCCCTAATACAAGACGCCTAAAAAATATGCACCTGCTTTATAATGCTTCCATACTGCTCCTCACACAGATGGTCCAAGACCAGATACTTTCAAGTCTCTATTTACGCCCAGACATTCCACAATACTCAGTTTCCTACCTTCCCTCCTCAAAATTTATAAAATTATATATATACATACATATATATATCTTCACAAACACTATTCACTAAGTAGAACAATCCACTATACATGAATCACGTGCTTTCAGTAATTTTGCTAATATTGCAATAAGGAGTGACCTCAGTTAATAAAGACTTTTTCCAACACTGCTATTTCATTATTACTTTAAGATTTAAAAATCACACACACACACACAGAGGTTGAATTACAGAATACAAAAAAATCAGAAGATAATTCCCTATCTGCCTTTCGTTTTTCCTAGAATAGAAGAAATGAGGTGAGTTCTGTAAATACAAAGATTTGTCACAGAAAAAGCCCCTCAGATTCGCAACTTTTATATAATCTTCAGGATCAAAAGATGACTTCTCTGCAACAAAAATTTCAGTGTTACACAATATATGACCTCAGCAATTAGCTGAGAGCAAATGTTTTTTCTCATCTTGCCTTAATTTATGGACACATCTTTGAATTCAGAAGACCACAAATGCAAAGAATATCTTTGTCAGACTTCAAATCATAGGATATACGGTATAGTTTTATTATACATAGATTATAATTTTACTTCCAATGCCATCAAAAAAGTCATCCTCTTAGTCAACTCTTTGCTTTCCAGCTGGTGCATTAGTATATTATTATACTATCTCTATGATTTTCCTGTGCTATTAGAGGCCCCAGATAAGCTATTTTCATCCAAGATTTCATTTATTCAAGTGAGAATAGTTTCTCCTGACAAAGTATATTACTGATAAATCTCAGAAAATGCTACTTCATTTGCTATTAAAATCAAACTGTCTATATGAAAGACTATGACTATGTATAAGTTCTTTCAGCTTTTTGTTGTTTTTGTTCTTGGAGTAATTGAAGAGTTTTTTCAACATTTTTGAGCAATTAAAAAAAAAATTCTTCCTTTTTGTGGTTCATTTCATTTATTTGCACTCTTCCAATTTGATTATTAATAATTTATAATCATTGTAACTTATAATGATCATTGTAATTTATAACTGTCCCTTTACTATTTCATTTAAAAAAAAAAAAAAAGTCAAAATCCTCTTTGTTTATATTTTTAATTGCTTGAAATTTGACTTTTAGATAAACATTATGACTGTAGTGAAGGATATTTTTCTCAAGATAATAAAAGTTTGAGTGCATACAGTTGCAACCCTTTGGTTAATCCATGTTATTCTAGAAAGAATTTTAAAATACATTTTCTTTTCTTTCACTTGAAAACAATTTGATGTAGTTTTATTGCAGCACTGTAGGGCATGCAAATGGATTTACTTGTCACGCTTTTATCATTTTTAATAAAAATGATACTTTCAACCAAATTCAACATTGAAAATAAAACATAACCACTAGATATTTGTCTACTCTTCTTTGCAAATGTTTAATTGATTAAGACTTGCATTTTCGTGGATGAGGGTAAAAACTGGGAATCTGAGATCATACTGCAAGTAGAAGCAAATACTGTGAAATAAAATGCCCCAATATATATGAATGTGCAAATAAATTTAACTCTAATTTGGACACTAAAAAGGTTCCAGCAATATTCTTGAGTATGTGCAATTTACCTTAGGAAAATTATCAGGTCAGTCTAGTACTTTCACAATTGAATAGCCCCAGGCAGGTCTGAATAGTGTAATTCTTACAGCTCTCTGTTCAGGTCTTGTATTCTGAACATATGAAAATTCCCCTCTTAATACAATACAATTATACCACTAAATCTGTTAACTTTTTTTAAAATAATATCTCTTTCAAATAATTCCCAGCACAGGAATTTCATATGTGCATTTTTTTGTGCTTTTGAAGCCAATAATTTCTTTTTAGCATGACAATTGACTATCATTGAGCCAAAAGAATCTTTTCCACTGGGAACATCAACAATTTACACTTTCTTGAAATAACTTATTGTTTCTCCCAAATGATTTTTCACTTCTTTTAAATGGAAGATTGTGGTAATACAAGAAGAATTTTACAGAGCAGCAGCTATGGTTCAAGATAAGGACTTCACAGAGCAGCGGCTGCGGAGCAGGATAAGCAGCATGAGAACCAAGGACCTCTAGGATATGAATGAATGGTTCGCAGCTTTGAAGGGGGGTTTCAGGGTTGTTATTGCAGTAGCTTTCCTCCAATTAGTGTGTGTGATTTTTGAACACCCTCGTCTGTCTGCTATACAAGTACGACTTTTCAGGCAGTAAATGGACGCAGCTATATTTAACCATATTGGTGTGTGGCTGTTTGTCCCAGCATGCTGACCTTTTGCCTTCAGGTTCACTGACAGAAGATGTGACATTCCAAACGTTTGCAAATATGAGAGAATCTAAAGTGGTCATAAAAACATGTAATTTGTAATCAAATATATGGTATTTACAATAAATTGTCATAGGAAACCAGGTCTCAGCATTATTACATGTGACTGAAAGAAAACCTGTAATTTCAAATGTTATTTGAAAAGTTTGTTGTTGGTTTTTTTTGTTTGTTTGTTTTTTGTTGTTTTTTTTTTTTTGACAAAACCATATTATTTTACAAGTAGCCATAAGTTTCAGTATCAATACTGTTAGTTTTATACATATATAATCCATTTTCAAAATAAACTGTGCTTTGGGATACTTAGAGAAGCATATTGTTCCTTTATTCAGGCAATGATTATATGAGTCTGGTTTTGCTAATTTGCCTGGTTTTTGTAGTAATGGATGTCACAAGTCACCGTAATTCCACATTCAGACATTCTTATCCCTTCAACCATACATACATGAACATGACTAAATGTAGCTCAAAATACCAATTTCTTATTTTTTCCTGGGAGTAGATGGTACTTACTGCTATTGTGACACAAACTAGTAACATGAAACACCTACAAAATATTAATAAGAATTGCTTATTTTACAAAAATATAATAGTAAATTTAATAAATTTATCCATACAGGAAAACGAATATTTACTTTCATATTAAAATGCCAGCTGACATGTACAAATCCACTGTGTTATCTCAAAGAAGCCATATTTCTATTACCCTTTCACAGTGAATTGCTAAGACCCTAAGTAGACTTCTCCAGACTATTACTCTGTTTGTGAAGGAGTGGAGATTGCTCTACATCTGTAGAACCATATCTTTCTCCACCTGTAGTGGGAAGCCAGAGTGCTCAATCATCAATTCATTCAGAGTCCTTCCTTGTAAAATGTGTGAAGTATTGGTCTTAGAAAGAAGTACCTTTTTTATCTTCAATATTCCCCTTAGTGTATAAGATATGGGATTGCAAGTACAGTCAGATCCTTTTTGAATAATTCTATGCATTTTGAGGTTTGTTAGGAATCATTTTAATCACTGTCTCTAAAACAGTCGTAAACATTTTTTTAATAATATTTGGAATATTAAGGGCAATTTTAAATTCAGTTCTTTATTAAGTACACAAGGTACATAAAAATCTAATCTGTTTGAAAAATCCACAATAGATGCATTCCCTAACTTTGGCATGGTGTTGGCATTGTTGAAGAGAAGTTGAATTTCACAGACTGTCACAGACACATAAAGATTTTAATGTCAGAGAACCTTGGTATAATAATGCCAAATCTTAACTACCTTCCTAAAATGACACTGTAGCTAAAGTAAAAACAATTAGGATGTATTTTCTTGGACCTGTCAGTGTGTCCTAATCAGTTTCTACTATGACTTCAATTACTCCATCAGAAAAAAAATCATACAGCCCACAGAAACAAATGGACTGATTTAAAGTTTCAAGAAAAATACGCAATTAATTCCTTTCTCACTAAGGAGTGTTCACAGAATCCTTTGAACAGGAGTCAGTACTGATGCAAATAAGATCTAATTGGCCCAGATAAACCAATTTTGATGCTTTCTGAACAGGGAATGCCAGCATGAAATTGAGCAGATGGTTAACACATTTAAAACTTCAAAAAATCATACAGAGGATACATCTACATCTAGGAGGATCTGTTACTGCATTCATCTAATTGCTAGTACCTCCAATACACAGTCAGGAAAGTAACATGATTATACTAAAAGCAAGGTATCATTTGTCCCCTCAGGGAATTAATTAACCTGGTTTATCCAGGCAACTCTAATTATCTCTTAGCTTACAAGATGCTGTGTTTAACATTGCTATGTAGGTCCGACAAATGTAAGAAACTACAGTATTTTGAAGAAAACTGTAACACAGTTATCTTCAATCTGAATGAAAGGAGAAATTTTAGGGAGTAGGGAAGAAAAGATGCTTCTCTCCATTCAAAGAATGAAGCATGAAGGCATCTAATTTCTTTCTTACATACTATTAAGAGTTCCACAGTATTTTATTACTTAACTCCAGTGCTTGTCACCTTCATAAATCAGTGAACCAAATTCATGAAAAGATAAACGACTTATCCATGATTTAGAAGCTCCGCGGTGTATCTGAAAAGATAATCATTTCACAACATCAATTCTGTGTTCATCCTAGAATATTTGTCTTTGCTGAGGGCATAACTTACATAGGAAACAAGGTATAAATATTCTCTGCAAAACTGAACTGTGGCACGTATAGTATACTGCAACATCCCTCTTTTCTCATGCAAAAGTAAACTATAGTAAGGTTGTCAATTATTTAAAAAATAATAATAATAAATCAGGGTAAGTCTATTGGATGGTAAGATGATAAGTCAGATGAATGCAGTGTCAAAAAGTCCAAAATTGAAACTCTAAACCAGAAGCCACATAGCAATATCAGCATGAAGATGCAGTTCTGTTAGTACCTGTGGCTTTCTGCTAGGGCTGATATGTGCCCAGGCATCCTGGTCTGCACTAGCTAGATACTATTGCTCTGTGCTCCTCCGTATGATTGGTAGAGATACAAGGAAGAGAAGCACAACTATGAACAGTAGCACCACTGATGAACATGAAGCAAATCAAAAACAAAACACAAAGGAGGCAATGAGCCAGAGGACATTTTTGGCTTGTGAACTAATGTCTGTAAAAGGGAAAACTAATTTCAAAAAGAAATGAAAAGATTCCTAATGTAGGAGCAGCAAGATTCACAGATATACTCTCAATTCAGAAAATCAAACTTCAGCAAAGAGCTCTTTACAGCCAAGAGTTCTACTGGGAGCTGCCCCCGCTTTAACAACTGAAGATGTGCATAGTGTTATTGAGTCAGTTGGCACACACATGGCTCCAGAAGCTTTTGCTGGTTTTATTTACACCAGGTTCATGCCACAGGGAGCTCTTACTATCTCCTTTACACAAGTTTTATGAAATAATTAATGAAGTCAGTTTCATTCTGATGATTTCCAAGCAGTTTTTGGTGGTCCATTTCTAATAGCATAAAGAGATGCCAAATGGCATATTTTTTCTATGACTGAATTCAAACAGAAGAGAAATTACTCTGGCTCTTGGCTCAGACTAACACAACTGTTACAATATTTTCATGCTTCCTAATAAAAAAGCTCAACTTTTTTTGTTTGCGACATACTAGCACAGCATCAAGTGGATATGACTATGCCAGATGCATGGTACTTTACCTGACAATCTATAAATACACATAGCAAATTTCTGTGTAAAAGCTACCATTCTTAGGTTGCTTTTTTGGTTTTGTTTTTTAGGTTTTAATCATGTAGTCCAGGTAATTCAGACCTCTTTACTTCTTTGTAAAAGCATAATAGGAATGAATTGTTAGCTAATTCACTTTGAATTCACACATGAACAGCCTGAATCAGCAATCCTAATGGCCTTCAGTTTACTATTCAAATACACTGTTTTGCCTTTCATAAATTAAAAAAATTAAAACAACTGAATAACACTATTTCACAATCACAATACATTCATAATAGGTTTGTCTTCACTGTGATTCTCAAAAATGAATCAAAATTAACAGAAAATACTACTGTAGAGTATCAGTTAATCAGTTCTTTCCTCTGTAGACATATCTTTTTCATATTTTAAGTGTCCTCATTTGAGATTAGCTCACATGAGGAATTTAAAACTTGTTGAGGTCATTTTAATTCTGCCTGAAAGGAGTATTATTCAGATGTTTTGTGGTTTAACGGTCTACTTTAAAATGTAATTCATGTATAGTTGTCTGTTTCTGTATCTATTTTTAAATTCTACAGTAAAAATTATAAAACCTGAAATGTGCTTCTCAGTAAAATTACTACACCAATTCAATACCAATATTCTAAATAATAATATAAAGTCTTTCCAAAATTTGAGTTCTGTTCTTCTTTAACATGGATGTCTTTGTGTAAAAGCTTTACCTCTAAGTAAATATAATATTAAAGATAACATCAAGCTCTCAAATGTCATATTTTCTCACAAATAAATAAATAAAATCTTCATTACACTCAAATACTTTAAGAAAACGGCAATTTTTACTGTGGCATATATAAGCAAAACCTTGGGACATCTATAAATGAGTAAAAGTATTATTTATATTTATTTTATTATTTATAAAATTACTTTTGTAGTACTCATATTATTTACACGTTCTCATGTGGTACATTCATGCTTGTTCATTTGTGCTCAGACTTATACACACATTGCACAGTTACATTTGCCATCTTTCTGGATAACTGGAATTTCACACATTTGTGTGTTTGATGCAATCACTCCCTTTCTGGCACACTTGTACATACTTCATCGTCAATGGCATTTTCAGAATTGCAGATATCTGAATGAAATAATGTATTAAGTGTATTAAGTTTGTTTAATGCTGCATCCCCAAAGCTGATTCCCAAATTTGTCTGGATTGCTGCAGGTAAATTCTCAAAGAACAAATCCAACCTTGAGTGGCACAAAGGCAGTAATATACAAAAGCAAATGCAAGAAATAAAAGCTTCATTAGCTGAAACCTTACCATGACATCTCCATCAAAGAGTTCATAAAAACAGTAAAGAAAATTCTGCAAACCCAGAGCACAACAGCTGTTGGCATTGTGCAGTAGCTTGAGGTAGTATTTGCTCAACCACAACCTTTTTCTGCAAATAAAACCAGTAAGTTCAATAACTGTCCTAACAACTAGAAGAGTGATGACCTAGTGAAGTGTAGATGCATTTGTTTCTCTTGAAGACAGCAAAAAATAGCAACTGGACAGAATTACTTTGTCCTATTGCAAAAAGTAAAATGGTCCTTTAGCCACAATCAAGAACTTTAGCAGCAATCATAATTCTCACCTGAACAGCATTTCATTCAAGTTGCTTTCTTAAAAGAGATATTAAAAAAGTACACCCAGAAGAAGAGCACATGTAAAAATTAAAATATCAAACAGTGAGGAAAATAATGTTCATGAGAAATACTAAGTTTGAATTCAGTATCTTTCAATTGCAGTAGAAACAACAGGGCAAATTTGCCTGAACTCAACATTCACTAACAGGTTTGAAGGTCACACAGGAGGAGGAGCCTCCCACATACCTTCCTTACCAAATTCTCTGCTTTGGTTACTCATTTGCACTGCTTTACATCGACATTTTCATCTTTTACAATTGCCAGCTCTGCTGGAAACCTCTTTAGAATGAGAGTGAGTGTTGACATGCAGTACTCTTCCCTTTGGGATTTCTTCCTCATTAAGACTAAGAAAAATCTACTAGCTGTTTGGTCAATTTGGGTTCACATCTAAAGGTCAGCATTCTATCATTCACAAGCAGCTTACTCATGTCACATCTTCATCTGCCCTTCGACAGTAGTATCTCCATGTTAACATTCAAGACATTTGAGCTAATAGCACAGGCTTCATGTGTGTCATACCAGAAATTTGTCAGCTGCCAAATTCACACACATAAGAATGCTTCTCTTGCTTGAAGTTTTGTTCTTATTTACAGGGAAGAAAGCCCACTGTCAGAGTCTTGGCAGATGTTCTATTGTCTGGAATATACACAAAAAGCAGGAACAGACAAGCAACCCCTCTTTCCTCTGCTTTCCCTGGCTGCTATTCAATGAGAAGAATTAAATGAATGTGATTCAAGCTCATTCTGCATAAACTACATCCCCTACATACAACACAGCATCTCCAAAAGGAATTCACATCACTTAAAGTTGTGTTACAGTACAGTGTTCAAGTTGCAGCAGCAGCTGGAAGTCCGTCAACATCAGAAAGGTCTTTCCAAAGATAAATCCAATTAAAATTAATAATTTTATAATTATTATAACTGAAATAATTTCAGTTACTATTCCTAGAAAATATTCAAAATTTACAGCAGGTCAGTGTGGAGAAGCAAGTAATGCACATGTTTAAAAGACTTCTACATTTGTACTCATTGCCAGATATCACTGTAACTTCATGAATATTAAGAAGATAACATGGACCAAGTGATCCACCTAAATTAAAAATATCAAATTAATTTTGCCAGAAAAAAAAAGAAATAAAAAAAAATACTCCAGTGGAACATAAGTCTTTAAAGTGACAGAGCTTAAAAATCTGAGGAGATGCAAAGAGAGGCTGCAAAATCCTCTACCCAGGAGAATTTTCAAAAATCACTATATATAACTCATTTAATTTTGGAGCTGGCTCTAGTTTTGGCTGGAGATCGATAAATATGATGTGTTGAGATTCCACGCTTACTTCTGTGATCTCTTTTTCTAGTGAAAAGATTAACCAGCTTTCAAAGTTCAATACAAACTGAAGAGAATTCTGAATGTGGAAAAGATTGTATGTGTACAATATCTGAATTTAGTTTATTTACTCCAAAGAAAACAGCACATTTTAGTAACAAAATATTAGCAACAGGTATGGGTGGGGTTTTTTGTTTGTATCTTAATAGTTAAAAAATTATATCTCTCTAAACATAGAAAAATGTTCATACACATTCATAAAAGTCAAAGTGGTGATCAGAAAGACTGCGCTTCAGAAAAGAATTCAAAAATTCATTTCAACTGAAGTTTGCTGAAATGATTATTGAAAAAAAAAAAAAAATCATGCATGACCAACAATTCTGCTTTTTACAATGGTGCAACTGCATCAGTAGACAAGGGAAGAGTCACTGATATCAACTATCTGAACTTCAGTAGGGCTTTTGACATGGTCCCTCATAACATCCTTCTCTACAAATTGGAAAGACATGAATTTGATGGGTAGACTGTTTAATGTACAAGGAACTGGACTCAATAGAGTGGTGGTCAGTGGCTCCATGTCTAGATGGAGACCAGTGATGTGTGGTGCCCCTCAGAGGTCAGTACAGGGACTGACAACCTTTAATGTTTTCATCCATGATGCTGACAGTGGTATCAAGGCTTCCTGCTCACAAATCTGCCTTCTGAAGACCATGTGTACAGACATATTACTTAAATACAGAGAAAGAAAGAATAAATAACAATAAGATCAAGAACATATTATAGAAGGTAAGTTTTTGTGTTTGCATCAAATTTAATGGGATTTCTTTCCTATATTTCACCATTCAGAATTTTCAGTAAAATGTTGAAAATCTAAAGAAAAGAAGTGATTTGTAAAAATAGAACAAAGGCAAACTGTTTTTGTCATCTGCTCACTTAACAAGACTTTTAAGATTTCCCTCCTTGCTGGATTTTCTATCCTCCAACATGGCCAGAGTATTCGCTGGAAGAATACAAAACCCCTCTTCACCAGAATTTCTAGCATAAGTTGGTAAACGTGGCAGGACTTGAGAGATCTTGTTACTCTGAAATTGGACTTGAAGTCAAGCATCATTTCACCAGTTTTCATTTTGGTGGTGCAAGCATTTTCTGATCAAAATAAGATCGACCTGTTTTATATGGCACCCTCAGGATAATGACTGTATTTCAGATATCTGGTTATGTGCATGAACTAATACATTTTTATTCATGTTGAATCTTGATCTACTATTACAACAAAAATTTATACTCAATGTGAATGAAATCTTATCAAGTGCATCCACCTCTTAAATGTACACAACCTTATAAAGGGTTCATTACCAGCTGCAATAGTCTGGCAATAACCTTAAAGATTCATTAGGTGCTCATGATTAAACAGTTTGAACACATCAGTTGATTGCTACTGATTTGTAAGTTTGCAAAGGTTATGATTAGAAAAATTTCATCTCAATATTAAACTAGTTTATGAGATTTATAGTTAAGGAGGTAAAGTAAGCTCACTAACTAAATGGTACAGTGTATGTATTTATTTTAATTTGCAGTAAAGTTACCACCATATTCAGAACTAATTAGGCAAAATTTTCTCTTGATTTGCAATATTATTATCATTTGCAGTATGTACCAAACTTCATACTGAATAGAAGTGGGGTAGCTTAAGTGATATGTTGCTTTCAGTTCCAACAAAGAAAGAAAGCAAAATCTTGCACATTTTGCAGGCTCCTATTATTGTCAAAGTTGATCTAATTTATGCATTATAGATGAAGCAGAAACCTGACAGAAAAACACAACATGTAATGGTCTAATTATTATAATCACTTCCTAATAGCATGGCTTTGCAAGTTCAGGGTTTACTTTCATCATCTGTTGTGCAAATAAATTTGATAGATCAAATGTTGACACAAATCCAAACCAACGGTGACCTAACCAAAACCTTTTTAGCAAGTCACGAATTTTCTGCCTGAAACCTAATGTTGGAGAAAAACCTACATTTTCCCCACCCCGTTTTTCAAGATATTGACCTGGAAGTCAAGTGAGGAAAACACTCACAGAATTGTAGTCATCACTTTCATCTGTCTTTATTCCCCCATCCCGCCCCTCCCCACCTCCCCACTTGATTTTCTGCACTTAGTGAAAAACTATGGAATAGCTTCTCACAAAATAGAGGAACACCATTAACACTAATTTTAAATAGTCTTCAACTGACTAATTTGTTCTAGAAATGTAATAGGTTTACATTGCAGACAGTCTTTCTGGAGAAACACAGATAATCAGTACAACAACTAGACGGTATGCACTCTGGATATCTGTTTGCTTTCTGAAAGCTAGCTACACTACAGTTTCAACTCTGTCCAGTTTTACCAAAGTGGAGCATTATAAAGTATAAATGCATTTCAATGCTGAGAACATGTATTTTGTTATCAATGTAACACTTGTTCATTATCTCTACTCCAGAAGTTCCACAGACTAAGTCAAGCCATAAAAATAATAGGTTTTTTATTCCAAGGACAGAAATAAATTTGTTCTATCTACCCTTGTTGCTAGTCTTATGTATGCTATTTGCATACATAGGAGTTACAGGCACATGCCTTATAATTTTAAATACAAATCTTTTTATATAAGTGTTATAGTGAATATTACTTCTTGTTGATCTACTATAGCAAGGCCTAAATTACTGTACAACTAAGGAGTCTAGAAAAAAGAATCTTTTTTAACCTTCCTATATTGTGCCTCCATCTGTATTGTCATTACTGCATGCTAAGTACTGATAGTATGTAAAATAACAACATGGATTTCTAGGAAAAAAAAAAAAAAAAGCAACAAACTAACCAACAAGATATACACCTGTTGAGTATTTGTCTATCTAAAACAGAAGAGGAACTCATTCAGAACAAGGAGGACAGAGATGGACTAATAGGGGATAATAATGGTGTTGTTTTTTTGTTTGTTTATTTTTTAAAAAAGACTAAAAAACATCTTTTAAGGAAAAAGCTGAAGAAATCATAAGATAAAAGGACAGTCAAAGGTGCTGATAGACAACCTGCCCTTTTCATCAAAAAGTTACACTTCACTTTGACTAGACAAGTTTTAGCAATCTACGAGGTTGTCTTTCTCAGAAAACGTTTTCAGGAAGACAAGAAAGCAATTACTCTGGTTTCCAAGAGAAGCAAGTAATTCTGTTATTTATACATCTGACATTTCTGTAAGATGGGTTTCTGTAAGACTGGTGACCAGAAATAAAAAAACACCAACAAGCAAGGAACACGACATCCTAGCTCTATATATTATTTGTATTGCTTGAATTCCCCAAGCTTATCCACTAAGAAAATGCCAACTTCCAGCTTTTCTTGACAGAAAGATTAGTTCCCAAATCTTTTCCATTCACAGAATAACTGGGGACTTAGACTGAGATATTCTCTGTACAGTGCATAATATTTAAAAGAAATAAAGGAAAACTTACTTACTTTGTGAATTTTCTGATTTACAGAAGTCAGTGAATAAAAAGTGCTGCCTTTTGGTTAACATCAACAACACACACAGAGCAGAATTTGAGCTTGCTTCAAAACACTGTTCACACACTAGATATGCAAACCTGCAGTCTGAACATCTGAACATAATTGAAAGAACTGAGTAACAGCACCTTGCAGCTCTGTTTCTATGTTCCAAGACACAACTTCCTAGAAGAAGAGTTTCTCTAGCGCCATCAGTTGCAGCTGTTTATGATATTTTTCTTAACATTCTAGACATAAGCCTAGAATTGGTTGCTACAGAATACAGTAAAAGAGTTTGGCTGTACCTAGATCTGTATGATGCAGTTTCATCCCACCAAAAGAGTTAATGAAGAAGAAAACAATGGAGATTTTATTATTATTATTATTATTATTATTATTATTTACATTTAGCAATAGAAAGTTACAGTGCCTCAGTGGGAGATTGGGAGATGAGACAAAACACCTTGACATTTAACACAGAATTATCACTAAGAAATTATACTTTGGGGTCAGAAGGCACTGAGGTCTCTGATGGTTGAAAGTTTTTGCCACCAGCTATGCTATTCAGTTCATCTAGATATTTTCCTTAACATTTCTTTAGCAGAATGAAAGAACATTGCCTCAAGAACAAAATCTGCAGTCAAACTCTGAATATTCAACTCTATTTTATTCCATTTTGTTAATTGCTACCAGACGGTAGGGTTTGTTGTTGTTTTGTTTTGTTTTTTATTCCTGCAGTTGTGAGGGAGGCCAGCTTCCAACTCCACTGCTACTAATCAGAACTATCTGTTGATTACTATGTAACTGCCTGTAGTACCTGCAGTATTAGTGAGCTTGACTGAGGTGTGAAGGTACTTGATACCCTCAGAGGTGTTACCAATGATAATCTACTCATGCTGAATTTTGAAAACATTTCTAATTCAGTCTGCATGCCTAGTACTTTTTAAACTTGTTTCTGGAAGCTAGTAGGGCTTCTTCTTTTCTTCTTGTGTACTAAAGACAAGCAGACATCTTGGAAATTGGTACTGATTGGTCACAGATGGAAACGACATGGAAAAAAAAAAAAAAAAAAAAAAGCTATGATGTATATCTGACAAAGCCTTTCACCCAAGTAGAGATTTCTCTGACAAACAGTTTTACAATCATTCAAAGTAAAATCAGAAGGGCATTTGTGTACTGTTATACGAATGGTGACATTCTGTAGATATGGGGATAATTGCAGCTCATTTGTAGCCTGACTAAGAATATTCCACTTCCATGAGTGTGACTAACCCACGTGCAATTTATCAACAGCTGAAGGAGATCTATTAGATACTAAACCTGAAGTCTCTGCTTCTCTCTCTGTCCTCTTGTATCTTCCTTCTACTTCCCCAGCTGAGCCCCCACATGGAAACAAACACGTTAATTTGCTATACACAGCTTCTAATTTTAGTCTCAGCACAATACTTGAGCCTCAGCATAAGAAAAGTTGCTTTAGCATTCAGAAGCCTTTCATTCCCAATATACGCAGAGAGTAACAAAACTATCCTGTGATCATCAGGACTTCAACCCATAGGATTCATCAGCACTCCAAAACATTACTGTTAGAGGTTATACATTGCTACCTTACACATAAGACAGCACACAGTGTGAACCCAGCCTGAAGCCATATATATCTACCAACAGCAAAGACAAGTTTTGCACCTAAACAGAGAATATGAGAAAACGTGGAACTCATTTACCAAATGACCACTTTCTCTGGATTTGTCAGTGTTTTATATGAGAGGGTGATCACCAAATAAGCTGCTGGCAAAAAGGGCTAATCTTCAGGTGCTTTTAACCTCCTGTGCTCCATCTGTAATTGTGATGTTGTATACAGCTTGTTTTACAGAGGCCAGAGTACAAATTCAGAGCTAGCTGTCTCCTGGTTATGCCAGTTTATTCACAATCAGCTGCATATCTTGCTATGCTTGCATAAGGGGCACAGTCATCAGAATGCATGATTACCTTAATGATTTTGTGGAGTGCTGTAGTCCATTAGGATAATTGGAAGTTGTTACAGTTGATGTTACAGCTGGAAAGATTATCACAGTGAAAATGGAAAAAGAAACAAATAGGGAAGGAATGCTCACCTGTATCTGAAGAGCTAAGTTTGCTGAAAAAGCTCCTCAAATACAGGATCTCCAGAAAGAGATCCTTTTCTAGGAGACAGTCAGGCCTTAAATGGGGTCTAGGAGGTCACACAGGTGAATTGTCTTCACCTATGCTCCCATGGCTGACTCCATCTTTTCCTCAAGTGATTAGCCAGTGTTTCAGAATGTGATTCAACAGTTCCCATATTTCTGCACATCCATATTCAAGCATGTTTTCCTTGGCTAGAAAATTTTCTTCACAGCATTTAAGAAAAAAAAAGTGTTGTTCTTATCACACACCCCGATTCAGTGACTGGAAGAGGATCACAAGACACTGTATGCTTCAACCTCAAGTATCAGGGGATGGAATAGAGTATTTTATCAGTAAATTTCTCTTTCAAGCTGTAAGGAATTGAAGAAAGACTATGCCATAAAACAATCAATTTATTATCCAGGCAAACTAAGCCAACATAATTGTGACTTAGGAACCTTTATGTTAAGACCATGTATGGCCAACTACCAGAACACTGCTGGTGTCACATAGCTCACTAACACAAGGCTATAAATATCACAGAATCACAGAATTGTAAGGGTTAAGAGGGACCTCTAGTGATCATTGATTCCAAATCAAATTTGGTCCTGGAACCAGAAAGTCCAATCAGCAAGCTATGGAGAGAGATGTGTATCATCAAGGTAGTTCCATTATATCCCAGTTATCCCTCTTAATCAAGGTAAAATTACTAATGTTGCTATTTTTAAAACTATATTATTCATTTAAAATGTGTTCCTCACATTCTCCTGATTTTATAAATTACTTTTGCCATTGAAAGAAAGTGAAGATAAAGCCTTTCTATTTCAGTGGTCTTCCATCACAACACCCAGACTACCTGTGGAGCAACACCTGCTGCACTGGCTCAGGTTGTGCAGAATATGCTATCTCCTAACTATTGCAGTGACTGTTTCCCTGATAGAAACAAGAAACATAATAGCTTAGTTGGATCTATGTGATGATGTTTTGTTCAGTGCTTCAAGATGTTAGGAGGAGATAATGCTAGCTGTGTTTTCTCAGTTCTTCCAACAGTACTAATAGTTAACATTAGCACATACCTAACATAGAAACTAATAATCATTATTACAGTAGATGTCACTCCCTAATACTCATTTAAATCTTGAGACAGCAAGATGTCAAAGCATTTGCTTTCAGAATTGAATACTCTTCTTCTGCCATCAGAGACAGTGTTAACGCTGACCTTTGACTAGGAATTCAGTCAAACTTAGAGACTCCTTAAGCAGTAGTTTCCACTGGATTTTATTATCTCAAAAACATAAACGGTCCACAGTGATCCAGGCAATCTGTTCACTCATATTCCTTCCAGCTCTATGACTTTTTTGTACCAGCTGCTTGGGCTGTTATGCTTAAAGATTTTGAAATCATTGCACATAAATCCTAAGATTTCTTTCCAACTTTCAAATTGGCTTTAATTATATTAGTGGCTTCAGATCTTAAACCAACCTTCAAGGAGTTAATTTAATACCATCTTTGAAGTCTGATTAAATACTGTATATTCCTCTGTTTTACTTTGTGGGGTTTTTTTGTATGAGTGTTTTGTTTGTTTGTTTGTTTGTTTGTTTTTAATTTGTGCTATAGCAGAAAACTTAATGTCACTTAAATTTTACAGTTGCAACCCATGATCATCACAAATAGGATATAAGCAGTCAGTAAATTTATCTGGAATCCAAACTGTCCTACATACAGAATAAAGTAGCCAACAAATAATTTAGTGCAGAGATTTTCATGCAGCTAACCATGATAACACTCAGTTACTGGAACAAATGGGATGCAACAACAGCGTTTGTTTTTAAGAAAATCAACAAATGTATTCAAAACATAGTAACTACATAATAAGAACTTGACTTAATGGATAGACCACTCTCTTGAGGCCTGTGACTAAAATATGAAATAATATTATTCTGAATTTCTGATGATTGTACTGGAAGACTAGTAGCATTAAGAAAGTATCGTGCAAGGGGATGGGAGAACTGTCATCTAAACATTTATCCTGAATGGATAATGCTGACCATTGCCCTTGCACACATTGGAATATTTCTAAAAGTTGAATTTTTAATGTTCTACTATGTTGTTTTTTAAAGTCTGAATGTCAGAGCAACTTTGAACTCCCCTTCACTTTAATACTATGAAGAATATACATTACTACACTGCTACTGAGTGTAAAGAACAACAGCAACTCTAAAAGAATGGAGAACAATGCAATGCACCGCTCACCATTGCTCAAGTAGTATGAGGCTTATGGGAGCAATAGACCGCTGAAAGTTCATTATGTTGTCCATGGTGAAATGCTAACATCAGACAGCCATATGTTGCAATAAAAAGTCTCAGAGCCAACAAGTGCTGAACAAAACTGTGGGGACACAGAGCTATATCACAGCATGTGTCACCAGATCAGAGGCATCTTGCACCTGCATTCTTGAAAACCAGTACAGGGCAGAATAATTACATCACTGGGTAAATCACACTATGCCAGACGGCTATAAAGGAACGTCTTCTCTCCTTTCTGAATCTTCTCCTCCCTTCTGTTCCCTTGGGCAAGTTTAGCATTATTTTTTACATAAAACTCCAACTGTTTTATGTAATATACAGCAACAAAACAAGTTTCTCCTCTTGATAGAATATATGGACCTCAGACTTTAGAAAAGAATAGAAACTCCTTTGTTAACATAAGTATCTGTATTTACTGTAGTAGGCTCAGCCACAGGGCAAAGCTTTTAACCTATCCACAAGAAGAAAGGTGCAATTACAACAAGCCCAGCTGCTCTCTACGAGTTGTATTACTCCTATATATCCCTAGTTTAATCACAGGGGCTCATAAACACATTGTTAAAAAATCATTAACACTAGATACACACTAAAAGTTTGGTTTTGTGTTTTGTTTTGTTTTGTTTTAATATTTCAGATATCAGGCAAGGACCCATTCATAATCTTCCTTTCAAATTACAATGCAGTATCGGACCATTTTTTAAGCAATTAAACCTAGTATTTGATCAAAGTAAAAGAAAACATGATCTTGCTTCCTTTAGCTTAACTACTTTTGAGAAAACCATTAAGAAAATAAATATGAATTTTAAATACAAAACAATGAGAAAGGAATAAAAGACTCTGTGAACTATAGCTTACCTGAAGCTGATACTTGTGAGTGGTTTAGCTGTTTTTGGCGTAGCGCTGTCAGAGATAGAAACTGCACTCATAAGCAAAGTAGCAATATATTTATTGATACAATATAGCGATTTAACAAAGTTTAATCATAAATAAGATGGCCACTTAACAGTATTCAAGATAGCAAGATAGACTTGGTTGCCTATTGCACAAAGAGTAGAGGTAAACACACTTATCCAAGAGACCCTCCCACTGAGTCAGGAGATTCAGAGTTGACCCCCTTACTTTCCAAACTCCTTGAACCACAGAGGTAAGGAGCCTAGTTGCATCTGAATCCACTTCCAGTCCCAGACATGTTCAAGAATTATGTATGAATTGAAGATTGAATCTTAAGGCTTAAAGTATTAGTGTAACGGCAAGGCATCTATTGATATCAATGTATAAGAGATCTCTCCACAGTCATAACTCAAGAGGCATTCCTACTCAAGGGGAAAGCCTATTGTATATCTGGCAAACATACAAGAAAACTAGGGTCTCCTGGTCTTCATGCTGTTCACTGATTAAGATAGCTGACTTACAGTTTTTGGTGCATGCTCAATTAGACCTTGACTGTTGAACATGATACCTGCTACGAGTTCTTTGAGCACAGAGTTTGAAACAACTTTTTGGTTGTTATCCACCTTGGGTCCTGAGTAAGGCCTAGGGCACCTCATTGTCAGCCCAAGGAAGGCCTTGGGAATAACAGCAAGGAAAAAGGAAGGAGTTGGATGAGGGGTTAACACTGCTAGAAGCACTTGGGTAATACATTGCTTGCTAATAAGTAAATGAAATCTTTGCCAAAACAAGGAAGATAGAATAACTGATGAGATCACTCAATGAAATAAATATTCAACATTTCATGTCAAGTTTTAACAAATCTTAGTAATTAACTAGTAAAAAAAGAGATGTAGCTTCTGAGGTTTCAAAAAGTGCTTGTCCTAATTGAGCGTAGAAGCCACTGATTTCTGACTTACAATAAACCAACACATGTTCACTTAAGTAATTGGCTGTCATGGTTTTATAATTTTTGGTTACTATTCTACAGCATAACATCATGTAGTGCACTAGGAGTTAAAGTGTTAATACTACAGTTCCGGGTATCTGTCCAGAAGAGAAGATCTACATTCCCTGGGAGGCTTTGCAGTCAGAGAGGAAATATAACTCCTGGCAAGGTCACCTGATTGGGCTTTTCTCTTTGTCTCTCTTCTCCTTTGTCTCCGTTCACTGCTGCTCGTCCCAACTGCGCGCATCACTTCAGTATTACTGTAAGGCCTACAGCTTTCAGATACTCTCTCATTATATTAGATTTATTACCTTCAATTCTAATTATACTGTATTATAGTGTGTTATCTTGCATTCTGATACCATATTTACTAAATTAGTTCATTTCTCCTCAGATTGTTTCCACTATTTTTAATTATTTTGGGGTCCCCTGTTTTCCTTTTTCCAGAGGCACAGATTTTGTGAAATCCCTTCACCCCACTTGTCACAGAACCAGGCTGAACCAGCCCATAAACCGATGACACTGGCATAGCCATCAAGGTATGAACAACTGCCTACAAGATTTGACATAATTATATTCTAAGGTCTTTGGGAATATTTGAGTCCAATTGCATACTGTAAACACTTAGAAGTGAAAATTATTTTCCGTGTATGCTCAGATCTCTACCTATTAAGCCAGAACTTAACAACAGAATAAGGGCTACACAAGTACAAGAGATAATCATTTCTCTAAGATCAGAGGAAAAAAACAAAAACAAAAACAAAAAACATAGATGTTATAAAAGTAAAATTGGGACAGCAGCAAACAGAATAATACACTGTGTGTAGCAGATTAACGCATATGAATTTATATTTGTACACATGGCAGAAAAGTTCATTACAACCTCTAATCTACTGCATTATGCATTTTCATGTGATCTATTGAGATATTGATTCAAGTTCCATTGCACAGCAGATTTCATTGGGCAACTATCAGGTAATTTCCTTCTCTGTGTAGTTCAGTCTGTGATACTTTTCGGGAAATAAGTAGGATAAAATGATTTTTTTCTTAACTTTAATAGTGTAAGTATGATTTGTTAAAAATCATAATTTTTATATATTCACTTCTCTTCCTTCCAGGCTATTAACCTCAGCAGTATGAATTTCCTTTGTTATAAACTTAAATTTCACATAAAAAAAAGATGCAGACAAGATGCAGAAACTACAGTGTTTTTCCATTTTCAAAACAAAACTCAAGTGATTTTAATTTAACAGGGTAAGAAAATCCATCTTTTAGCTCAAATGAAGTGGAATTATTACCATTATGCTTAGTACTCAGACTAATCCTCAGGGAATTTAACTTTTAAATTTCACTATTTAGAAAAATTCTGCAGGCATCAATACAGAGCACAGCACTGAATGATGAACATTAAATGAACAACTTCTGAAGACAGCATACACAAAACATGAAAAAATAAGCATGTAATTTGTGGATTAATCAAAGGTAATTTACACTGAAAGTCATTGTACATAGTAGCTTTCCAGCTGATAGTGGAACCTGCTGTATACTTAGGAAAACTGCTGACATTTGCCAACAAAAGCCAGGAGAAAGGCTCTGCACTGCTGTTTATAGTACAGCCAAACCAATCTAGGAGGCAGCTGCCACATGAAGTGGTGCTGCTGCCCCCTCACTCTCCCTAGTTCCCACCAGGAACACACCCTCCTTTCATCACACTCACATAAGTAATAAGCTGACTGCATGGCAAATCAATCCCAGAAGCTAAACCCCTCAAAATATAAAAATATATTATTTTTCCATTTAGCTTCATGGCACCAGCTCACCATAAGATTAGATAAGCGTTAATGCTGATGGAAGAGGAAGAACAGAGACACAGTTTGCAAAGACAGAAGGTAGAAGCAGGACTGCTCATGCAATTGAAGGACAGCAAACAAATCATATTATTTACAACATGAGTTGCCATCAGAAGAAAATTTTGATGGGCTTCTCATACAATGCTGTAAAAAATCCTACCTATAGCCACCAAAGCCTATTGTACTGCTACATCACTTAATTACCACAAGAAAACATAACCCTCTCCTCTTGAGAAAACTACAATGGTTGCATCCTGTTAACGGCCTTTTATAAGTACTGGGAAGATTGCCCCAGGTAACCAATCACAGATTTTGAGACTGACACCTATTGCTCCTCTTTGTGCAGAGGTTCAAGATCTAGAGCAAAATACCACTCATTTATCTACAAAATGAATAGCTGGTAAACCACTCTCTTTATGGAATAAACAAACCAATAATAAATATGTTGTTCTCAGGAAATAACTAATTCAGTGTCAGAAACCAAGTTTTATACAGCAAACTGTTTTTATTTGAAAAAGATGGAGGAGATTTCAGGGGGGAAAAAAAAGTGGAAAAAAAAAAAAAAAAAAAAAAAAAAAGTTGCATTACACTGAAGAATATTGTAGCCCTTAACCTTTTCTTGACATTCTGTTTGCTCTTAATCACCCATAAGTTCACTTAATACAAGAACTATGTTTTCTTAAATATCACTATGCATTATCCTGGAGGTGAAAAGAAAAAAACCTACCCTCTTAAACAAACTGAAATAGGTACTCTGGTATTTGTACAGAATGTCAGATATTTGGAGAAATCAAACACTACCTTTCATCTCTACCTGTCAGCCTTGAAAGGTACTGTTGCCACTGCAAAGATGTTTCTAGGAAGAATCCAATTCAGGAAGAAAGAATGAAATTATCTTAGAATATGAGAAGACCAACTGATAATTAGATATTTTGAGGCTTAATAGTGTTGCCTCTGACTTCAGCATGGTATGTAAAAGACACAGGGCATGCACAGCTGTCTCACAAACAGCTCTGCTGGTCCAGGGTGCTGGGCAATGTAGAAATCAGCCTTTGCTCACACTCGTTTACAGCAGGTGCCTCATGGCAATTCCTGTTCATCCCCATGTTTGTTTTTCTTGAGTATTAGTTCAATCATTAAACTGACTGGCTACATTTAAACTGCAGCAGTTGGGGGGGTTTCTGTTCATCCACTGAGACAGAACTGTAAAAGAGCAAAAGAAGAGAAACAATGAGCTGGCTTGCACTGATTACGACAGTGCAGGTTACCTGTCAGACATCGGATGATTTGCCTTATTAAGTACTCATTGAATTATGCAGAGGGACCTCATGGAAGGAAACTCAGCTTGACAAAGAATCTGTACACAGTACTTGAAAATAATGCCACCTAATTCCCACATACAGCAGACAATTTAACATTTGTCACTTCTATGCACTTCCCTGTATCAGTGATCTCCTTACCAGGCAGATCTCAGCCATTTCTGCATTTACAGAAGAAAAGATGATGTGGCAAATACACCTGCATACCATAAACAATTGTGTATAATATTAAAGCAATAGAAGATAATGGGGCAATCTAAGGGATAACAATTTCTTTTGTTTCTTCATTAATCATGAGAGCATGTATACAGGAAATTTGTCACCTGCCAGTTAAATTGCTCTGCATTTAACTAGTTAAAGAGTTGCTTTTATTCTTCCTTCAGTTATCTGAGAATTGATATTGAATTGATATTGAATATTGAATTTCAAAATAAGGTTGCAAAGAAAAGATTTAAAGCCAACTTTTACCGATGCATTAATACAAGTTAGTAGAATTTCTTAACTGCTACTGACACAAATGGCTAAAGGCAAGGAAGCCAACTTCTTACTATTCATCCAATATTGTAATCTGAATATTCAGTATTGAACCTTGACTACCTCTCACAAGGAACAACTGTTCATCCTGTCAGCCCCCAGTAGCTTTGCCTCAGAGCTCTACCAGACGCCCCAGCTCTCACTATCAGTTCCTTGGGGAATGCTGACTTAATACAGATGAAAAGTTGAAAAGAACACTTGACAAATGTAGCATTCTTTCTCTTGCAGACCCCTACAGCTATTATTCCATATGGCCGCCTGTTGCAGTTTGAAATATATTTTCTTCTGCTACAGTCAGAAGTGTATATAGTAAAATATGTATTGACATTGTTCTTTGTCATCTAATTTTGCATTGAAATCTCCTGCCTAGTTCTGTGAATAGCTACTCTGAGTAGATAAGTAGATACTTCATATATACATTCATAAATTTAAAAAAAAAAAAAAAAAGAATCTTTAGCTACCTAAAAAAACCCGAATATTCAATGTCAATAATTGCCTACAAGACTTCAAGTAGCTCCAGAAAGTGATAACATGCTGTAAGGGTACATAATTGTATCTTCACAACGTTTGAAATGCCATATGTCCCATACAGAAGGGGTTTCATTGCAGTTTTCTCTATTTTTCCTAACCTCTTTATTGTTGGAATGGAGAAGCAGGAGCTGGAATGGGCTTTTTGATTACTTTTGTAGCAGTATGTCTTAGGGCATCCCCTGATGTACTGAGTTTCTTTCTTTTATTATTTTAGCGTTCCTCTTGCAAATCATTCAGACACTTTCCACCATTAGAAGAATAACCTTTATCTTTTATAGAGTAATGCTGCACAAAATCAAAGTACAAGCAGCAGTCAAACACTGCATTGACATTTAGGAAGCAAATGACGCCACTGGGGAGCAAAGGGCCTCACAGCAGGAATAATGCTGCTGAAGTATTTCTGAGAAGTTACCTTCTAGAATGTTTTAGTTAAATGGCTAATCCTGTCCCAGGGCATGGTTTCCTAGACCATGGTTAAATAAATCTGAGCTAATTATCACCCTTGATATCACTCCACAACACACTGGTGTTTGATGCACCATCACATCAGATTTACCAGTCATTTGACAGAAGACTTTGTTTTCTTTTTTAATAATTAGTTCATTTCACAGAACTGAGACTGAGAACAGACAAATTTTCAAGTCAAATGGAAAAAAAAAAAAAAAAAAAAAAAAAAAAAAGACTGGTGTTCTGGTTCTGACCCCTTGCTCTCCTTCCGCCCCTCACTGGCAGGGCACTATGAGAGTTCTTGACTTTGTTTAAGTACTACTCAGCAACAAATAAAACATTGTGTTATGAATATTGTTTTTTCTCCTAACCCAAAACACAGCACCATGCCAGCTACTAGAAAGAAAATGAAAATGAATCCCAACCAAAACCAGGGCACTGTGCCATATGGTTATACAAATACATTATATTTTTGTGATGCACCTATGAAGAGCTTGAGAACTGAAAATCTCAGATGGCCGTGTTTACTACTTCACTATACTGAGCTGTCCTTCCGTCCAGTTTTTGCAGGCTTACTTTAGAGCTTTCACTCACAAAAATAGCAGGCTGCTCCCTACACACATAAAAATCACCTCCCTAAAAGTCACACACAGTAATTCACAGGCTGCCTCCAACTTCAAAGACAGAAAGATATCACTTATCAAGAAAAAAATAACTCCACATTAGAATATGTCTAGAATATTCCTGGAAAGGAACATTACTTAAACAAGCACTAGGTGTGACAGCAAGCTGAGCTTTTCATCCACTGCTTGCCACCAAGACAAATGCTTCTGCTGTCACCAAAGTTAAAACCATATGCATGCACGACCTACAAAGGGCATGGTTTCTCAAGGATGATGAGTGCTTTAACCTCTGCAAGAAAGAGATTCTTTTTTTTTTTTTTTAAAGTTCTCAATTTGAAAAAAACATATATCCAAATCTTTTGAGAGGCAAAAGTATGTTACCGTGTAAGACACGACAGCTGTGATTATGCCATATGAAATGAGCATTCAGCCTTCCCCAGCTGCTGGTTTCACATAAAAATGGTTAATTTCAATGACCTTTTTATATTTAGAGAGAAAGGTGAAAAAGCCTACACGCATTGCTCTTACAAACATCTGACAAAACCTGGGTTCTCACTCCATGAAAATGTAGCAACTTTTTCAGTATGTGATCTCATCAGTAATGAATAAAACTCAAGACATCTGCTACAATCTCAGTAATGAAATGACAGTAACTGCAGAAAGAATACTTATTTCTATACCTTTATTAAAGTCCAAACCCAGAGCTGACATGCCACAGTAAGCTCTTGACAAGAGATGAAATTTCAAGGGTGCACTAGCCAAGGAACCATCCATGTTTGCTTCATTATCCAGGGATGATGGCTGTCATGAGTAGATCACTTTGTTCTCCCATCAAACTGAGTGGCAGTGGGATGCCTTGCTCCACTTCTGGAAGACCTGCAGACTGGGAATACCTATAAGTTGAGCTGAGAAAATATATGTAACAAAGATGGAAAAGACACTTCTGTAACTTTTCAAAGATAAAAACAAACAAACAAACAAAAACAACAACAACAACAAGAAGCATAATGAAATGAATTATTCTGAGGATATTTACTCCAGCAGCACACAAGAAACTGCTATAGCAACTGTACCTCTGGATTAATAGGTTCAGGGTCAGGATGGAGGGGTAGGGTACTTATTCACCATTTAGCAAGACCTGCCTGTGCTTCAAAGAATTGGAACTGTCCATCACCCTGCTTCTAAATGCAAGTCCACAGACAACATATTTTTAAAAGTAACAACAGTACTTAGCCCAGAGTTTATAAAAACAACTTCTTCCTTGCAACACTTGTTAGAATTCATAAGTAATTCAAGAAAATCAAGAAAAGGCCTAAAGTTGACTTGCCACTTAGTGTTTTGCCACTGTGATGAATTAAGAGTTCAAAATTGGCTCAGATGAATTGACAGGAAATAGTTCTCACCTTGATCTATTCTTTTAAATACAGGTGTGTCTTAAGGGTTAGAATCTTTCTGTAGCCAGCCAATGAAGAAAGGGACATCAAGACTGATTCTTGCCATCATAAAAAAAAAGTGAAATGAACCTCTTTTTGAAGGTGTGTGTCTTTCTTTATCAAGTAGCAGACTTTCTTACTCTAAATAATTTTGCACAGCAATTGTTTTGCTTTCTAGGCCTAGTCCTAGAAGGATGCATTAGCCATCAGATAGTAGGAAGATCTGGGCAGGTTTCCAATAAACAGGTGTTTCTGAAAAAGGAGAATTTTAAAATACTTTGAAAATTTTTTTCTGTGTAGCTCACTAGGTTGAGAAGCACTGATTTTTATATTAATGTGTTGTTTTTTCTTTGTTTTTCCTGTGGTTACCCTAAGTTGTCTGCCTTACAGTTGCACCGTAGTGTTAAATCACCTGATCATCCAGTATGATGAAATGAGTGGTTTGGTAGACAAGGAGAGAGCTTTGGAAACGATCTACCTTTACTTTTGTAAGGCTTTCAACACCATTTCCATTAGGATTCCCATAGAGAAGCTGAACTGAATTTGCAGACAGTGTGGTAGATTGAAACCTGTCTGAACAGCACAGTTTAGAGGGTGATGACTGTCAGTGGGTGCTATTTTTTCCACTTGGAGGAATTCAGTAACTCACCTTTGCTTCATCCACATTTCCATGTCAGATGCCATTCTGTCAGAATGTTGCTCTGCTGCCATCTGTCACATGGCAACAAAATAATGTAATATTGGTGGGAAGATTCACACTACTGCCATACTGCCTCTGACACCATGGGCCAACATGACAAAAAAGGAGGCATTACTTTTGGAGTGGCCTTTGTATTTATGCTTCTTAAGGCCAGCGTACAGCTGTTGCAGTAGTGAGGTGTGAATCATTTCTTAGTTACACAAAAAGTAAAACATAAAAATTCACCCAGCATAGCCTTCTGCAAAGAGCTCCCTTTTGAATTTTATAGAACAAAAACTGTGTGCACAGGTAAAATTCACAAAAGTTTCCAGTAGACTAACTTAAGACAAAGCAGATGATACCACCTGAAGATGGCCAGACTAAGAAGCTAAGTGCAAGCTGCTTCCACAAATCCTCTGAGCAGCCATTATAACTTCCCCAGAAGCATAATTTCAAAGTGCTGTTGTTTCTGCTATCAGTTATGGGTAAAAGGTTATTTTGCACACCATGTTGCTACTGTGAGAGAAAAAGCCTCAAGGGAAGTTCTCACATAGAAATCATTAAAAATCCATGAAAGCATTAAATATGGAATCAGACTAGCACTAGCTGAATCCAGAGAAGCTTTAATTCAGCTTTGCTTATTTCCCTACTCACCATCATATACAGGTTCCTCATACACCTGACACCCTGAAAGTAATGCCTCCTATTTATTTCAATGGAAACTACAATATATTATTGTTTGCAATTTTCTTTATAAATCACACATACTACCTCACTGTATACGTACGATGTCTCATCCTTTGAGCTTCAGATTCATTAATCATTGTTCCTATGCCATGAGACAGCTACCACAGTTTACATACTTTTTTTTAATCCTGCATACACTGTGTAGCTTCAAAACACAGTAACAACCCATGCCTAATCCCTTGGCTAAGATTTGAAGAATCGAACAACTAAAAATCAGGGAATTCTGTAGTACGTTCCCCAAGAAAGCTAGTATGTTGTTAACGAACATCACATAAGATCCTCATCTCAGTTAAAGAGTTACAAAAATAACAATTACAAGACCATATTAACCACCTTCGTTTTAACTGCAGTATCATCACTGCCAATAGTAATACGCAATACGGCAGATGTAAATCAACTTCCACCTAGTAAGTGCTTTCCTTTTTTTCATTATTTCTAGTATATAGTTTTCTTAACATTGTGTTCACAGAATCACAGAATAGTAGGGGTTGGAAGGAATCTCTAGAGATCATCGAGTCCAACCTCCCTGCCAAAGCAGGTTCCCTACTCCAGGTCACACAGGTAGGCATCCAGGTTGGTCTTGAATATCTCCAGAGAAGGAGACTCCACAACCCCCCTGGGCAGCCTGTTCCAGTGCTCCGTCACCCTCACTGTAAAGAAGTTCTTGTGCACATTCGTGTGGAAATTCCTATGCTCCAGTTTCCGCTCGTTTCCCCTTCTCCTGTCTCCACACACTGCTGCAAAGAGTCTGGCCTCGCACTTTGCCCCACACACCTCAGATATTTATACATCTGGATCAAGTCCCCTCTGTTATCTTAGCATTATCTTAGTTGGTACCAAAACGGTATTTCATTCTTGGCAGATACTTAATCTCATTCATTAGAAAATATTTCTTACTTGAATTTCATCCAGTAATATTGCCATCCACCTAAGATTTTTGGATCTGTCATCTATTATTCACTGAGTGTTAACTACTCTCCATTGATGGGAGTCAACAGGAGAAGGCATACTTTGAATATTACACACAACATCCTAAGACAAAATTAAAATTAAAGCAAAAGAGAGAAAGAAGAAGAAAAGAAAGTCCTAGGAACATAAAGAAAAAAAGCTCACAAGATTAGACAACACTCTTCATTGACATTTACCATTAATCTTTTGAATCTAAAATATTACAACATAAACCATTTGTTTTGTGAGTGGGACTGGGTAGAAGTTAAATATATGCACCACATGAACATACTTGCAGTGCTACTCAGTTGATATTACTTTCTGTGTTTCTGTAATCTGAGGTCTATGGTATTGCCTCCTAGACTGTAACCTCTAACTTGAAATATATATGTCTTCCTTGGTATTCTACTTAATGTAAATATAGCCCTTAGGATTTCCAGATTCCATTTGATGAATGTAACTAGGATATTGACATAAGACTGTTCTACTAATGTAAGGCCACCTGACAAAGTGCTAGGAGTATGTAGACACATTTTGAAGTGATAAATGCCTGGGTAGCTGGATTCTATTACCAATTATCTTGCCAAAACACTTTTTCTGTGAGGCAGATACGAACAAGCTGGTGAGAAAAGGCGACATTATTCACCTCTGAGTTTATGAGTCTCAGTATATACACTTTTCACGTCATAAAACTCCAGAAGTACTTATACAAATACATACACTGATATGAAACTCAGCTAATTTCTAGTTTTATAGCAAGACTAAATATAATGGGATGCAAATGACTTACTATATGCAGTGACTGAATCACGAAAACAGCTGCTCAGGACTCTAACTCATTAAAGAGTCATCTCTATGGGAAAATGAGCAGGCTGAAAAGTAAGCTGCCAGGAAATCAGGAACTAGGTCCCTGAACAGTGAAATATACAAAGAAACAGAGATCCTTAGCAGAAGCCTCCTGTTCCTCTGACAGCATCAGGCAGCAGCATGCCATCAAAACTGAGAAGCAAGCAGGCAAGTCAGCTTCTCCCAAGAGCAGAGACAGAAATCAGTGTGTTCCCATCAAAACATTTCATCACATTCAGAATACGTTTTTCTTATGGATTTTTTTCAATAATTTTTCCTAAAGTGCCAGGCTATTAATAAATTTCCCAACTGCACCTTCAGGGTCTTCATGACAGCAAAACCAAAAAAGTCGTTATTGCAGTTATTCCTTTTTCTCCTTTTTCTATCCTTCCTTTCTGGATTTTGATGTTGAAAGAACACCACTCTATGTAAAATGATTCATTAATATTAATCAGAAGAAATACGTGAAATACATGGTGAAGGATAATGCAGTTAATGGCTGCTTAGAGAAGGTTCTATTTTATATGAAAATTAAATTATTATAAGATGTTAAAACTACAATTGATTTTCATAAACACTATCAAGATGTGTTGACTTTGCAGTTTTTTATTAGAGAACAAGGAACAGAGACTGGGAAGATGGTCTATTCAGTGTCAAAGTGTTGGGGTTTTTTGCTGAGAAAAAAAAATAATAAAAACATATATAGTCTCATGAAAATACAGTGGTATCCAATACTTAGGACAATCCTGAATATGTTCTTGACTTTTTAATGAGGGAAAAATGGACATACAGCTAATTACATGACAAGTAACTTTACCACTTTGTTGCATTAAAATTAGATAGCTAGGTCCTCAAGAATGCTCTCTGAATTATGGAAGTACTGCAGCTTAGGGCCTAGAATTCCTCCACAGCCTATGACCATCCTAAAAACATAATAATAATTGCAATGATATTTTACTCTGGGAATAATTGAGACCCTTGGGAGCTTCTTTCATATGTTACATAAGTAAGCTCCAAATATTGATGACTGAATTGAATAATTTTTTTTTTCCAGTTTAATAACTGCAAATCATATTTCAGAAATTTCAGCATTGCAAAGTCATCTTATAAATCCACTATCTATCAGTTAAAATCTTAAACATATTAGACACGTGGTAGAAACACAAATGTAGGCAGTTAAATCAGTTTAGCTCAGCTCATATCAGTAAAATTCATGTTCACAAGGTCACCTGACCTTAGAATAAGATGACAGAAGTGGGGTGACCTCAGGATATTATAAGTTTTTATGGTTAGTTCCAAGTACAGAAGTAGAATAGAATAGAGCAGTTCAGTTGGAAAGGATCTTCAAAGATATCTAGCACAGATGCCTGGCCTCTTCAGAGTTAACCAAAAGTTAAAAGTTAAAACATACTAGTGAGGACATTGTTCTAACACCTCCTGAGCACTGATAGTCATGAATCATCCACCACCTCTCTCAGAATCCTGCTACATTATTGGACCACCCTCAAGATATATTGAAACAAACAAACAAAAAAAAAAAAAACACCCTCCCCAAAACAAACAAACAAACAAACCACATTCCCAAAGCCCAGTCTGAACCAGCAGCTCTTTGTGTCTTTGCCTACTTGTCTCCCAGTCTGTGCCTGTGTCCATCATTACTCCATTCCAGGTACTAATAGTATGGTGAACAGGGCATACCATACTAGGACTGTCTACAGTTTGCACGCAGTCCCTCTTACTGCCCTGAGTAAGCTTACTTGGAAGCTGGGTCAAGCAGCCAAATCTAGGAACTTAATCTAAATTCAGATTGGCTCCCAAAACCGTTTGCTCCAGATGTAAATCAAAATCCTTCTGCTCACTGCTGCTGTCAGATCTCTCATTAGTTATCAAAATGTACTGAGCTTCATGCTCAAAATGCACTTTTTGAGCATGAAATGAGTGATATTTATCCATTGTATTCTCATGGAACATAGTAGGAAACAAGTGCACAATAAACATTGTAAATTTCTGAATAAGGTCCTAGTTCTGCCACTACATGAGGTATTTCTCATATCATGTGAGATCCATCTGATTAATTCAGCAGGTAAACAAGTAAACAAAAGCATGAAGAAAAATACCTTATTGCTTCAGACATTCTTGCATGTTTGTGCTAACCTAAACAAATACATTTTTCATTCAGTATTCTGAATGTAAGAACTGGTAATTCTCTCTCCTTAGAATTTAAGAACTGGGAGAATAATTTTATGCAGATCTTTCTTTACAAGACTCGAGTAGAGCATGAAACATTAAAATCATTGAGCTACTTAGATCATCTTAACCTTAATAATTGAAGGAAACAATTTCTTGATTCCAAATTCATTCTGCCATTCTCACCAGAGTTGAGTTCTACATCCAGAAGCTGATCAGCGCAACTCTTAACTAAAATGGTTTTATTATATTTATTTTTTGTTTATATTTTACCAGAAGCAATGAAAATGAATGAAGGAAAAAGCAAACCACAAAACAAACAAACAAACAAAAAAAAAAACAACCCACAACCATAATCATCTTTGCTTTTTGAAGCTTTAGAATCAAGTTAAATTAATAACCAGAGTTGAATTTTCCCTGTGCAAAAAGAAGCACTTGCAAAAACACATTGCAGAATTTCACAGTTCTGGAGAAGTCATTTATTTTTCCTAAGGCACTACAGGATATTTATAAAGCCACTTCAAGCAAGAAAACTCTATCATTTAGGATTTAAGCTTTAGATATACTCTTAACCAGTGACAATTTGAAGCTCTTTGTACCAACACTTTGAGTTTCAGTAGTACAAAAGCATTATATTACAGTGTCTCTGGCGTTATTTTTCATTCAAATAGAGCAATTCAAGACAAGAAAGCAAGCATGCAGAGACAGCTTTTGCTGGCTTAGTCTTTATTTCCAACTTTGTCCAACATGACTTCTGCAGGGAAAGATAGGCGTGATGATTAACAGTTTTAATGGCCCATTAGCATCTCTTCAGGTATGTCCTGCTCAGTGTTCAGAAGCTGACCAACCATTCAATTAAAAATCTTTTTTTTTTTTCAGTTTCTGAATGGTAAAAATATTCACAAGGACAGTGCTGCACAGTGCCTACACAATAAAGCACAGTGTTGATACTGTAGCTTGTTTCAAATTTTCTGTTGAAATTATGTTTAACAACATTGTGCATTGTCTCTTTCATGTGCATCTTACCTAGAAAAGGTCCATTTCCTCCTCAGAATTATACTGTGGTTCATATAAGAATTTTGTTACCCACAAGAGGCATTTCTTATATGAAACAACAAAGTTATCTCAGTTCTTACTAAAATTCCCACAGAATCATAGACAAATGTAGTTAAACATGTGGCAGAGTGTGCATCCAAGTACATTAAAGGCTATCTTACATTTGCAAGCATACTTTTGATTATGTGATTTCCTGCTTGCCCGCTCTAATAGTGGTAAAATGTATCTCTATACTCAATTCACTTCATCTTTATGAAATAACAAGATGATTCACAATACATTCTTCAGGTTTGGGTGATGAACCAGTTCAAGGAGATAGGAAAATATCAGTGACGCTTAATCAGATTTGCACACATACTTTCAAGAGGTGCTTTTTGACTTAGAGTTTCAGAATCATGTGACCTAGTAATATGAAGGTGAACTAAGTTTGTATGTATAACATGCATAGCAGTAATGGAAAGGAAAGCAGAATGAACTTCTGACAGTAATTAATATGAATAGGGTTAGATTCAAATAAGCATGTAACTATTTCTAATTTATAAAACTGATTAAACAGGCACTGAATGTGAAGCCAGTAATGTCTGAATAATATAACATGTAATAAAATGTTTATTACATTTTATATACTGCTGTTATATTCACACCCGCCAATATTTAAATGTGGTGTTAATGCATACCTATAGGAAGGACAAATAACTATTATTCAACAAACTGTTATTATAGTAAAAATTCAAAAAACTGATAAAATATATCCTCTTAAAACTGTTACAATTAAAGGTCATATCTAAAATGAATGTGTATACAGATTTTCTTTTTGTCATCTACAAACAAAATGTAGTCTCAAAACAGCTGAGAGAACATTCGGATCACAGGGGAATATCTTGTTCCAGAGTGGCAACACTCTTTTCAAGTTGTTCTGAGCAGAGAGCAATCAAATGTCACTGGGCCAGAGAATAAGGACACAGTCTACAGAGAGGTGCTCTCAATGGGAACTGTGATAGTAGAGGTTCCGCTGAGTGCTCCTCTGGAGAGTTTCATGCTGTGTACTACATACTGTTTTCTGAGAGAAAAACTTGAGGTTTTTTTTTTTTTGTTGTTGTTGTTGTTGTTGTTGTTTTGTTGTTTTTTTTTTTTAAATTTTGTATTTAATTAAAACCAGAGGCATCTAATCTAAAATAAATACTAGAATGAACATAGCAACCCTATAGTACTCCTATGGCTAATATGCATTATATACATTTGAAACTTGACAGCAGGTGGCAGAATGCCAAGTAGGTTAGATTTAAAACCTTTGCTTATTGTTAAATAATTAAAATCACAGCTACACAAAGGATAAATTATACTTTTCAAGAACAGAGCAACAGTTCCTCATAATGGATTTTGGTTTAAAAACATGAGACATGCTAATGCAGACCACCTTATCACAACGGGAAAGCTTTTCATGTTTCTAAAAAATGTCAAGGTAGATGAGTTTTATTTTAGCAACAGCTTTTCAAACTTTGGAAAAATAAAATTTTTCTACAGGACCTCTGCACCACACTTAATTGTCTTACTAAAATGAAGAACTCAGTATAGGCAGAGAAAAACATGTCTCTGGTAACCAATTAACATAAACCTTGCACACATGCAGGGTATTCTATGACATTATCAGTGTTCAAAAGACTGTTGGAGTTTTTTTTTGTAAGCCAGGTTACAGTTCACACCTCCAATAGTGCAGTGTAGGAGAGAGAGAAAATTGCCAAGACGAGGAGATTCAGCTATGACAGCAGGGTGCAGAGGTTTCTCCCAGGATAAAACAAGACATAAGAAGAGATTCCCCTTTTGAAGAAAAAACAGTGATTTGAACAACTCTACTAATAAATATCTCACTTTGTTTTGTTTGTTGGTTGAAACAACTTGCAAGTGTAAAAATTTGCAAAAAGCATAAAATGTTAGTTTGACTGAAATGACTGTTCTTATAATGATAAAATTTGTGCTATAGTTTCCCAGCCTACTCATCATTTATTGTGATATTTTATTTGATCTGAGTATTATTTAGGGTTAGAATTCAGACCACTTTTAATAAACCATCACATAGGATGACTAATAAGTCAACTTATTATAAACACATTTTACTGCTTTGCCAATTAATAAATGCCATGAGAAAATTTTGTCTCAGTAGGCTTATTTTAAAAATTTTAAGCCAGAAATGGCTTAGTACAATTAATCATAGCTTTCTACAGCCAGTCCACATAAAAATAACTATTATTAAGTGAATAAATAAATACAATTAAAAAACATACCACCTCTCAGTCCTTCAAAGACACTCAGAGACTCCATAAGATAAGCCAGAAGAACAAATCCACTGGTAAGTATGGTATTTTTGCTGTTATCTGTAGAGTGAGCAGGATACTGCATATAGATAAGTCACAAGATCATTTACTGAAAGATGTTTTTCTGTAAAGCAGAAGACAGAGTGCTGAGACAGACTGACAACTGGTCTATGCAATTCCAGTATGTACAGAAACTGTGTATTTTGACAGGAATTTAGGTACACTGATAAATTTGAAGTGTTCAGAAAGTAAAGTTGTCATTAAGAAGTAATCCCAAAAGACATTTCCCCCTTCTTTTTGTAAGCTTTCACATCTCTGGCCTGTAATGTAAGCTAAATGAGGCAGTCCAACCAAAACTTAGATAGTGATTGATAACAGAATGTCAAACGCAATACTTCAGATTTAGGAAAGCCATGCCAGATACTAAGTTCAGTAACACAGAGCTCTGTACATAATAGGACTTGATAAATATGTTCCACTGTTAGTGTGTTTTATTTATATAAAATAACTGCATCATGACCACTTTGAATATTATGGGAAAAAGATAACAATGAAACAGTGCAAAAATGTGGTCTGAAAAGACATTACTTTCAACAATGGACAATAAATTTTTTCACACATCATACATTTTATTTTGAGGATTGTAGGAAGACATTACTGAGAAGCTTTGAAAATGAGTTTTCAAAAGTGGAAGCATGAATGTAGGATTGGAATTTAGTTTTAGGCTCAACTAGACCAGAAATTTAGAGGAATAGTCAAGCTGAAGTTCAGAAACTGAAGCCTTGTACATGGAGATAGAAGCGCAGTACACAATCGTAGCATGTGAGAGTGTGGCACAGGCTCAGCTACACAGACAAAGTACTGGAGTAACTCAGTATCAACTAGTTGGTGCATGAGCATTTTATTTCCCATCAGCAGTTTACATTACAGAAATAAAAATACCTTGTATCCTCAACAGCACAGTCCACAGTAAACATTTTATAGTTAGAATAACCAACTTAATTATATTTCTGTGCTAAAGTCACCTCACTAGTTCCCTTAAAATATGAGCTAAATTGTGCTATAATTTCATTCACCTGTGCTTCACCTGACCCACACAGTTCTTCACAAACTGCACAGGACCAGCCTTCTGGCACTGTTGTGAGCTCTACTTATCAATGGCTTCTGCACATCACAGCTGGTCCTCTCAGCTTCTAAGTGAGCCTCTTTTCTTACTCAAATACAAATCAATCTTCATATAAGGTAAATCTCCAAACACACTTAAGCAACCACAATATGAGGTTCTGCTTAGCTTTCTAAATATTTCCAGATGGGTATCTACTGAACTCTTCCATAATCTCTTTCAGTTTCTTAAATGTTTTAATTAAATTAACATTTTAGTAATATTTGTGTGCGCAATAGTCTTCAAAAATAACAGTTTTGGGCACAGTTATACTAAACACATTATTCACATTCTAAGATCTCTGTATCAAAGTAATCTCTGAACTGATTCTTTACCTGTTCTGGCAGAAATAATACTAAAATTTCAGTTTCGCTGTGATCTAGCTTTTAATCTCCTAACAAACATTCCTGTAGGTATATGTTTTGCTATGGCCTGAAATTTATGAATCTATTTGAGTTTTGTAGCCCCCATCATTTTAAGACCACTGATAACCTGTGGAATAAAATTTGGAAAATGACAAGATTATATTAGGAAGGCTACTGTGAAAGTAATGCCTCCTATATTATTATGTTGGCCCACAAAGTAAGAGGTAGATGGTGGTGGTATGGCAGAAGAGGTTGAACCTTCCCACCAATATTCCATTACATTTTGCTTCTGTGTGATGGATGGCAGCAGAGCAGAAGCCTGACAGAATGGTGTCTGACATGGAAGTAAGTGTCACCAAGTGGTACTGTTCATCTCAACAAGCTCTTGAATAATACTTAAATCTTGATTTTTCATTTCATCCCAAGAACCAGGAAACACAATAAAACACAACAAAACCCATATATACTTCCAGATGCTACCTTCAAATTTACACAATCAACTCCTAAATTATTTTGTTTTGATTCCTTCATTTTCTTGTAACATTTGGATTCACTTTATCAGTAGTAGAACCAGGATATCATTTAGTTATCAGCAATTTCATCTAGTTTGTCACTGAGTGACTGTAGCTTTTCCTATAGTCTCCCTGTTTTATACCTGAAGAAGTTCAGATTTTTATTCTATGTTACTGTCTACTTACATTTAAAATAGATGTTTTTAAAAATCATTTATTACACAATTCAAAAACAAAACCAAAAACCTGTCTGATACCTTTGTCTGCAAACTGGATTCTCCTAGACTGAAATCTAACAAAGGAAAAACAGAATATCAGTACATTAAAGAAAGCCCTAAATATTATTATTAGTAGATGTTCCATAAATATCAGTGCTGGCATTTAAAATGCAGTTTCCTGCGTGCATACAGAAAAAGAACTGGCTATTTTGAACTATCATTGAGAAATTTTAAAATATTACCATAAAGAATAGTTCCTTAGATCCACTGTGTCCCCATCAGTGACACATTATTTAACAACAGCCTCCATTCTGCTTTTGCATCATTGAGTAGTTTGGGAAAAGTCATAGTCACTCCTGACACAATTTTTTATTTTGAAATACCTGTTTAGACATTCAGGCCATATCAAAGTGTACTCTAACTGACTTTTAAGTAGAGTACAGGGAAACAGCCAAAAGGACTAAAACGTGTATTAAATGCTTCATAGGTTTAACTGTTTACGTAGTGATGTCATATATATGTTTTAAATAAAATGTGTGGTCTATTTCCGTAAATATTTAAGAAACCAGTGATAAAAGTTAGGAGACATATATTACTATTTCTCTTTCTCACACTGTTCCTAAGTGCCAGAACATGAAATTTAGACAGCTTTGGAAAAAAGGCTATGGTAAATATACACAAACTGAGAATGTAGTTTCCCTGGCAACGAAAAGATCCGAGAACAACTCATTCCTTCAGGTTGCAATTCAGTTTATGAGCTTCCACATCTGCTTGCATAGGAATGAGGCACCTGGGATTACATTTCTAGAATGATGAGTGAGAAATTAGAGAACAATAGACATCACAGAGCTAATTTTGTGCTGTAATGGAAATGAGTCCTCTGATGTTCATTGTCATGGACCACCCAGAACATCTGAGGACACTAGTATTCATACCCTGATTAAGCATCCAGCCTTTTACCTACTTACCTTGGCCTTGGTAGGAGCCAAGAGCTGTGAAAAAACAAAGAGGATGCCCTCCTGCTTTGCACTAATAAGAGTTAATAGACCATTTTGCTAAACAAAACATATGCATTCTGTCCTACTAAGATATAATACAAACCAGAGGAAGGAGGAAACATAGAAAGTCAGATGGTGATTTGGCACTTCTCTTTGCTATTTCAAAGAACAACAGGTGTTAAAAAAACAAACAACAAAACAAACAAACAAACAAAAAACCCTATATTTGCTAAACATTTTCACTTAGTTTTCAACATGTGCAGAATTACTTCTACTCTGCAGGCTTGGATTGAGGGAATTTACAGTGGTAGGATAATTTTAATTCCTAATGTCTTCTCTGTGAATACCTGGTGTTTGCATTTATTCACTATATGTAAACAATTTGTATGGATGCCATCACTCCATATGGCCTATTTTATTCAGCCCATCATCCACAGGCAAACTACAACATTTAGGCTGTAATTAGCACATCTGAGAAGTAAGTGAGCTTTCAAAACTTGTATTCAAGACCTTTTACTTGGCAGCCATATGGTACTTTACCAGTTCAACTAACTGAAATAGTTTGTATCATTGTTGCAGGGATTATTACATGGGTCATTCTGTAAGTAATTCCTCCTATTTATTTCCATGGAAACTATATCTGATGCAAAGAGCACACCAACATTCTTTGATAGAGCAAATTCTCTTCTGTAAGACATTATCTATATACCTAGTCATCACCATGAACAAGAGTCCACATGTCATGCTTGTAAAAATCTTCACAAACAGAGGTGAGCCCACTGTCACAGTCACCACTACACACTACTACACTGTGCTCGCACTCACCGTTTGGTCTCCATATGTACTCACCAAGTGTCAAGGAATATCAGTGGGTGTCATTTTTCCCACACGGAAGAATTCAGTGACACACCTTTGCTTCATACACACTTTCATTTCAGAGGTCATTTTGTCAGACTGCCCTTCTGCTGCCATTTGTCACGTGGCAAAAAAAAAATGGCATGGAATATTAGTGGGAAAGTTAAACCTCTACTGCCATACCACCAAGATTTGCCTCTGATATTGTGGGCCATCATCATAAAATAGAAGGCACTTCTTTTGGAGCAGCAGTTGTATTACATCTGAATTTCATGGATAAAACAATGTCTGAAATTTTGTTCTTGTTTTTTGTTGTCAGCTTTTTTGTATTGTTTCTAAGAGTGTCTAATATTCTCTCATGAGTTAAAGAGAATCCATTAAATGAATGCATTATTGCTTCTTCATCCACTAAACATGTTCCATTTCTGTCCAAATATCCTTGTAGATTTCTAATGCTTCAAAGTGTACTGTAAGTTGGTATACATATAACTGGAATAAACCACAGAATCTCTCTTGTGAAGAAAGTCACCAGTAGTTGCTTGCTATGGTATGGTTCTTTTCAGTCTATAATATAACATATTTCTAAGAGTTTTTTAAACTCAAGGTTCAAGTGTATTCAAGAAGTATTCAAGAAAGCATAGGAATTTACTATCTCCTGTAGAATTACAGTATCTACTTTTCTAACATAGCCATCAAGATACTCTATCAAACAGGGAAAAAAAAAAAAAAAACAAAACAAAAAAAAGCTTACAGTCTGATTTAAGGTTGTTATTAATTTAATTCAATAGCACTTCATCTATTACAGTTTTTCACCTTTTGTATGCTTGGACCTATTGAAAAGTTCAAACTTTTTGAAGAGCATTAAACGCATTCAACATTTAAGTGCCAATAACCAGATAATTTTCAGGTGAAGTTCTTCTCTTAAACCTCTCATGTGAGCACTTCATCTCTGACCCCTCTTACCACTGTACATGACTGTACTTGTAGGAGCTCAATACTGTGCTTCTTTTCATGCAGCAAATGCAGGTGGAACATTCTCCACAAAGACTCATAGCATATTCATCTGGAGGTGAACACAAAGGGGTCTTTCTTTCCATATTCATTAACACAAGTTAAACTCGTGTCATCAAAAGTGTAGCTTCCTAGTACATAGACTGTGCACCAGATTTAGAAGAACTAAACAAAAAGATATTTCATCTAATATGTCACACTGTACAGCAAATTTCCCTATACCTTTTCAGGTTTTTGGTCTCCAGGACCTGTTTCACAGCACATCTTTAGGGAAAGCTGTTAAATCCCAAATACTGCATTTAAACTAGTTCCTGAGAAACATGTTTCAAGCAGAATGTGAAATGGAATGAAACCCTGCATTTTAGTTCATTTTTTAAAATCTCTCACTTGCCTGTGTTCAACTATCAGTCTTTCTGGAGGTTTCATCCTCCCAGCAACTTACAAGTGGATCCTTGTTTCACTATATCACCACCTACTGTGAGAAAATCTTCTATCTTCTATCAGATTCCCTGATAATAAATCTTCCACACATCCACACTATAAACTACACATCTTTATATTGTGCAAAATAAGCAACTAAATTTTAACCCTCATAATTTCTGCAGCAGAACAAAGCCACAAATGTTCAGGCATTCTTACTAAAGTATCTTTCAATTCAGAACTGATTTTCCCAAATTTGATTTATTAGCCCTTCCAAAAAAAGTAGACCCCAAAAGTCTGCAGTCTCCCATACTGAGTCTTCTTAACCACCTGCCACTTAATTAGTATTTTATGCACTATAGTTATGTAAATTTGATCAATAGCAAAATTTAACATCCATATTAGTTATTTTTTTTCTTTGTAAATCCCACTTATGAGTAATGCTTTCCACAGATGTAGAAAATATTAAAATGAAAAGAATTCTTAATAGGATACTACTTAAGTCTGATACACTGTTTTAACATTATGCTCTACAAATGTAAGGAACATAGCTTGAGCTAAGGGTAAGGGTGTACTCAAAAATATATCTAAGTCTGGATGCATGTGTCAAGGCATGGAAAAATAATCTTGTAAGACTAAATGAAATAAAAGAGTCTACCACTCAATGCACTGACTTTCAAATCTGAAATAGAAACAGGGAAATATGGATTGAGAAGAACTTTTCAGGGCTTAACTTGATTATACTAATTAATCTGGGAGAAAATAGTATTGGCACCAGCAGTAAAGAGAGTATTAGTAAGGGCACCAACTGTAAGCTTCATAGAACATTAGACATGTAAGCATGCAATTGCCTGGAGAACACCAAGGATTACATTGAAGGTGGGAAGAATTATAAGGTATTACAAAATCAATAGAATTAGGATGGCAAAATGTTTTCTCTAGATGTTGCTTTGCTAGAAGGGAAAGCATCCCATGCCCCTTGACCTTGGAAGTCATATACGAGTACAGTTGGAACAAAAAAAATTTACAGTCCTGTTCCAAGCTGCATTTGTCAAACACTGGGCTGCCCTGCAGGAGCTTCTAAACAACCCTGATCAAAAAGTTTTGCTTAATTTATAGTGCCTTTCCTCCTCACTCTTCAGTATTTTCCCCCTATTGTTCCATCTTGTTCCAAATACAGAGCTAACCTCTGTTAAACACTTCCATACTGTCCCCAGTTTGCTGATTTTCTGTTACAATCTGCTATTTATTATAGGATTGCCCTCTTAATTTCTGTGTTGGCTATTAATTCTGTAAAGCTAGCACACTACATACACTTTGTTCTCTATGGTATCCTGCAATTTTCATGTCACTACATTATTAGTAGTGCCATAGGTCAAGATGGGCCATCTGCATATGCAAGATCATATGCAAGGTCAACGGTGTAGGAAATGTTTGTGAAAAATATTTACTTATTGATAAGTGGGTGCTTAGAACATCATTAATGGACTTCTGCAGGTGATGTCAACAGATTTAGCACCTCTGAGTTGCTACTCCAGTTTTCTTTTTATTTTCCAACTGACTGAGCTTTTCATCTTGTCAAAAAAAGTATTTCCAGTTTTCTTTTTAAATGTGACTTCCTTTAGTTATACTCAGTACAAAGATTCATCTCATGAAAAGAATCCATCCATATTCTGTTGAGTAGGGAATGTGCCAAGCATTGTTGTTTTGCAACATTTAGATCTAAATGTTACGGTATTTGCTAATATTTTGGTACCTATAGCTAGAATTGTTGCAGTAATATTTTATGGTTGGGCAGATCAATTTCTTGTTTCAAATTATATCTCCAACTCCTTCAATATACTTTTTGCTTTTGTTGTGGGATAACATTAGAACCCCTTCTTTGGCAAGTCTTTCCAGTCATGGTTACTCAGGAAAGTTCAAGGTGCAGCAAATGAATTCCATCAAATAAACAGCTATGAAGAACGTGAATGTTCTAGACCTATTAGTCACAAAGTTCTTGGATGCTCAAACTCACAGTATCTGACATAAGATCTTAATTTCCAAGAATGTCAAATGTAGAACATTCTCACTACTGAATGAAATTTTCCAGAACACATGGAGAGCAAGAAAGGGAGAGGAAATCCTTCACCTCAGAAGACTACATGTCAGGCTCCTAAAGGACATTTTCTGGTAGTTTTTCTTTGTTGGTGGATACATTTCATACATTTATTAGATGCCTTCCCTCCACTCTCACTTAAACTCCATACAGATCTTTCTTGCACTTCTGCATACCTTAAAAAGTAATTTTTTTTTATTATTATTTTTTAATATGATGAATTAGATAAACATTTGCATGTTTACTGTACTGTAATACCATTCGTCTTGTATTGTTAAATGAGGTTGCGGCTTGGCAGCTGGATTCAGCATTTTGGCTTTGCAGACTTGCTGTACGGTGAATTGGGTTAAAATCCCTATAGATGGAGGAGACAGCAACTTCCTTGAGGTTAGCTGAGCATGAGTAACCAAAAGTTTGAGAGAACTGACAGAGGAAGCAGGGAGAAAGAAGAAAGGACAGACAGTGTCAGTTCAATCACAGAATCATATCATAGAATGGCTTAGGTTAGAAGGGGCCTCTGATACTGAATTCAACTGTAAATACTTTGTCTGAAATCCAAAGCATAAATAACATTATTATTTTACACTTGCTTTTATACTGCCAACATAGAAATAAAGTTATATTTATTTACACACTGTGTTCATCATTTCCCACATCTTATAAAATCTAAACAGTTCTGTGTTTTGTGTTATGAATACATTTAAATGCTTTTTCAACAGAAACTACACACTCCTATGCTATAAAGCCCTAAGGAGAACTTTTGAGAACACAGATGGTAAATTTAAAAACTGCTCCATTATTACTAGTTTTAACTATCTGGCCAAATGGTCCCTATCATGGCTATTAATCAAGGTAGGAACAACTGCCCGGTACAATTACACAAGAGTCAGTACAGCTGAAATTTTTTCTTTATTATTATTTTTGCTTCAAATTCTGCAAGTGGTAATCACATAGCATGTATCACTGTCTAATTAAGTGATTTTAGGGAATTGGGAGCATCCCAGCCTTAGGGAAGGGAATTAGAAGACCAAATGATTTATTTTGTGGTTCATCACTATGCATACTGCTTTTCAGTGCATCTCTGTGAAAAAAACGCCAAAACCAACTATAATGGAAAAGTATTTGTAAAATAATTTCTAAAGGGACAAGAATACTGTTTGGATTGGCTGAAGCAAAATCTAAAATAACACCTAAATCTTTAAACTTCACTCAGGTATAGTTCAAAGCAATCTATTAGTGGCAACCTCTCCAAAAGATGATAACATCATACTAAAAGGCAAAAATGAACATACGTAACCGAAAAATAATATGAGAAAAAAATAGAGCTATATGTTGCTACTTTTGCAATAAAAACATTGTCTAAAACATCTTGCAGTAGTTAAGAAAAACTAGAAAAATCCACAGAAAAGTACTGATAAACTAATTGAAGGAATCTCACTGTTTTCAGAAGTCTTTGAGATCGCTTTACAAGAACGTTACTTGGTCCCTCATTGATACCACTAGTGATCATTCTTCTTAAATTTGAGTCATATAAATACTTTTCTTTCCTTTTTGTGAAACACAAACTATGCCCGTTACTGATCAGAATTGCATTTTTTGTTCCCAAGCTCTTCACACAAAGGAGTTTAAAAACTGTTTCAGAAATAAAGCATGAACAATATTCCAAATAACCTAGGTGATTTATTAGCTTAGCTATCCAAAGTTAATCAAATTAGGAAGACAAAACATGGAGGGTTTTTTGGTGTGGAAGATATTAACGGCTGCATTTTTTTCTTGTTTACGTAAATATACTGCCTATGAGAAGTCTCTTTTTTACTGAGATATATTTCAGTCATAACACAGTACAGAAGTTATTTCCAGGAGTAAAACCGAGTTTTCACTTTAAGTTCTTATGTATAGGTATATCGCACATATATACAATTACATATATATGTATATGTGCATGTGTATATATATGTGTATATTACATTTATTATTAAATATATATATTACATATTATTACATATATAACCTCCATATACATATGTAGTATACATTATGAGCAGAAGTGTAGACTACGACACTTCAACCACATTACCTCAGGATGAATGATCTAGATTGCCTCTCTTTTTCATGGATTTGCTTACAACAATGTTCCCAGCAACAGAATTTCTAAGAATGTTCATAGAAATTTGAGATTTGATTCTCACTGATATAGCAAGCAAACCCGTAACTTGAATATTAATTGAAATGAATATTCATGTACTCACTCATTTCTCTAGTATCCAGAAAAGCTTTCCCAAAATTCATTTATTTGCCTTACTCGTAGCTACTGTTCTAGACAGTGAACCAAGGTTTTTGTAATCCCACTTATTGACAAAGAGATTTTACATCTGGATGAATGTCACACACTTTTATTGTAATTGTCATTAAATCATTTTTGTAGGATTAAAATAAATGTTATATATTCAGCAATATTTTATTTGTTCTACAAAAACGCTTACTGATTTCTGATTTCTTATGTGCTCCATGTTTCCACAAAGCTTTTAGTAGGTACACCATGGGCACAGGAAACTTACAGTGCATTTGTTTCATTAGATCAGTAACTAGTTCAGTGGCAGAATTACACTAAATGAGAGAACAGGGTATATCGATGTCAAATCATTAGACAGGAAACAAGCCTGAAGACGCCTAGAGAGAAACTACTGCACAGCATTCTGGTAATTGCTCTGTTCAGGAGAGTTATTTGACAATTCTTTACAGAAGAGTTGCTGAAAACTACCCAAAGTCATTAAGCAGAGCAAACACCAGCCTGTCTTCCATGGGCTTTTTTTTGTTTGCTTATTGTTTTCCCTACTCTACAGACAAGGAAAAAGAAGCTACAGCCTTCCAGGTGGACTGGATGGCATGCAAATAGAAAACATCTACTTAATACAGTGTCCTAGGCACAAACATGGCTAATTTTACATGTAGTAGGAATCTGTAGGATAGAAGAAGAAAGGACTCTTACTTATTAACTCTGGCAAAGTTCTGGTTTTATAGAAAGACGGTTTTATATCCACAAAGCATGCAAAACAGAATTAACGTTCTCTGTTCAGAAAGCACCTTAACTTTCCTGAATGAAGTGGATTTCTTTAACCACAACAAACCAACAAAGACATGGAGATACTGGAGCAGGTCCAGAGAGGGCAACAAGGCTTGTGAAGGGCTTGGAGAATCAACCCTACGAGGACAGGCTAAGGAATCTGGGGCTGTTTAGTCTGGGGAAAAGGAGGCTGAGGGGAGACCTTATCGCCCTCTTCCAGTACCTGAAAGGTGCTTACAGCGAGAGTGGGGCAAGTCTCTTCTCACTGGTGACAAGTGACAGGACAAAGGGAAATGGCCTCAAGTTGTGCCAGGGTAAGTTTAGGTTGGATATTAGGAAGCACTTCTTTACAGAAAGGGTAGATAAGTACTGGAATAGGCTCCCCAGGGAGGTGGTTGAATTGCCATCCCAGGATGTGTTTAAGAGCTGTTTGGATGTGGTGCTCAGGGATATGATTTAGCAGAGGGTTCTTAGAGTTAGGGTACTATGGTTAGGCTGTGGTTGGACTTGATGATCTTCAAGGTCTTTTCCAACCTGGGTAATTCTATGATTCTATGATTCTTTAATTTTGCTTCATTATTTTAGCAGGTAGGTTTGAGCTAAAGCAAAATTGGAATTATTTCCTTTGCCTTAAAGATTTTTTTTTTTTCAAAAAATATTTCAACATAAAAAAAAAAAAATTGTATGTGTGGGGGGAAGTGACTCATATAATAGGTTGATAGTATGTGAGATTCAGACTGGTTTCATCTACTACCAAAAATTACTAGGATCTTCATTTACTACCTCTCAGGAAATGTTCTGGATCATCTTTACTGTTAACATTGTTAAATGTTATGTGAGCATCTGATCAGTAGGCATCTGGACATCCAAGTCTTCCACATCCCTAAGAGATCCTCTAACCATCAAACTAGGTCATATTCATTTTTAACATTCAGAAATAAGTATCTTAAGATAAAAATCTAATAGGACAGGATCAAAGAACAGCACTGTACTGTAAAAGCAGCATAGCACAGACAAACAGAATTATCCTTAGAGTAAGGATATTCTTTTACAATTAGGTATATTACTGCCTACAGAAAGAGAAATAAATTAAATCTCTTATATCCTAGAAGCAATGCTGCAACTTCATAGACTTATTGAGGAGTGGCAGTAGGAGCCTAAAGATGGTTTTCCTCATACTCAAATCCATTTGACAAATTTAATCCTATCTTGCACTTAATTCTAGGATGAGAGAAAACTCTTGTCCAAGAAGCACCACTATTTACCACAGCACTGCCTAGATCTTGACAAGAATGATGACTGCTGAGATGGGAGTATTTTGCTTACTCTGCAAGGCCTATAGCACCCCAAAGAAGTCAAATGAAGATACAGGTATCTCAGAATCCATCCCAGACATTGCACAGCCAATGAAAGATAAAAAGTTCTCAGACATCCATTAGCTGATACTAAGCAATTGAGCAGAGCCTAGGAATGTGCCTATTCAACCCACTACATGCAACAAAGTAATCTTTAACCAGACCCAGTTGTGGCAAAAAATGATGGTGGCTCTAGCAACATATTTCCAGTTGTCCAGTCCTCCAAGCTGCCTATTTTCAATGGCAGCAAAACTTCAGAAAACATGTTTTTTCTGCTTCATGGCATGTAAACACTTGCTACGTATAAGTTATGGCTGAGGCCAGTCAGAACACAGGAGCAACAGACCAAATCCTCAAGGTTTCTTTGCAGGTTCCATTTCCTATAGAAGGCTCATATGCTGAAGAGGGCTCATCATCCCCTTCTTGCTTCCAAGATTTCAACAGGTTAGGTCAATCAGAAATAATAATAATAATAATAATAATAATTAAAACAAGCCATATAATTCACAAAACAACTGGTTCTACTCCAAATGAATATTTTTCCATATTTTTGTCATAGTATAATTTCAAGTCATTTGTAAGGCATCTTTATCAGTACTCCCACTGGGCATTGCATAACTGAATGTAATTAGCATTAAAAGAAGAACAGTGAAATAATTAAGCCACACACTCTTCTAGAAAGAAAAATATTTGGATTGCCTCAATTCTGAAGAAATGCTTTTTGCTTATTCCCTCTTCTTGCTCTGCACATGTCCAAACAGCAGCATTCAAACATGACAAGAACCATGAGAATATTCTATTGCTGCCAAAATGACAAATTCTAGAGATCTATGTTTAGTGATGACAGTGTATTTAGAAGAGGGAATAGTAGTTCCATGTAGATAAAAACTACATAAGGTTATTAATTCTCTGTCTTGCAACATGTACATCACCGCCCACCCATAAAAGCAGAATGTCTTACACAGTGGATAATGGATGCAAAAAATACAGCACATTACTTACACTGCTATGAATATTCAAAAATTTGTGTTTAGATCATAGCATGGCAGCATTTTAACACTGTTGTGACTGCACAGGATTTGACACTCTATCCTAGTTTTAATTCTGTTATATCAGATATACTTTTGTATGACTAATTAAAGCTTGTTGTCAGTATAACTTATAAAGGTAAATAACTTATCAGTATAAGATATAAATACTAAATGAAATAAAATGCTTTCTAATTTTTTTCCTGCCCTGTCTACAGTAAGATACATGGCATCCATCTTTTTCTGTGAGATAGTTAACCTGAAATTAAAACTCAAAATCCCAACCTAAAATGTAGTGTTGAATCTAATATACATTTTTGTGATCAGCAAAACAATGTAACAAAAAAAAAAAAAAAAAGAAAAAAAGAAAAAAAAAAGAAAAAAAAAAGGTACTGTGCATCAAAATTTAGCAGCAAAAGAGGTTTCAATCTGTCTGGAAAAAATGTCTTAAGAAGTTGTTGGACTTCAGCTCAGCTATAGCCTTACCTAATCACAGTACGTCCTACTGTTACAGACCCAGCCAAAAAGGGTGCTGTATCCTGACCACAGTCAGAAAACCTCAGTAGAAGAAATTTAACGTTGGCCTAGGATGTATCATTTACAATCACATAGTTGTCCTTCCTAATGTGCTGAATCTTTCTTAAAGTAGTCTTCAAGGGCATGTATATATATATATATATATATTTATTATTATTATTTATTATTATTATTATTTTTAATTGGCTATGTGAAGAAAAAAAACACCTATATCCACATGGAATGCTTACGTATTTTACATCTATCTTTCTTAATTACTTCTCTGCATCAAGTTATCAGTTAAAGACAAACAGAAAATCTTTTAAATCTTTGCTTTATACTTTAAAATGACATAATGAGCAATTGCTGTGAAAGACCTAACTTTAAAAGTTAATTCAGAATTATTGTGACCTAAAACTGACCAAAGGTGGGAAGAGGGAGATCTAGTTGATCTCAGCTGCGGAGCTTTGTTCCATAAATTGACTCTGATATTAATCCTAGTATGGAAAAGTCTTTAAAACTATTGGTATTTGATCTCAAATCAAACTAATGACCAATGCTGCTATGCCTCATCTGTCAACAAGAAAGAAATTCTCATTTAATGAAACATCACACTAATGAGCAGCAAAAGCATTGCCTAGCAAGACTGTAGACAAAGTTATGTATTCATGAATTAAAAAAAAAAAAAAAAAAAAAAAAAAAAAAAAATCTTTGTCATTTAATGAAGTAGTAGTAGTAACAGAAGTAAAATTCACAGAACTAGACAAATGTTGCTAGGCAGGTATTTTGAGAGTCCAGACTCCCAGTCAAAGTGGGTCTATCCCCAACTGAGGTCAGCTGAGGCCTTGAATAACATTCTTTGAAAAGTTTGAAAAGTACTACTGGTCTACTGTAGTACTGGTCCATATGTTCAAACGTTCTTTCCAAGTGTCCAACCTGAAAATTCCAATGTTCAACTTGAGGCAATTGCTTCTTGCTTACATCTGTCTCAAAAAAGGAGAGTTTGCATTCATGACTTAAGCCACACTTTGAAGAAGCAGTGGGATTTTCTTCTCTAGACTAAACAAGCTTACTTATCTCAGCCTCTTCTCACTGGAACATGTCTTAGGGTCTAAATTATGGGCCCTTCTCCCCTACAGAAGACAAAGACTAAAAATTGACAATGTAGGCCAGGTGTGTCTTCACTACTAATGCGCAGAGATGAATAAATCTCCTCAATTCTACTAGTCATAAGTGTTTTTCACTCTTCCAGCGGAAAATACATTGCTGACTTATATTAGGTTTGTCATTTGCAATTATCTGCAAGTCATTTTCACAAGGGCTATTTATCATCCAGTGCCTTGCACTAATGCATGGGATTGTTCCATGCCAAGTACAGATCTTTTCATATCTTCTGTGTTTAAATTAACTATATCTGTAGGCTAAACAAGCAAATTTCCCAACATCCCTCTGGACTGAAGTTGTACTCTTTGGTGTGTCAGTCATTTCCTCTCATTTACTGTCTTCCACAGATCAGGTATGAGTTCAGTCTGTCTTGCGATCCAAGTCAATGCTGAAGATACTAAATAATTTTGGGCTCAGTGCTGAGCCCTGGAGTACTCTGCTTCCAAAGACCAAATGGATGCTCATGCATTTATTACTACATTTTAAACACAAATATCCTGTCAGTGTTCAGTCCACTTACTTTCCAGTTCACTTTTTCTCAGCTTCCAAGAGAAAATGCTGTGGCAGATGGTCTTACTAAAATTAAGGTATGTTGCACGTCCCTCTTTTTCTGCTTCCCTTTCCTCATTTCATTGTAGAAAGCAATTACGTCAAGCATGATTCAGCCTTCATAAATCCATGCTGACTACTCCTGACGGTCTGTTTGCTCAACCAGCCAAAATTTAGACAGATATTAAAAGGATGTGAAACTACTTTATGCAGAAGCTTACTAAAAGCAGGATGAATTTGCCATTCATTAACAAAGTGTGAACAATTCAGACAGGTTCTAACCACTAAGGACAGATATCTAAACCGTGAAATCTGCAATGGACTTGTGCAATGTAGCTATTAATACAGAATTGTTAAAACATATATCACCTGAGAGAATACTTTAATGCTAATTAAGTTTTATAGCACACCATAATTCTAATGACTCATGGCTCAGTTACAAGAAGAGCATTTGCTAACACAGGCATTTACTCATGATAATTCCATTGCTCAGCTTAGAATCAGAGATCATTTATCACCACTATTAATTACAAGTTTGATTCTCTCTTTCTACCCTAAAACTCTCACTTAAAACCCAGTTTCCTATATACTGATGTACAGAAGGAATGTTTTTCAGTTATACATCCATGCTGAAATTCCTAGATAAAGTCATCTAGTCCATACAATTGAGTACATTCTTCTGCAGCCAAAGGTATTTTATTTATTTATTTATTTAAGATAGAAGATATTCCCTATAAGGCTACTGCTTCTCCTGTAACACTGATATTAAGGAGTAACAACTAGAAAGCAGATGTTCAAATACAACTTTTAGTAAACTTCCTGACTTTACAATCAAAACTTGCTAGCTTATGCAACTCCACGGGCTGTTCCAGCAATTTTTGATTGGTTTCATAGTGCAAGTCCACTATCATTTTCATTTTCCTCTCTGATCCACAGTAGAGACTCAATACAGTCAGGACTACACCATCAGACAAATCTCTGTGGTAAACTGAGATACTGAGTTTTCAGAAAACTTCTTAAATATTACCTTGATTGCCACTCTGAACAGGATTATAAGAAACAAAATTAACATAGGAGTGAAGGGATGAAGAGTAACAAATAAAATCTGAGTAAGAGTTGTGATGAAAAGGATTAACATAGGAAATCATCCAGAGCTGAAAAAGGCAATTCAAATATTTGTGCTCTTTCAAAGACATACAAATGACTAAAACATAAGTGAAAGAGCAAAGAGGAAATAATAGATTCACTGGTTTTAGGTGAATACAGTCTCTAGCAAAGAGCTGTACACTGCAGCTTACTCTAGAGAAAACTGCCTGACAAACTGTGTGTATTCTAACATTTGATTAAAGTAATGTGAGTTAAGTGCAAAACATTATATATCAGTTATTAGTCTGAAAATTCCTATTTAGGCAGTTAGGTTTACATTTCTGTTACCTTTAGCGAAGTCCTAATTACACTGGGAAATCAGAAAGATAACTGAAATTATCATTAAGAATTCAGCTGCGCTGGCAACAGTGCTTAGAAATTCAGACAATAATAATGCATCCATTTGTCTTACTAGTGCTAGCACAAGTCTTTAATATAATTGCTGCCACTTAAATGAGTCATCAACATTATATTATCAAATTTTCTATTCAAGCAAGAAAAATACACTACACAAATACTTTCATTTCATATTTTCCAATGCAAAAGAGCATGGATAGCTACTCTGAACCAGATTCTCAAACCAAACACATGCTTTTAAATATTTTCCCCCCAATTTATGGAAATAACATCCACATCTCAAACTTCCTCTCTTCTCTCCGATCTCTCATCAAAAAATTTAGAAATCAGATGGAAAACCTAACAAAAAATGTTTCTTCTACATCTTTCAATACAATAGGTATATCCGACTGCAGGAGGCAGTGGAATAAGAGACTTAACCTGTGTTTCACAGAAGAGATGAAAACATCATTTCCTATTACCAATGTCCTTCCCTTCCACAGTATTATTCTGCCTTGCTTTCCCACAGTTTACAAGAGACAAGTATATGTAAGAAGGTTTTTGTATCACCCCTCATTCAATTAAATTTGAAAATTTTCCAACAGTAACACCACTCAGATTCACTTCTCAACTGAAATGTACTGAACTGAATTCAAAAGAATTACTGTCATTCAGTAGACATTTCTTTAGAGGAAATGCAAGTTGTACCTGCAGAGGCTTATGAGTTTTGTTTCAGAAAAAATGTGCTCTGATCACACTAATCTTTTTCAGACCTCACAACCATACAAAGGACTCACATATTTATTTGGTAAAAATGGCTTTATAAACTTGTTAGCTGGGATTACTTAAACTTTCAAATTAATTGCAAGTACGACTGACATAAGGACCTGGACTAAATAGTTTTCTATTCCACTATTAGACCTTTGCAAAAACTGTTCTTCCCCAAGCTAGGAACATTGACATATCCACTTTTTTTAGAGTATAATGGTTAGATGGACCAGGACAAGACATTCTTACTTCTCACCAGAATGTATTTTATTGCGCTTCTATCCTGTGAATCCAGGTAAGCACAAGGAGAGGCTAAAAGAGCTGAGACTGTTTAGCCCAGATGAGCGAAGGCTCAGCAAGGGTCTTATCAATGTCTATAAATATCTGAAGAGAGGATGTTAGGGAGCTGGAGCCAGACTGTTCTCAGTGATGTGTTGTGACAGGACAAAAGGCAATAAGAACAAATGGAAGTACATGAAATTCCCATCTGAATATAAGAAAGCAGTTTTTTGCTATAAGGGTGTTCAAACATTTATCTGTTCTTTTTCACAGAAAATCTTAGAAAACAACTATCCAAACTCTAGCTTATGACTTAAACCATAATATGGCTGGCATTTTGACATGGAAAAAAGTAATTTTAGAACAAAGTGTGGTGAAAATCAATTTTTATTCTCTCTATTTTAGAATAAATCATGATGCACTGTCTCAAAATACACACCATAGAATCATTTAGTAAATTTTTGTAATTAGTAGCTTAGCATTTTGAGTCCTTCGTTTCTAAGTAACACATTTCATAATTGCAGATTAAAATTTGAAGACACTTTGGTCATTTAATAAACTTCTTTCTATCCATAAGTCCTTGTCAACTTAAACAGCTTCACAGATACTCCTTAACATATAAACATATTCCCATTCCAGCACCTAAACTGAATTCCTGTGCTTCCAATTTCTGCTCTCTTACCTCAGCAGGCAGTACAAATTCAAATTACCTGAAAGACAAAAACAAATCAAAACCCTATAATATGTTTCACCTAACATATTCTATCAAAAAGAAGTGAGCTTTAAATACGTATGACATTAAAGAAAGCATCTAGGCCTATTACACTTAAGAGGAGAAGTGTCAGATGTTATTTATCCTCTAGTTTTTAATTAAACATAGAGGTGCAGTCAAATATTTACACATAATTGAAAGGAGATTGCTTCAGTGCTGTAGTAAAAAGCAACATGCAGGGGAAATGATATACTTTTTTAAAGTAGACTATAAGCAAGCACACAAAAGCATTCTGAAGTACTGACCTAATACTTGACTGTTTTCATATTTATAAAACATACTGCACTCTTGTGTCATCATATGGATGCATTCTCATGTGAGGTCACTATACCTAGTTCATTAAAAACAAAACAAACAAAAACTATAACAAAAATTCAAAGCTACTGACTTGGCAGATGACTAACAAGTGATCTTTAATATAGTTGCATTTAGGAGTCTTACTTTATAGATCTGACATTTAATTAAGACAGTTTATTATCATTATTTTACATAACACAAAATAGTTGTAATATTTACTAATATATAATGCCTATGTGCACGTGTATTCATACTCAAATATGCAGTCAGAAAATTAAGCACAAATGTGCTCAGCAGTTCTAGAAAATCGGCTAGAGTATACCACAGCCTTTCAGAAAAAATGAACTTTTAAGCATCCCCAGTGCCATAGTGATGATGTTCTATATTTTCTCACTCTTTGATAGCTGGATAGTGAAAGAGTATTTTGAAGGCAACTCAAAAAATCTATCCAGTTGCCTCACTTCAAAATCATAAAAAGATAGAAAAGATAAATTGATGTATGTCATTACCAAAAATGCTGTAGAGAATAGAATGAGACTGACACAGTTAAGATTTGCTGTAGCATTTTCTTTTCAGAATGAAAATTTGGGGTTGAAATTAACTGCAATTTCTTGGTTCTTAGGTTTCAGCAATTTCTTAATAAAATAATTTTCCTCTGCCTATTTTATTTAATCAAAGAAAATCTCTATCTATAATTTTTCTACCATCTACATTAAAAAATAAACAAAGCACTTTGCTTCCTGAACTTTATACCACGCAACAAAATTTAAAGCAATCAAAAAAAATGAAAAAAGAATTACTTAAGAAACACAAATATAATGAGTGAAATACCACATTTAGTGGCTGTTATAAAGCTTTGTATGTGTATACCTTATTTGTCTTTACCTATACTTGAAAATATTTAGGTTTACCATAGTGTTCTAACTGCTTAACAGTGACAGAAGGTAATCCATTAGTCCATAACACCTCAGTAAGTCAAATTATGGTTATCATTTATTCCAGTAACTTTTCTAATTTTTCTTATGATTCTTTAAAACACATCAACTCTACATTTAAATGAAAGTAAAAATGCTAAGTACTACACATACATTTTTACTGTTTGGAACAAGGTGAATGAAGTCCAAGAAAGCAAACTTAAGAACAAAGTTTCTATAGAGACATATAGATAAGGTTGACACACTATATAATATGGCACCAGAAAGTCTCTGTGGTTTTTCTGATCAATCTAATTAGCAGTTTACACTAATTCAATAACAAATAATATAGATAGGTACAAATTCTGTAACATCTGTTTTATGTCTTTGAACAAAACATTTTGAAAGTAAGGAGAATAGTTTAATTTCCAGGTAAGCATGTAGCCTGGGCCATAGATTGCTCAGGTAAACAGAAAGAATTGAATGAAATGCAAGAGCGCTTTTTCTTTGTGTTTAAAATAGAGGCATTATTAAATATTTTAATCTTAATATACATCCTTGTCTTGAAATCAAGTTGCCATAGTAGAAAGATCAGCTAGGGACAGCTTGCAATTTGGGGCTTTAATTCTGAAAAGAAGAAAAAAATATTTCCAGCAATCAAAGTAGAAACTTACTATGTAGTGTTAGAGTTTTAAAAAAAAACTGTCCTCAGCTGAACAAAAATAGAAAAAACATCTGGCAGCTGGTCGTTATGCTTTCCTTGAAATTCGTAACCCTGCAGCAAAATTCATAATCTCTGCAGTAGAAGTTAAAATCACAACAGTGTATTTGTTTCCTACATGGAAATACTTAACAGTACATTACAGCTAAAGTAGCTTTTCTTAACACACCACCATACACTCCAATCTACAAGGGCTGCTCTGAAAGTAATGCCTCCTAATTTGTGATGTTAGCCCACAATGACAGAGGCTAATGTTGGTGGTTTGTCAGTAGAGGTTGAACCTTCCTGCCAATGTCCTGTTCCAATACACTGGCATGCAACAGACTGCAGCAGAGGGGGAGTCTGAGAAACGGCAGCTGATGTGGAAGTACCTATGAAGCAAAGGTGTGTCACTGAATTCCTCCATGCAGAAAAAAAATGGCACCCACTGGCATTCATACCTCCTCCTGATAAATGTACATGATCCTTTATTGGGAGAATTTTGGTACTACAATCTACAGAATGGAAGGAGAAATATCAGAAAGGAACACAAGCATGACTTCCTAAAACGACAGTAGCGGCAGCTGACGATAGATATAAATGCTTTCCTACATCTCTTCTGCAGGAGGCACTGGCATGTTAATCACACTTCCTTAAGACAGATATATCCACATCATGAAGACACAGAAACTTAAGGGATAACATTCAAATCACTGATACATGGACAGCTTGCAGACAGGTTTGCAAACTAAAATACTAATGCACAGCAATATTCTGTAGGAAATAGATAGTTAGTATTTGTCTTTTCAGCTCAGTGAGTCACTTCATAAAAAAACATGAAATGTGCAGGCTAGATATACTCAAGAATGTTTTAGTTGCTGCAAAAATAGTGCACAGGTGTTAAAAACATCTGCATTTAAGTCCTGAAAGAGTTATTAATTTGTGAGCAGGCAGCTTACAGAGTAAGATATGTCCATGCTGAGTTACAGTTTCTATTTGAATTCTGCTGAATACTAGCCTGACATTGTCTGAAGAATCTACTATACTGCACTGCAGTCACCCTGCCTGGAAATTCACTAAAGGAGTAAAACTAAGATGCTTCTGGGACCATCAGCCTCACTACTGGCCCACCACCAAGAAACAATTTACTTTATCAATTTACTAGTCAGTAGGCAAAATAGAGAAACTAAAACTAGTGGAGCTATTATTTCTTAGGCTTAGCATGCAACACCAAGACATTTGACTCCCATTTTTAAGACAGAAGGGAAACTAAAGGCAGCAAGCCTCATCTCCATGCCTGGAAAAATCATAGAGTAGATCCTTCTGGAAGAGATATTAAGGTGCATGAGAGATAAGGTGACTCAAGACAGCCAGCATGGCTTCACCATGGGCAATTTTTTTTTTAATCAGAGTGGTGAGGAACAGGAACAGGTTACCCAGAGAAGCTGTAGATGCCATCTTTGGAAGACCAGGTTGGATGGGGTTCTGGGCAGTCTGATCCAGTGAATGGCAGCCCTGCCTACAGTAAGAGGGCTAGAATTAAATAATCTTTAAATTTAAGTAATTCTATTGTCATTCTATGTCATCATATCTCAAAGCATGACTACCAGATTCAAACAATAGTACAAGTTAAAAGGACCTGAAGAAAGAGGAACAAAGTGGGGCAATGTCAAAGCTCAGACTTGAAAAAGCAAGTCATGTGAGAGATCAGCTTCCTCGAAGATTTAAAGTTCAGTTAGCTCAGTTTAAGTTCAGCCAGACATTCCAACGACTAGGAAACTTCTTTGATAAAATATAGATTTTACCAATACAGTGACATTTTAAATGGATTGTACTAGAAATTCAGAGTATCAAGATCCTTAGTAGAACATCCTTAGGCAATGTGAAAACTGAAGACCTTGCATACCTGTTTCAGGTGAGGTTGGTATCAGCAGCCCAGATAAAAATATCAACCCAAAAAGGCAAAACATGATAATGTGCTGCAGAGTCCCAGATAGATCAAAATTGACTGCATTTTTCAATTGGAGTTTTCAATTGCAATTGATTTGTTTTTTCAAATGAGAAAAGATGGCATATTAAACATCCAAAAAAAAGAAAGATGGAAAATGTTTGAAATCAAGTGTCAGAAACATCCAAGAATGTATTTTCCAGTTCATCAAGGAAAGAAAAGGAAATACTATTTTTATGGTATGACTGACACACTGAGTTTCTATAACACTGAATTTGATATAGTAGTAGGGCTAGCAGAGGTAGAATTGAACTATGGAGGCTTAAATAAGGAGTGGTGGAAATGCAGTCTTGGGAGGCCTTGCCACAGAAAATAATGAAGTCAGGGTCATTTGTTTGCACCTATTAACAGTCAGGATTTCATCATGTAGCACCATGTAGCACAATTTCTGAAATTCAGAAACCTTTTTTCACTCACTTTAATCTCCATGTCCAATTTCAATTAATTGTCTATTCCATAATTCCCTGACTAATGGACCCTCTAACACTTGATTGCAGGCTCAGCTAGGTCCATAATTCTGCATCTCTCCCGCATGTTGTTTTTAGTATAACTTACAGGATTTACATAGTTCTCCATCATGGCATTGACACAAGAATCATGCAAAATAAGAGTCTGACTGACAGCCAAACCACTTCAATCAGAGAAAAAAATGTTCATGCACAAGAAGGTTTTTGACTAATAGATGAATAGTATTTACCTCTTTCCTCCATGCATGACATTATCACAAGATGCAGTAAAACACAGGAATATCAGTAATGTTTTGTCAGTAAGCATAGCGGAAGGAGGAAAATAATCCCAAAGCTTTAGACAATAATTTATGAAGGACTGAATACACAGTGTACATTTCATAAAACATCAAATCTGATAGCAGGTTACTAATGGCATAAATAAAGTCTGTACTGCAAAGACTCCACAAATAGGGAAAAGCAGTAAGCGATAGCATTCTGTTCTTGTTTCCATCCAATGAAATCTTGCATTTACAGACTTTCTGACTCCTTTTCTGGCTCTGCTTTCTACATTGGAGGGTATAAATAGCCAATTTCACTACTTTTTGTTTCCACAATTCTCTAGTAATTGTCATGAGAGATTATTTTTTTAATATTGCACTCCTAACTCTTTGTAACTTGGTAATTTGGAGAGCCATATATGTAGAAATAAGGTTTGTTACAGTATCTGCCATCATTTTGATTCTCCATCTGTCTTAGAAGTCATATAAATTGAGAATAAATAGCATTATTTTCCCCTTCATGTTATTAATCAATTCAGACACCAGTACAGTCTGTTTAAGTGTGTTTTAAATATAATGATTAATTTCATGGCTTCTGAAGAAGGCAAATCCAACTTCTCTCTCATTTTGCTTTATGGCCAAGGGACATCAATGTTTTCTAATTCTGTTTCACCAATAAAACCAAAGATCCTGTCAGTAACATTTGATAACAGTCTAATTTATTACTCTTCACGTGTTGGTAATCTCACATATGTCAAATAATTTGATTTCACATTCTCATGCTTTTCTCACATGTAATATAACAAAATTTTAACATAGTTATACAGAGAAGAGAAGGGAAGGGAAGGGAAGGGAAGGGAAGGGAAGGGAAGGGAAGGGAAGGGAAGGGAAGGGAGGGGAAGGGAGGGGAAGGGAGGGGAAGGGAGGGGAAGGGAGGGGAAGGGAGGGGAAGGGAGGGGAAGGGAGGGGAAGGGAGGGGAAGGGAGGGGAAGGGAGGGGAAGGGAGGGGAAGGGAGGGGAAGGGAGGGGAAGGGAGGGGAAGGGAGGGGAAGGGAGGGGAAGGGAAGGGAAGGGAAGGGAAGGGAAGGGAAGGGAAGGGAAGGGAAGGGAAGGGAAGGGAAGGGAAGGGAAGGGAAGGGAAGGGAAGGGAAGGGAAGGGAAGGGAAGGGAAGGGAAGGGAAGGGAAGGGAAGGGAGGGGAAGGGAGGGGAAGGGAGGGGAAGGGAGGGGAGGGGAGGGGAGGGGAGGGGAGGGGAAGGGAAGGGAGGGGAAGGGAGGGGAAGGGAGGGGAAGGGAGGGGAAGGGAAGGGAGGGGAAGGGAGGGGAAGGGAGGGGAAGGGAGGGGAAGGGAGGGGAGGGGAGGGGAGGGGAGGGGAGGGGAGGGGAAGGGAAGGGAGGGGAAGGGAGGGGAAGGGAGGGGAAGGGAGGGGAAGGGAGGGGAAGGGAAGGGAAGGGAAGGGAAGGGAAGGGAAGGGAAGGGAAGGGAAGGGAAGGGAAGGGAAGGGAAGGGAAGGGAAGGGAAGGGAAGGGAAGGGAAGGGAAGGGAAGGGAAGGGAAGGGAAGGGAAGGGAAGGGAAGGGAAGGGAAGGGAAGGGAAGGGAAGGGAAGGGAAGGGAAGGGAAGGGAAGGAAGAAAAGAAAAGAAAAGAAAAGAAAAGAAAAGAAAAGAAAAGAAAAGAAAAGAAAAGAAAAGAAAAGAAAAGAAAAGAAAAAAGAAAACAAGAACAAAGACAACTAAAACACCAACTATTTCAAAAGGAAAGAGTTCTCCCAAAAAAGACAAAGTAAAAATAAAAACAGTTCATGCTGGGGGTTTTTTTGTTTTTGTTTTTTTGTTTGTTTGTTTTTTTTCTGTTGTTGTTTTTTTTTTTTTTTTTCCCCAAGTATTTCAGCAGCTGAAATACTTGCAGTGTTTGATGTTTGTGCAGTATCACAGCTGTTCCCATACAGGGTAATGTATAATTTTTCTGGAAGAGGATTGTCAAGGCTGACTGCATAAACCTTGAAGTATTGTTCCCTTGGGTTATAAATTTCTGTAAATCCAAGGCATGAAACTCTTCAAAAGAAAATGGAAAAAACTCAGAACTATAAGCTGCGTTAGTAGTCAAGGAAACTGTTGTCTGACAGTAGTCCAGTCAGAAATGTATCCTAGAACTAAACTGTCCACTAGAAATTGACACTTCTTAAGTTATATACTTTGTATCAATGATCACCAGGTACTAGTATTAGCGCCAGCTAATACTAGAAGCATAGAATCATTATGACTGGGAAGGATCTCTAAGATCATCTAGACCAACTGTCTACCTACCACCAATCTGTTGGAAATCAAACCATGGTAAAAATGACAGGTCTCTCCAAAAATCAGAAGTCTGAGAGTTGTTTGAAAACAGGTCTATTTAAAAAGAACTTAGCAATCATCCAAGATATGAGGAAAAATGAAGAAAGAACAGTTCTAACCTGGCTCAGTTCTGGATTCCTATAGTATCATGGGGAGTATAGAAGCAACCTAGGAATGCATGAAATCTCTGGAGATTTTCTGCTTATTTCAGAGTAGATTTATTTGGTTTCACTTAAGTCACTTAAAGCTATTACCCACTTATTAGTAAGTTTGCTGTGTATGATACAGCAGACCTAACCTCTGGAAAGCTCCACTTATAAAAATGCTTTGTTTGGTTTGTTGATTGGGCTTTGTGGATAGGGGGTATGGGGTGTAAGGAATACAGCTATCCAGAAGCTTTCTTTCCCAGAGGAAAAAAACAAAAAACACCACACTACTAGGTCAGACACTTCTAGAAAGCATACTTGTCTTGGATTAAGATAGGACAGAGTTGATATTTTCTCTACAGTTTCTGTTTCGGCTTTAGGAGAAAAACAGTGTTAATAACACACTGATGAACTGCTGCTTAGCAGTGCTGCACAGAGCCAAGGACATTTCAGTTTTTCAGCTTTTCATGTTATCCTGCCATCAAAGGGTTGAGGGTTCCAAGGAGCCGGGAGGGGAGAGAAACAGGACAGCTGAAACAAGCTGGCCAAAGGGATATTCCTTCCCATATAACACCATGTGAAAAAAAGCTTGAAAATTAGTGAGGGGGGGCAGTCATTGCTTGGGGACTGATTGATGGGCTCAGCAGGCAGTGAGCAACTGCATATGTATCACTTGTGCTGTACACACACGCATAAAGGAATGCTTCAGAAGTAATGCCTCCTATTTTATGATGTTGGCCTATGATATCAGGAGAAGATGTTGGTGGTATGAAAATAGAGGCTGAACTTTTCCACCAATATTTAGTTCCATTTTGTTGCCATGTGACAGATGGCAGTAGAGTGGCAGCCTGATAGAATGGTGTCTGACACAAAGGTTTGTCACTGACTTCCTCCATGCAGAAAAAATTGCACCCACTCAGGTTCATCAATACTTGCAGATGTTTATGGAGACCAAACAGTGGATGTGAGCACAGTTAGGTAGCGGGTGGTGCATTTCAGAAGTAGCAACAGTGGCAAGAATGACAAGGCACATTCTGGATGGCCATGCAGTCTCTTGTTCGGTGCTGGTGAAATGCATAGTTCATGGTGGTAACTATGCTGAAAAATAGTGTTTAGTAGCTGAAAACTTTCTCCATCAAATAGTGTCATTTTGCTCTTTGCATCTGTTATATTTTCTATGGAAGTAAATAGGAGGTATTGCTTTCAAAGTGATTTACATGTGTGAAAATTTATTATCATTATATTCCTCCCCCCCACCCCCCCCCCCCCCCTTCTTCCTTTTCTGTCTTAGCAAGGAATTTTTATCTCAACTCATGAGTTCTATTTTTTGGGACTTTTTCCAGTTCTATCCCACATCCCACTGAGGTACTGGAGGTGAGCAAACAACTGTGTGGTGCTTTACTACTTGCCAAGTAGGAAACCACTTATCATAGTATCATAGTATCATAGTATCGTGCGAGTTGGAAGGGACCTTAGAGATCATCGAGTCCAACTCCCGGGTTTCGAGCCCTCTGTGTAGCGAAGTGGCACTTCTACCCCTGCGCCACAGGGGGGATTCGAACCCGGGCCCTCCAGTGCCGCAGGCAGCAGCTTAAACCACTGCGCCACTGGGGGCACACACTTATGAACTATTCTTTCATCATTTATTCCCACTACACAGTATTATCCTTTTCTACCTTCATTTTTCTGATAACAAGAGCAAAATGTTAACATTTGCAACCTCATACATTTATCTCTTCTTGTCCTCAGATAACTGAAGATCCACCAATATCTGCATCAGAACACAGTCCACAGAACTTCATTTTTGCCTTTTTTTTTGTTGAGGTTTTTTCATGATTATTCTCCTCTGTGTGGCAACTATTATTAGTGGTAACATCTGTTAACAAAAGTTTTAGGCCATAGTATATTTCCATGTAACTGCTGCTTCTAAGAATGGCAGAAGTGAAGGTAGCATTTTAAATTGTTAAAGTCAAGTTTTATGTATATAATTATAAGGCTAAAAATTGGTATCTGGCAAGGGATTGTAAGAACAATTGTCCTAAAAAGACAGTTCAATTTTCTTTCATCAGCTTTCTGTGTATACTGTCTCACTCTAAATTTGTTCATTACACATCAAAATTGATCAACTTCATTAACAGAAATGGACACAGCTGAGGACTGAGTAACAAGGTAGACAGGCAAGAATTTTTGGAAAAAGTACAGATAGAATAAAGGACCAGAAGTGGCAGAGGTCCAAAAGCAAAGAAAAAGATACTCCACCATTTTCTTTTTTTCCCCCCACAGAAAAGACTACAGATGGAAATAAATAAATTTAAGACCAAGAAGGTGCAGTACTGCTTTAGCAGAGAAAATAGTGATTCCATAGGGAGATGACCTGTTCCAGAATGAGGATCCAGAATAAAAGCTTCAAGCAAGAAGGCAGTGGAGACTGTGGTTTGACAAGTTTCTAACATACTCACTACCTGCCAGAGCTCTTTTTCCACAGCTGTAAAGTAACTATACAGTCATCCTGACAGGACAGACGATCAAGGAAATCTCTTCCTATAAATAGCACAGTCTGGATTTGGATATTTCAGCTCTTGCCATCAAGACTTTACAGCTTTATCAGCTTTCTACAGCTGATTGGCAGCAAATCCAAGTGATTTCTAGAAAGCTCTAGTATGTAGGGGGAATCTGATGTATTATCACTGTGAACTGTTACAGAACACTGAATACTCTCTTAGATCAGGTTCTGGACTCGTCCATCAAACATTCCAATGAACTGGATTTATTTTTTTTTTTCTTTAACTTAGCATATTAGTAAATTGGATAGAGCAAAAATTGAGATGCCAGTCCCCTCCATGATCTTTCAAATGCACATGTTAACACATATGAAATATTGGGTACTACAAGAAAAAGTGCCATAGAAAAGTTAATTAAAAACCACTCTTTAAAGCAGAATCTACAAATATTGAACTATAAACAAACTTTAAAAATGGGACCAACATAATTTTCTACATAGCTTTCTTGATGCACTATAACTGTTCAAAAAGAGGAAGGGGATGGCTAAGAGTAGAGAGTCTGCAACAATTTCTTCAGTGTATTTAGACTTCAGGACTGAAACCTAGTCACACATCAGAAATTGAAAGACATTTTTCATCTCAACCTAACTACAGAATCTTGAAGTTGTTCCAAAGGTGCATTCAGTTATGTCATTCTATTTAATGCTCTGTAAGAAAAAAAATTCTTCTAACTTCATCCCTACAGTTCCTTTGAAAAAATGTATCTTTTCTTATTCTTTTTTTTCCCTTTCCTTCATTAGAAGTTGTATTTAACTCCCATTTTCTCTCCCTTAGCAATCACAATTGCATATCAGAAGTACAATTATTTCAAAAGCTCACATACTGTGGCGCTTTTAAAGAAAGCAGATAAAATGATTTGCCATTTAAAAGACTGAAACAGCTATCAAATATAAAGGGTAAGATCCAACTGTCATTTCTTTTCCAAGTTGTTATTATACCCAGCACATAAATGTCCAGTAGTTCATAGCTGCAGGACAGACCATTAAAATCACTCTGAATTTTTTTCCACCTGGTAATAATCAGTACAACCACAGTTCTCAGAGGTGAAAAGGAATAAGGCATATTGTTCCCAGAGCTCACCTCTGCTGACTTGACATGATCTGATAGCCTCTATTAATTACTGAATGATGCAGTACCTTTTACATATCAGTCAGCCACCACGTTTCTTCTCCCTAGTAAAATTCTGGTCTGCCCACTAGATTATTTATCAACCTTACTATCAATTGCTACTGTTTTGCATGCATCCTTACACTGGTTGAGTCTATGACCAAGAACTAAGCACATCCACTCTAAAACATGACTGCTTTCCCTGATATTTTTCTAAACCTAAAAGAAGAAAGTAATTTTGTTACATTTCTCACTTAACAGGAAGACTATCTTCATCATCAACAGCTGATTAAACAGCTTAAACTTTTGGCAGATATTGCACAGATGTTTGAAATTGATTTAGCGCATTCTCTAACACATGAAATGAAAATGTAATAAGGTATAACATTTAATGTTCAAAGTGTAGAACTCTGATCAGGGAGAGTTGACCATGGAAGAGTTTAACAAGTAACGTGAAAGGATGAACCTTATATTAAGCTTTCACTTTAAAAAGAAATCATCTCATGGAAGCATATCTTAAATGCTATACTTGCAGTTAAAAACTTTAAAGAAATAATTTTTCCTCCAAAAATTAAATGTCTAAACTATTTAGAAGCTGTTAAAATACACCTTCCTTACTTCAACCTGCACATTCTACACTGAATTTGCTGGCTGAGTTCCCATTAGCTATATTACATGTAAGCTCAAACTAAGGGAACAGAAAGAGACACAAAAAATATCCATAGATTGTTAGGGGGGCTTTGAATCCCAAAGTCCAGTTGATGCAAGGCTAAGAAACAAGTAGCCCAAGAAACAAGTTCCAGCTATAACAAAAAACCTCACCTCAGGGGTTCAAGCCAATTCTTGGTCTTGGACACAGAAGAAATCCCTACTGGATTGTATTAAAATGTTTCAAAACAATTTTATTAAAATTAAAAGTAGCCCATTCCATTGTTAATATTTATTTTCCTTTTCTAGTTAGAAACTGCCTGTGATTAATTCCTTGAGATAACATAAGAAAAAAAAAATAAAATTAAAAAAGCAAATTAAAACATCAGGGTATACAGAAGTATCTTATTGTCCTTCACTGCAACTAGGTAATGTACCTCCACTTATTTTTTCATCAAATAGCTAAAAAACATAGTTGCAACTAAACACAGCTTAAATAGAACAAAGATGACACAATACAAATTTCCTGTATGATGTGCATTTATAATTAATGGAACTGGTACAATTTTTAATGTTATAGAATTTATAAGATCAGTAATTTATGTGCTCTCTATAACTTCCTGAAGGAAAGCTGTAGTGAGCTGGGGGTCAGCCTCTTCTCTCATGTCATTAGTTATAGGACCAGAGGAAATGGTTTCAAGCTGCTTCAGGGGAGATTCAGGCTGGACATTAGGAAGTATTACTTCTCAGAAAGGGTGGTCAGGCACTGGAACGGACTGCCCAGGGAGGTGGTAGAGTCAACAACCCTGGGGGTGTTCAAGGAATGATTGGATGTTGTGTTGAGGGACATGGTTTAGTGGAAGCTATTGGTAATAGGTGAATGGTTGGACTGGATGATCTTTTAGGTCTTTTCCAACCTTGGTGATTCTATGATTCTATGATAATTTTAAGCCTGCAGAGAATATTTATTTGGCATATAATAGGACTATGTTATACAGTTATTGAATGTTGAAATAGCAGTTTTACAAAGTAGCCAGCTATCTACTATTTTTCCATAGTATGCTGATAATAGCAATAGCAATCCAGAGTTGGATCTGTTGTTCAGAACAGCTTCATTCTATTTGCTAAAGATCATAAAATGCTGTTATTAAGCAAATATGGAGAATCAAAAAGCTTCTGCTTCAGGGAGCCCTGTCTTTTTTTTCCTCCTTTTTAATCAACAAAATTAGCTTCTCTATGCTTTTCCTTCTCTTTTGACAAAACTATGTGGCTGTGTCGGTAGTTAAAGAGCTATCAGCTGATGTATATAGTGCCTGGGCATTTTTCAGTTGAATGCCTAGAACAAGTTCTTCAGTGATGTAAGAGTAAAATTACATTTTTAAGATCTAAAATCAAATGCAAACATTAGTGCATAATAAAGGCCTCCTACATTCTTTATCTCTCCAGGCCCAGTCAGTAATGACCACTAATAAATCCCTTTCACTCTAAATGCTTGTAAAAAGCCTTCTTCATCATTTCCATTTTGCAAAACAGCTGCCTATTTTTCCCCCCGTGTAGCTCTGAAAAACCATAGCAAGGAACATGATTCACAAAGTACTTAAAGAATTATCTAAGATCAAATACTGCTAAGAATAAAATCAAAGTAGTAGCTGTTCGACTTTCTTCCTTTGTTGAGGGAGCTTTCTGAATGTCAAAAATGTAAGCTTCTCCTAAAGTTTCCCTTTCAAAATTGGTCTTACATACCAGGAAAAAAAAAATAATAATAATAATATATAAATAAAGGAATTACTTTTTTAATGTATAGTACCAAAATAATGAACTCAAATAACAGTCCTGAAGTTTTACAATTCAACTAGTATCAGCATCTGCTAAGTCACGTTATGAAATGACATTAACTTTTACTCACAAAAAAGAAACATAATCAAATAAATACTTTGCAATCATGACAGAAGTATCAGTGTCAGCAATTGTTAATTATTTCTAATAAATTCTAATTTCAAACAACTCTAAACTACTCCAAAACCATCCACAATGCATATCTTTATATACACTTTTTACTTTTGCTAAAATTCATCACACAAAGTGAATTATCATTGTAGCACTATGTGAAACACAAGTAATTACAAAGACAAGGTTAAGATTTATGAGACGTTAAATTTAGGAAATGGTGTTCTAACATTACTTTATAATCAAGATACACACAAAAGACAAGTAACAAACTGCCCAGATAAATGTATATAGGAACAGAAATAAAAACAGTTATTCTTTCATTCCTAAGAGAATGTCAATTTCAAATTTACCTCAACAATTCATGTAGGTTGCCCTGAAACCTACATGGAAACTAGAATGGATACAAAGAGCACAATAATACTACTTGATTATCAAATACTCTCAGCTAAAAAGGCTCTTTTTCAACATAGTCACCACCATGAGCTATACAATTCACCAGCCATGAACAAGAGTGCATGACACACTCATCAAAATCTCATGGTCATCCAGAATGTGGCTCATAATTCACATCACTGTCACCACTGCTGAAATGCACCACTCACCGTGCTTACATCAACTGGTTAGTCTCCATAAACATTGAGCAAGCATCAATGAATGTCAGCAGGTGCCATTTTTTCTTCATGGAGAAATTCAGTGACATGCCTTTACTTCGTCCTCATTTCCATGTCAGATGTCATTCTGTCAGACTGCCCCTATGCTGCTATCTGTCACAAGGCAACAAAATGTAATGGAATACATGATAGGAAGGTTCAACTTCTATTGCCATATCACCACCAGCCAACATCATAGAATAGGAGGCACTAGTTTTGGAGCAGCTTCCATAGAAAAAAACCTCAACCTCTGATTTACAGCAGGTTGGACTTAAGAATGAAAGCAGCTAATACAAAACTACCTAGGAGTTTCTTTCACCACAACAATTTCCAGAACAAAATTTCAAACTGAATTAGTAGTGGCAAGCATAGTGTTACAATGCAGGTTTAAGGCTGACATGCTAAAAAATTCTCAGAAAATGACAGCTACTTTTCCTCTAGTTAGTGTCGTAATCTCTTCTCAATTCTTTCAGGGGCAAAACTAAATTTAATGTTAAAGTCTATCCATGTTTCATTTCTTAGGAACATCTGCATGATCACAAGAAGGATCAGCATTTGTATACTCTTTGACTAAAATTTTGTTTGCTATTATTTTGATGGAGAGAGAAACTGAAAGGTCAAAATGCTTACAAATAAGGAACCTATTAATTTCCTCTAACTCCTCATAACAGAGTGGGTGACGTTTCCTTACAAAAAAATAGCGTTAGTTTTATCTCGTTGTAGGTCACTGATTTAATAAGTTAGAAGTATGCACTTTGTCACTAACATCACCTGAAGAACAGAAGTGACACAGATGGTGCAGCAAAGGCCAGTAACAATATCCTACCTCTCTAGTAAAACAGAAATACTCTAACCACAATTACTCTCAGATCTCTCCGTTATGTGTCTGCATGCTCACTGTTCCCATTTTCAATGAGCAAGACTGATAACATCTGTGGAAAATCTCCAGCATCTTTTCCAAAGATCTTTGGGGGAACTTTTCCAGCATACACAAAAAGTGCAAACTCAAGAGAGTTATTTTCAAGAGAAATAAAGCCCCTAGGAATGTATCTGAGAATAAATGAGATGCCAGTCAATAATTTTCAGCTACATGATTAACTGAATTTTACATAGTCTAAACCTTATTTTTAACACTTCAGGTGTTCACAATCTCATAATCAATGTTTTGATCTGACTTAAGACATGGTATGCAGTTGCTTGTAGATCTTCCAAACCTGCACATCCTGCTGACCTTTAGAAAACAATCTTTTCCAAAATTTATGTCAAAGGTACATTTTAGCAGGTTACCTGTCCTGCTGAGTGATGCATTTGCTGAAACCAAAATAACACAGATGGTGCTTCAAAAAGAAAGGAAGTGCTAAACCTCTCTGAAGAGGTTACTGGAGCTGGCAAGGATAAACACACAACAGAAATACCCATGAGTTTAGAGGTGAAAGAAAAGAGAGAAAATGTGTTTCACAGTGTGAGTTAAGCCAGGTGTAAATTAGTGGGACAAGAAAATAAATGAAAGACACAACTTACCTTGTGAAAAAGTAGAGTATGTTTTTGTTGGTTTACAAGTGCTTTACTCTTCCTTCAACAATAAATTTTCAAAAGACCTACTGTATCTGCTGTCATGGAAAAGAGTACTCCTTTCAGCACTTTATTTACCTACTTACCCCTTTCAATAATTGAAGTCTATCTAAATTTTCACCTGCATTATTTTATTATCCTGAACACTGAGATGTTTCAGTGACACTTCTAACATTATTCAAATGCAAAAGCACTAGCATACACCTACCAAAGTCATGTTGATGAAAAAGTGAAGATAACTGTAACTTCCCCTTCTGCATCCATCAAAAACAACATAAAATCCTGCAAGGTGGAATTATACAAAGATGGTAACCAATATTCAAAAGGTTATTTATAAGGAAAGACTCACCAATATGGATGCCTTCACTGGGAAATGCTGAGGCAATCTCCATCTCCACCAGGGGGCAATCTCCATCTCCACCAGGGGGCAATCTCCATCTCCACCAGGGGGCAATCTCCATCTCCACCAGGGGGCAATCTCCATCTCCACCAGGGGGCAATCTCCATCTCCACCAGGGGGCAATCTCCATCTCCACCAGGGGGCAATCTCCATCCCCACCAGGGGGCAATCTCCAAGAGATGCTGCCTTAGTGGTGGTCAGCCCTTAAATGAGGTCTAGAGGAGGTGGAGTCAAGCTCCACCTCTTCCAGGAGCACAGCTAAATTACTCTCACCTGTGCTCCCACAGCTGACCCAACACTTGCCTCAGCTGATTAATCAGAGGTTTAGGCTGTGAGTACCAATTTCCCATACAGATCCAAATATAATTAATTCCAGTGTCTGATAGAATACTTTTCCATTTCACCTGGAAACATCTTTACTCATGTAACCTAAAGTCATAGTTACATTTTGCAAAGAGAGATTACAAGGACAATTTAGAATTGATAGGTAACCAAATAAGAGCATACACATTTTTACACCTTTAGTTATTTTTAAATTGTACTTACCAAGCCTAGTAAAATTTTCCTTGTCACCACAAGAATGACCATGGATTTCATACTACTCAGTTTAATCCAATTTATAATAACCTATTCCTTAAAATCATCCAATTAATCATGCCTAAAATTCAGTTATTTTCTTTAAACATGAGCTTCCTAACTGTTGAGTAAACAAGTTTGATTAGTCTGCTTTTACTTATCTTCTATTCCCTGGTACGGTTGACCTGCAGTTCTTAAGAAATTCTGACTAGATGATCTTGGAAGCCTCTGCCAACCTTAAAGATTCAGTTATTCTATGATTCTAAACAGTGTTCAAATCTGCCACATGCTGTCTTTAGAAGACACCATATCTTTACACTGGCACCAAGCAAAATAAGTTACATAATAGTTTTAATTTCATCCAGTTTGAACTAACAATTTTTCAAATGAGATGAGTCATTGAAATTTCACCAGTTCAGATCTTCCGCATTTATTTCATCCAGACAATGAATTATATTTAAACAAATTATAGATGAGTCTGACATAATTTACAGTTATGTAAAGTCAATGTTTGTTACTGTTTTTCCTGTTTCTTTCATCTTAATGTTGTACTGAATCGCTCCAATTCGTTTCTCTTCACTACTCGTACTTAAATATAGTTATATATAGTTACTATATTTGTTGTTTTCCATTCATCCACCATGACATCTGACAGGATCTAAATGTAGCTACAGCAAGAAATATAATTTCAAATGCATGTTAATAATACTTCCACTTAAAATGTAATTCATTAAATAATAACAAAAAATTTCATGTCTAGCCAAAGTATTTAAAAGTTATTTGTTACTGGACACTGGTATTTTCATTCTTCAAATTAAAGTCTTGTGATTTTACTAGGAATTAATGAAACAAATTTAAGTTTTCAAGAATTTTGAGGAGGCAGATTATCATCCTATTTTCCAACCTGATGAAAATATGTTATTCCTTAAAAACATCAAGTATTTGTGCATTCAACATATGCTGAAGACTTACAAAGACTTCATAACATGCACATATGCTCATGTCACATGTGGGAATAATAAAAAAGCTTTTCATGCATATCTACCTCACGGATCAAAACCCATTTATTGCATTTCATGCCAAGTTATATAAGCCTCCATATTGTATGTAAATACTAGCAGGAATGAAAATTTCTAAATTGGCACCACTGAGCACTACAAAGAGCCAGAATATGCAAGTGGGTGACCATTTCCTATTCATAGTTATATCATCTATAAGCATTTCAGTGCTAATAAGGCCTAAGTCTAAGCACTATTTAAAAGGTCAAGACTGTTTCTTCATGTAGCGTGCCAGCAAGACAGGCTTAAAAAAAGTTAACAAACTTAATTATGATGTAGTGGTGTAACTCCAAGCATGTGTCTTACACTAACTTATGTGAGGAAGATTTTAACTTCATTTTAGTTAGCTAAATCATGGATCAATGATCTAGTTACAAGCAAGATCAAAACAGGTAGCTTAGCCCAAGCTTAATGAACAAAACATCTGTGGTTCGGACAAATTGGATTCTTAGAAGACAGATGTGAGTCTTTCCTTCCTCCCAGGACTTTTGACAAGTGGAAGCTCTTTATGAAAACTCTGCCAGGACAGTCCAAGTATCAGTGCAGCATAAATCTTTGATGTGTTCTATAAATTGCATATACGTAGTTGAGGATGTGATTTAAAACATACTCTAGTTAAGACACAGAAACTGAAAAGCTTGAAGAAAAGTACTGTCAAAGTGTTACTGAACTTAAAATTTTGACACTCAGTTGTGAAGATCAGTTTGTATCCTCTCTTTCTTCTGTTCCCTCTTGCCCTTCACCATACTTTAAATGTAAGCCAAAGCTACCAAGTTTCATACTCTTTTTTTCCCCTTTTTTACACCAAATGGAAATATATCTCTTCTTCAGCAACTGAGAAGGCTGCACTGAGAATTACATATCCCCATATACAAAAAGTTGAGTTACATGAGTGAGTTTACCTCTTTGACATGTAATAAAAGTCTTTAGAAGCAGTTCACATAACTCCAGGGCCTACATTTCAAGATTTTTATACCTTTACAGCAATACCAAGGTCAGCATCTCATTTTTCATTCCCTAAATTCCTTTGCCAGTTTGAATGAACACTGAAAGGTTTTATATCCTACAGTATCATTGTGACTTATACACCAGGGACTTCTTTTCTCTCTTAACTGGGTTCAAGCTGACAACATAACACCATCTTCATTAGTTTGCATAAATATGGAGATTTTCTTTTTCTGTGGTCTATTCTGAGGGTCAGTGAAGACACTCGGGCTCATGATAACCAGCTATGATTCTGATGACTTGGTCAAATCTGGTATAACTATCCCTATCACAGATAATGATGATGCATGGCAGAACTCCACGTGATACTGGCATGTCTGCTGCCATTCTGACTTTTATGGTCAGTTTGGGATCTGTCCTGATGAACATTCACCATTACATTAGAAATTACTTTAACAGGGATACTCTGAATGATGTAGGTTTGTGTAAATTGTACCCATCTAAATTATGACATGACAAAATGCAAAAGTAAAATTGATTGTGCCCATTTTTCATACAAGCTTGAGTTTGAAACTTGCAGAGTTTGAATTTACCGCAAAATGGCTAAGACTAGTTTGTTGTAATGAGATTCCTTCAGGAAACTTCATCTGTGACTTCTTTCATGTAATAGCACTAGCACCAATGCTGGGCACATACTTTCCATTCCCTGAAGAGTTTTATCTCCTAGTACAGATTTGTACTTGCTACTCAGCAGCACTGCTTGCTTAAAACTGAAAATGCATCACTTTTTCAATTTTTTCAATCAAATGAAGGTTCTTTGAAGCAAGGTGGGAAGAGAAGGAGGACTGAGTAAAAGAAGAAAAATAGTAGGATGGAAGGGAGCTACGGTAACTGTTGTGCATGTTTTCCTTATCTACCTCATATGGATGCCTGAAAAGACAAAGTTGCTGGAAACTTCATAGTGAGCAAGCATCTTTTTATGTATCAGCCAGCACATCAATTTATAGTGAGTTTGACATTGCATTGTTTGAATAGGCTCTTATGTTACAGATAAATATTCTGTGTTTGGAGTATGAGGCAGCCTATAAAGAGAGATTTATTTCCTCTTTCAGTGAGAAATGTCCAACTGAAGCTCATCATTCACCATTTAAATGGCCACCAGCCACTAACTAAAAACTAGCCCATTTGATCAGAGGGTTGTAGCTTACTGATATGCAGTCATATTTCATGGTGGCTGCAGACTGAAAAATAGAAAGAAAACACAGGGCTCACAAGAGGGCTTTTGACAGTTGCTGCCATGAAATGCTTTCATTTGTCACTGTGACAGTGAACAACAAGACACTGACTGAAAAAGAGGACACAAGAATACAGCTGGCTTCAGCTAATTTCCAGTGATCCCTGATTTGCAAGCAAGTGACCCTGTAGGTTATCTGCATTTTCTTGATTGATTATCAATAGTCATATTGATTATTCATATTTTTAGAGCAATTGATGTATCTCAGGTGCTGCAGACATGCATAACAACAATGGATACAGTCACAGTTTCATTAGTATATGTCTAAATCAAAAGAAATTTTTAAATCGCAACAGTTTTTATTACTTTTGCCTTCATTATTTTCCAGGTAAAACAAAGTAAATGAAGATTTCCATACTCTTTCCCTGCTTTTCTCTACTATTCCAAGACATCTGAGCCTCGTTTTTTTTGTTGTTGTTGTTGTTGTTTGTTTGTTTGTTTGTTTTATTTTTAAGAAATTTGTATTGCATTTCTAAGAAATATCTTTCCCATTCTACTTTAATAACCCTATATTTCTACTTCTGAAATCATTTCTAATGTGACTTATTCTCCAGATAATGCTTAAATCAATGAAAGCATTAACTTAAATGAGATACAAGCCTACAATTTAAACATGAAAAAAACAACCTTATTATCTGAAAATATTGTTAGCATCATGCTATCTGCAGTATATATGCAAGACTTTATGCATGCTCTTTCCATATCACTTTGTGTCAGAAGAAGAACCTGCAGTTATTGTAGCCCTTACATTTTCAGTTATAAATTCTGGTGGAAAATAGGTCAAGATGACGATCCTCAATAGATGTATTTTGAGAATAGAGTGTTTAGCTATTATTCACTATCCTGTTAACATTCCTGCTAATTCTATTGAAAGTTAAAAATGAAATAACTATGCCAAGTTATATGATTTTCCACTTAGATGTGGTGATGGGGAATAATTATCTTACCAGTATTTCACAATTTATTTCAGGTTTCTCAGTAGAAGTGCCCAGAAGACCCCCAGTATTTGAACTCCCTGAGATTATTATGTTCCTGAACCAACACCTCTGTGTTTTCTACTTCATAGGTTGCAAATCATTTGCCAAACCAGAAATACTGTGGACAGAAAAAAAAAAAAAAAAAGGGGGGGGGGGGGGGGGGGGGGGGGAGAAAAAGATAAAAAAAGGAAAAACAAATAAACAAACAACAAAAACAGAAAAGTAGAGCAGTACAGCACACAGGTTAAATCTCCACTGGGACTCTGCACATCCTTTACATGAGTAGCTCTAACAGACCTTGCTCGCCTAGTCTTGGCCCTGAACTTCAACTTCAAGCTAAATAGCCATAAAATCTCATACTTGGTATAAGATTAAGCTTTGGTTTTAGTAAATACGGTCACAACTGGAAATATGACAGTTCATGTTAGCAATACTTTGCTGTTCATAAGTAAGTTCTCCGGAACTCCCTTTAGCTGACCTCAGGTCACACTCTGCAGTTAAGCTTCTCAAGAAGTGAAGGAGCCAGATCCAGGTGCTTTCTTCAGGAAGCTAGTCCATAGAAGGTTAATGTACAAACCTTTGATGTCACTGGCCTAAACAGCTTTTCAAATTATCATCGTTATTCCACCAATGAAAAAATGTGACCATTTTATCTCTTCATACATTTGCACCTCATGTTCCCATTTCCTCAAATGATTCTACTTTTCATCTTCTGTACCTGTATCTCCCACACATTCATCAGAAACTATTTGCTCTGTACTCTCCATTTTCTTGGGTCATTCACTGTGTTAGAGTAGTTTTCTATTCTAAACAGGGAGAAAATGGGGAATAATTTCTCCATTTCAATAAACACTTCAGAGAAAGACATTTTAGAATATCAAATTGTTCCCAAGAGCACAGTCCACTTTTCCCTCAAATAAAATCTGATTTAGTAAAGGGACTGGAATTATCTTTAATAATTTTATTTAGTAGCTGATATATAGCAAAAAGAAAGAAAAAGCTACATGATCAATTTCTGAATATATCTTGCTTCCATAAAGAAACTGGGCTTGGTGCCACTTTACTATGTGAAATGACTTTTCTTCACATTCAGCAAAGCTCTCTCAATACAGAGTCCCAGAAGAATATAATACGCATTCAGCCTTCCTCAGTCATGTTACTCATAACCTGAGGGCATTTTCTTTTAAATAGTGTCAAAATCCAATAACTCTAATAAAAGGTGTAAATTCCCAGTACAAATTAATGTGAAGTTTAAAACTCCCACACACAAAATAGCTAATAATACTATACTGCGAGTTATGATCCATTACCCAGCGTCTATCATTAGTCAATATCTCAGTGTGACTGTGATGCTTTCCTCAGTTATGGATATGTGATGAAAAGCACAGATAATTCTTTGAGATTTCTCATCCTCAAATTAAATGCAGGTAGATCTCAAGAGAGAGCTGTGACCTGGCTTACTGAATTATCTGTGCAAATAAAAGGCAAATTCAAAGCAGTTAGAGGGTTTCATGCTACCAAAGCAATTGAACACAGCCAGTTAACTCCACAGAGCAGCCAGTGGCCTAGTTCTTAAGCTGCTTTCCCAATGAGCTGCTTGAATTACAGCCCTTGCCTTGATGGTTGAGGACCTGCCTGCACCAGCACAGACTAATTCTACATTTTGCAATTTCAGGGCACCATCAGGGCCCATTGGCTCACTGGTGCCAGGAACATGGGCACTCCCCAGGAAGGTCAGGCAGGGCCTGACAGCCAGGGTCCATCCCAGCACCCCAATAATGAGCAGCTCTGACCTGACCACCTCCCTGGGGACAGGCCAAATGCCTACCCATATGTGGGAGGCTGGGGACATCAGGTCAATAAGCCCATCATGTATCTTTACTCTTAAATACGTTTAATTCATTTGCAGTTCCTGCATTTTGCACAAGACACAAGGCATTAAGTTCAACTGCATGTTGCAGATGACACCATAAATAAGCAATAAATAAGTGTTGTTTTGCATTCTTATGTATTTCCACCTTCCAGTCATATTTCCACCATGACTCCTTTGCTAGTATCATAACACAATATAATTGCTTTCTCCTCTTCCTTTTTCTTCAATCTTCTTGTTAAGCTGTTTTATAGAGAATTGAATATAACATAACGGCCAGCAGCAGCAAAGCCTGTTTTCACTTGCCTTATTCAGAGGAAATCATCCACGAGAAGTGTAGTAAGTATGGGCTTGAAACACAGAGTAAGAGTTGTTCAGAAGTATAACTTGGTAAGTTTCTTTCTGTATAGAAAATTCCCCTATATTCTTAAATTCTTAATTTGCTATAGTGTAAATGGATCCTAACTGTATCTATTATCTACTCACTATAAGATGCTGATGATTTCACAAAACTGCAAATAGTCTTTTGATGTTCATGGAAAGCAAAGATACAGTTCCTTTACATGGGATTATAATCCTCAAGTTTTAGATATTTATGATTAAGTAACGATCTCCCAGTATGATTAATAATGATCTCTCTCAGTTTCCTCCCAGTTTCCAAAAAAATTTATCCAAATTTACTGGAAAGATAATAATGCAGCAATTTCCTTTGTAAACCATTAAAAACAAACAAACAAACAAACAACAAAAAATTATAAAACCTTACACTGCTAAGTACAGCTTCAAAACAGATCCAAGAACTTTTGCATGCAAAAGCTAGATATTTAGTATGCAGTGCCAGTTCATATCAGCTCAGCACTGAACCATGAGCTTGGAGACTGTGAATACAGCTTCTGTTTGCAACAAGCAAAAGTCATGTTCCTTACTTTCAACACATCATACTTCAGATTTCTTGAATTTTACCCCTGGAAAATTAAGCAAGTATCATCACCTTCCTACAGTTACCTAACATCAGTTTATGCCCTTGCTTTGTTCGCTGTTCTGGCAATTTGGCCCATTCTTGGTGTCATTAGTGGCGTTGTTCAAAAATTTCAATTACTTCATTCTCAGAAATGAACTACATAGCTCTAAGCAATGGCATGCAGCTGACAGCAAATTGAAACTGCTTTGTTAGACTTTGCTCAGTACCAGTAAATTATTGGTTTTTTTACTCTAGTGTTAGGTTTCTGCTTTAAAATACATATTCTTCATTTCTTCTGTGACATGAAAACTACAAAGTTTCAATATGTTGTTTTTAAAAGATCAAGCTAAATATGCACCTCTGTTCTTTTGGCAAATGAATGGTTTTAGTTTAAGCCTCACCCAAAGCTACTATTCTACACTAGTATGTAGCATTGATACAAGAGGATAATCTCCATCAGAGCCAAAAAGCAGAACTCTTATTACTAACAGAAGTGTTCTTCTTTAGCTTCAACAGTGCAACCAAACAATTCTTAACTACTGACTGAAAGATACAACATTCAGAGTAGCCAGTCTGGGTGCTCCAGAGGTGAACGTGCACCTGGTTATGAGCAGATATGTTAGACTGGGAGCCATATGCTTATAGAGAGATTTCACTCATTTTGGTTAGTTTGTTGAACTAGACATATATAAGCCCAGAGGTTAATAAATCTTGAAACAAAACTCCACATGACTCAGTAGACAATACTGTACTTGTTAAAACAAACTGCGTAAGCAATTTCTTCAGTATATAACTAGCTTTTCTATTTTAATATGTTTTATTACTCCTGAATGAAAGCCAGCAATTTCTTCTCTACTGGTTGCTCTTTTCTAATGCAACAGATTATGCCTCTATCCATCTGAAGTGATAGTGCATCTGTTAGAGATACATGTCTCCATTTTAACTCTAAATCTGCGTAGCCAAAACCATCAGAAATTCAGTCAACTCATATTCTGAGGTAGCAATAGCAGCTACTGGTGGAATTCAGACACATTTCCCCTCATTAAACACCTTCTTAATGCACTAAACCTTTCTATACTCTTGCTTATTCTCTCCTTTAGAATCTCTACAATTCAGCTACATCTTTTCTAGGAGATGTGAATTTACCAACTGCTTTAATAGCTTAATGAACATATTGTAAAGAGCTAGTAATATAATTATCACAAACCTTCCTTTGATTCTTGTGTCAGTTGAGGCCACCATGGCAAATAAATACTCAGCATATGCATCAACGTTCAGGGACAAAAACAGCAAGATGCATATATCAGCAGCACCTGACTTTCATTATTGCACGCACCATTAATCATTTAGTTTGTTGCAGTTGCATCTAAGCCATCAAATTTGCAAACTTGCCTTTCCCACCCTACACTCATTGCCATTTGTTATTAGTTAGGCTTTATTTCGTAACACTCAGCACCAGCTAATCACTTATTCTATTCACTATCTTTTTCATACAATGAGTTAAGCTAAATCGAAACTGCTACCTCTAAATTATTGTACAGACTTAACACTTTATTAGTAATACATTAAGGAGCTATCTCCAATCTATTCTATAAAGTTTACTGTTTTAATTGAAATGTTATCTGCATTCTCTAAGGAGACGGTCTTTGTTTTCCCACTCACTGCTCACTTAAATAAAAAGTTTCCAGTCCCTTCTGGAACACATTCGCATCATTTGACTTACTCTGTCTTTCATCCTTTCTTGTATGTACAGTTGTAAATGTGTATATGCTTCATCAATAAACTAGACTTTTCTCCAGTGAAAACTCCCTGGACATCATTCTGAAGAATGATTAATCTAAAAATAAAAAACCATGAACTATCACAAATCATTCATCACTAACATAAGAAAGTTTTTACTATACAGGTAAGGATTAACGGTGTTTCCATAGAATGAAAAAAAAATAAATGGAACTGATATGTCAGTTGTACTTGAAAGCACTTCTGCAAATAACTGAAACTTCACATAGGAATGGCTGCCCATTTTTAGGGCAAGCTAAGAGCAAGGAAAGGAAAGAGTACAGTGGCAATGAAATCTTATATTAAAAAGTTACATATCATATTATACTCATATCAAATGCAGCAACCCTGAAGTTAGGACCAATGTTTACTTTGTTCCCATAAAAAATCACAAATTCAATATTATCGAAATTAATAGCAAAAGCAGTTTTAATCCCATATGTATAATCCTACTCAAAATAAAGCTATTTTACATCCTTTCCTTCAAGATCTTTTTTCTCCAAATGTCTGATGTACAGAATCTGGCTTGTGTTTTACCAGTGCTGTCATAAAGTGACAGTGCAATACAATACTACATTGTCATAACTTCAGAAATCATTTGATTGAGATTGCTATACACACACTTTATAACCTCTCTTCCCTGCCTCCTGAAGTTGAACGCTTTACTTGGATGTGTGCTAGTGGGTTACAAGATTTCAGCTGCCAGCACACTTTGCTGGTAGTAATATCGTGCTGTTGACTTATATGCACAAGATGATTAGAACTGATTAGAATCCACTTAAACTCATTTCAGTGTTTTTTGTTTGTTTCTTTTAAGACTGTTGTTACAACTTACTACTACAGTCTCCATAAAATTATGGTTGTTCCACACGAACATAAGGACAGTAAAGTAACTGAAATAACTGGACGCAGCCATGAGCTATGAAGAGAAATTAATTACCAGCTAATTCAATAAAAAAACTGAACTCCAGGGACATCAAGACAAGTTCAAACTGACCAAGCCTGGCATCTTCAGGGAGAGAAAGCCTCATTTCTGAGACCTAGCATATTCAGTAATGAGCCTGTGTCCTGTTGCTATCAAATGCATCACTGCAATAGTGAACTATGGAATTAAAATACTTATGAACAAAGAAATCTTTCCATGCAATACGATCATCTGATATCTCTGATCAAACCCAATTTCTAGAGCATAGTTCACTTTCTGTATCCATGCCAAGGCTACACAGGCAAAATAATGTTATAAAAACCATTAAATTTATATTTCAGTTTTGGAGTAAGTCTCCAAAAAAAATAGGTCAAAAGACTACAGTCAAGATGGTGAGCACCATAAATAGTTTATATTGTGCATGTGGCTAGTAGTAGAATGGTCTGGAGACAGTAATGAGTGCCTGTGTAAGAGAAGCTTTTAAATCCAGCCTCATCAGAGCAATAATCCCTATCTCCAGTTTACTATTTTTATTCCCCAAGCTTACAGCTGTGAAACCAAGTACCGGCAAAGTTTTGAACTTCCTTTAGCCAAATGAAATAAATCAACCTGCTGTTATGACTATGAGGAGCCACTTTCATTGTATGACATGCAACCAAAACTAAATCCTTACAGCACACTAAGACTAAACCATTTCTAGATACTATCATCATTGAAGTGCTGATTAAAATCTCGTGCTTTGAAATAAGCCAAAAAAAAAAAAATAAATAAAATAAAATAAAATAAAAAAAAAATAGATCTCTATTGTGTCAGCATTCAGTTTATAAACCCTAAGAAGTCCTCAAGAGGGAGAAATTACATATTTACAGAAGCTCTAAATAATGCACCTCTCGGATCCAAACTTATTATTATCTAACCAATCTGGAGTGTTAAGTGTTAAGTTAATACAGCAACTTCATGTTTCAGAAGGACAAATAGAAATGAAGTAAAATATAATCAGCATTTGTCTGGAATTTATCACTCCAGGGAAGTATTAGTCAAATTGTTTTCATATTCATAAAATATTTTAAATCTTTCCTGCCATTGCTGTAATACATCTTTTTCTAGTACAATTAGATTTAGCCATTGTTTGAATGTGGAAATATTTTTAAATAAAGAGGAAAAAATATTTCCTTCTTTAGAAAATATTACCACAAATTGATGGATGAAGTTTCCTATCAGTGCTTAATAAATCACTGGTCTTTTTTATCCTCAGATGATTAAACATTTTCTTTCAATAAATGAAGTAACTCATATTAAGTCTCTAGAGCACAAACTTTCGCAGCTTTAGGCTTGACATTCTGTTTTATTGCCACAGAGGATGATGTTCTCCAAATTATTACTTCTTCACCTTCAAATGTAATTAAAAAGCAGTCAAAGTTCCTTAAAGTAAATATGACATTTCCTAAAGGCTCTTTTTACACTGCTCCATTCCTCTGTCCTCTCATCAGTCCCTCGCTGCAGCTGGACTCACTCAGCCTGTGCAGGATCTTTAGCCTGCACAGCATCCAGACTTGCTTTAATCTTTCCCATCTCTTCCACAAACAGCTATCTTTGGTAATATAAAATACTTTTGATTGGCTATTTGAATGAACATATCATCATTTAGCTGTTATTCAAATCCCAATAATTGAAACCCTGTCTTTTCCCACCACTTGCCCTTCAACAGCCTCAAATACATCGGATCATAAAACTGTCAAGCTGCCCACATTTCATCTTCACTGCTTACCAAGGATCTTTTTGGTTAGCATTTGGATTTGATTTTTTCCATTTCCCAACTTGTTTCACAATGTGCAGTGATCAACGTTCAGTTCTTACGTTGAACCTGCACCATCACTACTTATGGTTGTTGTTATTATTAAAGTGTCAATGCATATTAAATTATAGGGTGCCTCTCCCCTACTTTTCGTCGTATTTCTGATAGAGCTGACACAATTGTAAAAGGTTTGTTTTCTTAGTTACTTGTCTGTACAGTAAATCAATTATATGCTCGCTAAATAGCCAAGCTTTATTAAATTCATGCTGCAGTCCATTTCACACGTTGCTGAACTCTCTTCTGCCTATCATTAGAAAGAGGAGTTTTCTCATTAATTTGACTCGGACTGCAGAAATATTTGGCTTAACATGTCACCTAATATCACTCAGAACAAATACATTTGTTGTAAAATCTTCTGACCAATAATGTGTCAGACAATAAAAGAGCAACATGATGTTATGCTTCACTTTCAAATATCAGTTCAACTTGACTGTAGGCTTCTGAATTAGCAATCCTGTAGTGAAGATTAAGCACAAACAATTAACATGCAAATAATGAGTATTTTACCTGTTTCTAATTTTATTTTCCTTCATATATTCCCAGGAGTTTTTAAGGTTTTGAGACTTCAGGATAGTAAAGGTGAAAGGACAGACAAGCACAGGCATCATTTTGATTTTAGATGCACTAGCAATTATAGATTTTTAAAAATAAGCAGTAGTATAATACTATACCTTGCAAAATTGTAGCCATTAATTTCCTCAAGAGTCTAGATATATTGGACAATAACTCGGAAGATCTAGGCTCACATATCAGCTTAATCATGCTTTTACTGCAAAGACAAAGGTAATTTATCTTTAGCATGCCTCGCTGTTTGGTTTGTTGTTTATTTTCTGGTGTTTTCTTTTGCTGTATTTCACATTTATTACTTCATATTAGTTTTGAAAGATAAAGACAATTACCAACAAGGCACTTGTGTTGTCGAAAGAAAAAGCTTTTAATACATAACATACCTTTTATAGAGTCTACCACAGATTCAGAGAAGGAATATCTAGTTCCTAAAATGTTAGCCTTTTTCCCTATTACTAAACCAAGAGTAAACACATTTATAATATTAAACTGTTCATGCTCATTGGAAAATGAGCATGAGAAACTTAAAGGATAGAAGAATTGCGATATCTAAGAAGGCTGAAGGAGGGCTATTTCCAGGCTCTTGGCCTCACACATTTGGCTGCAATTTCATTGTATCATTTTATATTCTTTTGGCACAGCGTATGCCCTTCAGCAGAGGATTAGTGTATGGAAGCCCAGAACACGCTCATTGGAAACTAAGCAAATAGGATAACACAGATATGTCCAACTTGAAGCCCGTGGGCTGCATGAAGCCCAGCATAGCTTGCAGGGTGGCCCATCCCATCACAGTGACCAGTCTGCCCTGCCAAGTGACCCAGCCAAGCCTCAGGCATGCACTCATTGCTTGGCAACAATCAAACACTGATGTGCTACTACCACTGTTTCACCTGAAATCAAAGCAGGAGGTGTGTGCCATGGAGTGCTGACTCAAGTTATGTCAAATAATTGCATGCATTTGGATATATCGCCTAAATGCAGTCCTATGAACACTGCAAAATATGCAGCTGTGCTGTTTAGATTAAGGAATTTGAGAAATGTTTCAAAACAGCTGAAAAAAAAAATCAATTCATATTTGTGACTCTGTTTTCTGTGCAAATAAATACATCAGCAGTAAATTTTCAAATGGATTGTATGGAGCTGCAATCAGATATTCAACTAAAAATTTGATCATGTCTTTTTACCAGAGATCTCTCTTAACAGAGAAAGATACATCTCACTCCACAATTGCCGTTGTTCAAGTCATTGCTTTTTGGCAGTGTTCATATTTGTGAACAAATATTGTCAAGGATAAAGTACAGGAAGAGTAAAATTTTATCAGAAGTCTCTGATAAACATCTTGAGAGGCCACTTAGAATGGCAACAACTGAGCCAGCCTGTTGCATTAGTCTCACAAAAACAGAGTCAAGTTTTATGTTTTTGTCTCTCTTTTACATACATAATGGCATCTGACATGGAAGGTCATGAAACAAACGTCTGGAATTTAATTCTTCCACGCAGAAAAATTTTCACCTACTGAAATTCATCAATGCTTGATGAATGTTTACAGAGACCAAACAGTGGATGTGAGCACAAGGGGCAATGGGTGGTGAGTTTCAGCAGTGGTGACAGCCACATTGCATCATCACCTCTGGTGCAGATTTTGACAAGTATGGCATGCAGGATCTTGTTTGTGGCTGGCAAAAATGCATAGCTAATGGTGGTGACTCTGCTGAAAAATTGTGCTTTGTAGCTGAGAAATTGCTCTACCAAATAGTGTTATTGTACTTGTTCTATTTGTTGCAGTTTCCATGGAAATAAAAAGGAGACATTACTTTCATGGTAGCCTACATATGTTGCCCAAGATAATTTCTCTTTACCCACACAGCACACTTTTCCCAGCAAGCTCTTTAGACATTGTTTCAACATTATAAGGTGTGGTTAACAAGGAACTCCTTTAGGAAGTTAAAAACATAGTACACTGAAACAGTCATTTTAAAAATCACACTGGGTCTGTTTTTTCAGTTACTAAATTTTTTTGCACAAATTAAAGAACTGCAAATAAAGATGTTGTAGACATTTAAATATATCAGGTACATACTGATTTGGCAATAGATTTTTCATCTTCACTCTACTGTAAGCCTAGGCTACAGGTCAAAAGGCAAAGCTTTTTAGTCTGAGGAATAACCAGCACATCCCAAATTGATCTGAATTTATGACACCAGTTCACTTTATAGTAATTTTTAAGTAATTTTTATCATCAGCATCAGCACTCATAGAGGAGCAGAAATTTGTCAGATAGTGGGACCTTATTCACAATCCCTTTCCCCTCCACAACAAACAATTCTGGCTCAGCATTGTGGCACGTTGGCAGATCACATCAACCTGGACAGCACCATCATGAGCACTTCCCTGACTAAGCAACATTCACATATAAGTTTCTGTCAGTCTGGCACCCAGAAAGTGAATATATGTACATTTATCAATGTTCTTTCCATTCACCTGCTAACATTAAATGTCTGAGAAATATATCACTCAGTAATAAGTACTAGTTGGACACATTAGTCCAACCATAAAGCAACATACTCAGTATTCTTCAGGCAGTGATTTCTGTAGATAGCATCTACTATACAAATTCCAAATTCTAATTTTTACAGAGCTTCTGTAGAATAGAAAATATGCACAAATTTAGAATAGCAAATGTGATTTTACTGTAATATTCTCACAATTAATCTATACAGATGATCTGTCAAACGATGCAACTATGATAGATACTGATCAACAGAAAGTCAAAAATGGTACTGATTGTCCTTCAGTTGCACCATTTCAGATCAAGCAAACAGACATTACATTAAGCATATCTTCTAAAACAGTTCGGTATTTACAGAGATGTAATATTACAGTTCACTATAAAAGTAAATCCCAGTGCATTTCCTCAGAAAGACCTGGAGCTCAAACTTCAAGTCAAAGCTTCTGAATACATAAAGTAAAATATATGGCAAAATATATCTGAAAAACAATGAAAATTTACCTCAGATATCTGAGTTCATCTGCATCCATCTGCTCTGGGGCAGATTCTGTTTCTCTTAGAATCAAGCAAAACAAAACAAAGCCTGGTAGAAAACAATCCTGTAACTCATGTCTCAAGGTATTTCTGAAAATCCTAATGGACAATACTTACACTACATTATCAGTAAAAATGAAAATGAAAAAAAAAAAAATAGAAAAGTCTATTACTTTCAAACTGGTTAGAAAGTTTACATAAATTTAAACTCTGCTTCCTCAGTAAAAAGCACTGGTTCTCTTGTTTTTGTTAAATGAAATGTATTCAAATGGAATAGGAGTTGACCTTATCTTTCCTCCTTCATCTCCCTACTTCATTCTTTATGTTGTCCTTAAAACCTAGTTTCACAGTCAATAGAGAAATAATCTGACCATTACGTCTCTCATCTGACTGGGGCCCTGTTAAAGCTCTGGAGCAACATACCAATAATGTACCAGGGTAGTTGGAGGAAATTCCTTTTTCCTGATGTAAAAACCAAGTAAAGTCCCACAAAAAATCAATTTTTAAAAATTCCGTGTCTTCATTGTTGCAAAAGAAAGCTTCCTAATATTTCAGTTTGCATTACTATGCTGCAGGACAATAGGACACCAGACAAGAACAGATCGAATTTGTTACCAGGAGATTTCAAATGGCTCTACAATCACTAGTGAAAGAAAACAAAAAATCTTACCCTGACTCTGTAAGAAAGAAATACTCTGTGGTAGTATTCTAAAGGCATCGGGATGGAATATTAATCCTATAAAACTGCAACCCCTCTGGATATCAATGCAACTATCATGACACAGCTTGACAGCCAAGCCATTTTTATCTGTCTTCCAGATGCATAGTGAAGGAAAGCAGTGTCAGGAAGGGAGATCTCCCTTAACTGCAAAGCAGTTGGGAAACAGATGTTTTCATTCATATTCTAAGTTGAAATTTCAGAATGTTATCTCTAGCACTTGTTAAACAATACTATATCACACGTTATGGAAAGGAAACATTAACTGTCCTAAAGGATGCCAAATGTAAAAAACACCTTCTGAAACCTATATGCATCGTGAGAAAGCATTTATGTCTCTTTTCAAAAGACTTTTTCACAAAACAGCTTCCCAAAAACCAGATGTGTCCAGGGAATCAACTGCTGTATTTCTCAAACACCACAAAAGGATCAAAGAGAGTTAGGAGGGAATACCATCGATTAATTGTTTAATCTTATAATGTGCATAACTGTAACAATCTACCTCAATATGTAATCTTTCCCCATACATTTCACTTCCTGGTATAAAGAGATTGAAGCATGTTGTATACATAGAGTTTAGGGCAAATCAAGTGATCAACATTGTACTTCTCATTCTTCAGGCACAGATCCCTTCTAATAGGTCTTTAAAACATAAAGTAAGGAAATTTTAATGCACCTTCATATATTATCCAACATTCTAAGAAATATCTGTCACCTCTTTGTTTACAGGACCGATGTGCATTTACTGAGTCCATTAAAGAGCACATTTTTAAACCCACATCTGGAAATCCTTTTTTTTTTTCCCCGCATGTGTCATGATAACAGACACACCACTGTTACTCTTCCTTTTAAGCTTAGACCTAATTTGAGAAAAGTTGTTATAATGTAGAAGTTATAGATCAAATTATATCTCCCCAAAATCTAAAGGTCAGACCGTGCCATTTTAATGAACTTCTAAGCCTAAAGCAAACAGGAAACAATAAACAGTGGATCTCAAATATTTACTGTTTAATAACTATTCTCAGATGACCACGGTCTCCTTCCAGTGTGATCACTGTATCATCATGAATTTATTATACATTTGGCACAAAACAGCACACTGGCACAGCTGAACTGCATTTGTTTCAATTCCTTTGCTGATACCCTGTTATTTCCAGTTGATCTTACACTGGCATTTCTATTGTAAAATTTTGAGATTGTGCAAACAGATGAGTTTTTGTCCTGTTGTATAATTAAAATGGTCTGGACTAAGAACACTGCACTCCCTGATGTACTTATGCATCTTGACTCTACTTCCCATTCTAAGCTGCCACATTTTTATTTTACATCCTCTCTCTAAAAACAGAGGTTTCTAGTAATTCAGAGGCAAATCTCTACTTGCAGAAGCCTTAACTAAAATGAATGTAGCAAGCATAAATCTTTTCTTCTGATAGGAAGTTTTTGGGCTCCTTGAATTTTCTGTTGGCTGAATCCACCTCTGCTGAGCTTGTCTCTGCACACCGGTCAGAACTCATCCACACCAGCACTTGACAGTGCAAATCAGCATCTCTCATCTAAGAGCTGCTTCATTTCTATACCACATTCTGTTTTAGCTACATCTGGAATTTCTTAAGACACTTTCTCTGTCAGCAAGATATTCAAGATGACAAAACTCAGTTTTGTGCTCAAGCATGCTCTGAGCTGCAAATGCTTTGGGATATGACTGATTCAGAAATTCAATGCTCTTGAAGAGAACTTGTGCAAAAATGAGAAGCACAATATTCCTTTTTTTCATTTATAAATAGTTACATTAGCTATTTCTTATAATGGGAGGCCACTTAATCAAACATCAGAGGTAAAATACAACACATGAAGTGGAAGAGGATGCATCTACCAATGCCATGTTCTTCATTTCTTTTCGTCTCAGCGCTGTGAGAAACAACTCATTAGCTCTTAAAACTTGCTTGGCTCAAAACATTTCCCAGTAGCTTGCTGTTGGGCATCTTCACGTCCTTTAGGTGAAAGCATCCATTTGAGTGCACCTGTGAGAACACAGCCTCATAGAGGTTCTTTTAAGTTTAGTCCAGTCAGCTGTGGCGGGTTACTACTTAACCTGCCTGACTGCATAGTATTGATTAAAATGGTTAAAGGATCACTGCTGCATTGCCCTAGACATTTTGGATCGACATGCATAAGCTCACACTGTGTAGTAGCAAAGTTCAGGACACTGCAATATTGAATATTGTTCAGGTTTACCTCTTCCCCCTGCTTTCTCCCCAGTACACCTCATCACAATGAACTGTGTTTGGTTAATTACTCATGATTTTGTTATTGCTAGAAAAATTGAAACATTGTAGGGATTTTTCCAATGCAGAAAGCTATTTCTAAAATACCTCTTCTAATCAAGCAGCAATTATGTTATTCCCTACTACCACTATGAGCATGTTGACCCAGCTGCTAAGTCAGATCTCCACTTTTCAACCAAGTTAATACTAGCACACAAATAGCTGGCACAAAGCCAAGCTTTGCAATAGAACCCTTCAGCTGTTGCAAACGACTCTTCTCACTTCTAGGCTCTGATGCTGATTTTCTTTCCTCCTTTCTAATCTGTTTTTTGTATCTGTTAGATATCACATTCCCTGTTCCCACGTCTTATACCACTAAGTTTCCAAACCCTTCTCTTCTTCCCCTTCTCCCATCTGCCTGTAACTGTACCCTGGATCTTCCTAAGGTTGCCCTCTGCCTCTTCCATATGCCAGTAATGGCTTTACTCCCCAGTCCTTTATTTTTCTGTCTTAATATTCCCAACTGCCCTCCTCTCTGGCTTTGTCCTCCTGCACATATCCAGGGCAAACTGTAAGAGTGCAGGTCCCCAAGGATTATTGTCACCATCTGTCCTGAAGTCTGTTGTCACAGAGGCCTCAAGGTGTGTGAAGAAATCATTGTGGATAAAGTAGCTCCAGCTGGAAAGAAATGTAGCTAATTGCTAAATTGCATTCTCAAGCAAAGCAGCTCAGAGACTTTCTGTCAAGCTTAAGACTGACAGTCTATCCAGCATTTTAGCAAATACACAATTCCCATTCAGGCATTCCCTGTCTTCTGTGATCAACAGCACTTAATATGTGTACTTCCTTATGGTCTGGTGCTTCTTCAGGAATTTCTACGTCTTCTTTTAAGAAAGTGTAACTATTCTGATGTTAACAGTGAGGTTTAGTGCATAGTGCTCAAGATGATGTAAAGCTTAAACCAGCTTCTCTTCTCTCTACGTAGCGTCCATTCCAGAAGGAGCATTGCACTAATTTGGGCTTTACATTTCTTATTGCTGCTTTTAGTTTTCTTTAGAGATAGTTAAAGAGCAATTTTGTCCTGCAGGGTTTCTTGTAGTCAAATTGCTCATGTCTTCGACATTTCCTTTCAGATATCCTATTTGTTATGCCCCTTCTAAGATAAGCTGAAGCTCAGCCACGCTACACTGATTTGAAAATCATATGGCTTTTTTTTTTTTTTTTTTTTTTTTTCTACTGACGCAAAAGGATATCCCTTGGCTGGGTTTCTGTTTATATATTCCAAGAAAACACAAGATGCGTGTTTGTATACAGCCTTACTGTGTGTGTTACCTGTTTTCAAGCATGTTATGATCAGGAAAATTCCTTTTTAAATAACACTACCATATGCCTTTTTAAGCAGTCTCTCAGAAGATGGTTACATCGAGGGTTTCGCCACCTGTTTTTCTTTTTTAAATAGTAGCATGAGTGCATAAAGTCATTAAGACTCCTGTACATCTCTTCATTCAAAGTGTTACTTCATTTCCATTCACACTGCCATATCATAATTTCAGTAAAGAAAGGGGAATGGCAGGAACGTGTAATTCTGACATTTTGCTTTAAAAATGAGATTTCATACTAACCACGCTGAAGGAAAACAACATTACCTAGAGGTTTAGAAGAACAATAATTCAAGGAATCCTCTCAGGCTACTATCTACAAAAACAGAGGGGTTATTTCCACTTCAGTCTTTTTCTCCAGGAAGTTTTGTTCTTGTCTTAGAAGGAATTAACAATATTTTCAATTTCTTTTTAATTTTGGAGGGTGGTGGTTCAACAAAAATCTAAGTTAATAAATTGTGTTGCACTAAGGAAGCAATCTGTGGCTATAGCACAGTTCTGCCCTAATAAGTTGGCTTCACAAAAATCTTCTACACATAATTCAAAGAAATAAAAGCAGAGTCCTGAACCATGAGCTTAACATATCTCAGTAAAGGTCCTATGAGCAGAAGTGCATGTGGAACACAAAACCCAAGATTTCATTCTTTTTTTCTCATTTTCCTTTGCTATTGTTCAGATGAAACTATTGTTCAGAGTTCCAGAAGTCAGAAGGAGTAGCATTAAAGACAAATCTTTGTGCAAACAAGTTCTCCTGAACAAATTAATAATGGAAGTTATCAACAGCCAGACAAGGTGTTACAGAAGTCATGTCCAACCCACTGCCTGGCCTGGCCCAACCTGTGGCCACAGGCTGTGGCCTTTCAGAGGTTGCTCCAAAATCAATGCCCCCTATTTTTGTGGTATTTCTTCACAACATCAGTCAGATGTTGGTGGCATGCCAGTAAGGGCTGAACCCTCCCACCTATATTTCATTCAATTTTGTTGCCATGTGATGGATGGCAGCAGAGGAGCAGTCTGATAGAATGGCATTTAATGTGAAAGTGCCTATGAAGCAAACGTGTGTCACTGAATTCCTCCATGATGAAATGATGACTCCCACAGACATTCATTAACACTTGGTGAAACAGTGGAGATGAGCACAGTGAGGCAGTGGGTGGTGCATTTGAGCAGTGGCAAAACTGACAGCAAGTCACCTCTGTTGGCACAGATTTTTAAGAGTGGGCATGCAGGCTCTTTCATTGTTGGCAAAAATGGACATTTCATGGTGCTGACTGTTGAAAAATAGTGCTTTGTACCTGAGAATTTGCATTAGCAAATAGTGTTGTTATGCTCTTTGTAAAAGTTGTAGTTTCCATGGAGATAAATAGGAGGCATTACTTAAATTGATAGGTCTGTATGCTACATTCCTATACCAAATCATAGAATCATATCCTTTGGAAAACACCTCTGAGGTTATAAAGTCCAACCGCTAACCAAGCAATTCCAGTTCTACCATTAAATCACGCATTGAAGCACCACATGTATTGTCTTTTAAATACCTCCAGGGAGCAGCAGTGTGCACTCAGGAGCACTAGCTGTTTTGGATAAGAAGACATCGTCTATGGACCTCCGAGCCTCATAGAGTCATTCATCAGGATCCAGGAACAAGCCAGAGTAAGACAGGCTCCGTCAGTGACCCAATAAAAGCAGTGAGGGCCATGCAATCACAATCCATTACTGGTGATGCCATAACCCGTTTCTCAGTGACATCATTTGACACTGACATCTCAGTGACAACCTAGCACTGCCAAGTCTAGGTTTAAATCAGACTTGTCCAACCCATGGCCCTGGACAGCCAGTAATATGGCCCCAAAAGCTTTTAACATCATTATGTGTTTTTTGGTGATATTTGTCATGAGTCAGTCACATGTAGGACAAGCACAGAGTGTGCAGATGACAACAGAATACAGCAGAGTGGAGGGCACAGTGCAGTGCTAACCCCACTTCTCACACTGCCATATACATCAGTTGAATCAAAACCCAAATGTACCACACATTATATGCGCTTATGTCACTTGGCAGGTAAAGTGCAGTGATTGCTGATAATAATATTTCAACACACCTACATGTGTGTGCTTGTGAAGACAAGCTATTTTTCTTATAAAGAAAACACATATGTTTTCTTACATAATTATTGAACTTGGGTTTGTGTTATTTTTATGAATAATTTAATAAATTAACATGCTCACTTTGAAAGCTATATCCAGAATATTAATCCAGTGTGGACAAATTTTGTAATTTTTAACATCTTCAAGGTGAAAATCTACTTATCTGTGCTGTGTTTTAAGCCATCATCACATTCTAAATAAAACCTAAGTTACAGCAAGCTCAAGTTAGGGCAAATAATCATATACATTTGGCTAAACCCAGTCCTGTAAACAGCTGAAAATATGCAGCTGTGCTTTCCATTTTGATAAATTAATTGGAAAATAAGTTTTACAGTTTCAAAACAAAAAATGAGAAATCATCATTTCTTGGTATATTTTCAACTCTCTTTTCATTCATCTGAAATAAATTACCTGTAAATGTACAGAGCTGCAATCAGACATTGAACTCAAAGAAAAAAATTCATCATGTTACCAGATTTTTATAAGACCTCTCTTATTAGAGAAAGCTCTCTCTCTCTTCATAGTCACTCCCTTCTCATTTCATTGCTTTTGGCAGTACATACACTTGTGAATAACTACTTTCAAGGATGAAGCACAGGAAGAATAAAATTTCATCAAATACCTCTGATGAGCACCTTGAGAGCTCACTAAGAATTGTAACCACTTCCATGAAACCAGACACTGATACATTCGTTTTAAAGAACAAGGTCAAATATTCTGCTAATTTTATGCTTTTGTTGCTCTCTTTTTATGTTTTAATTATATATATATGTTTTGTTATTTGTATATATTAACTATATTATATATTTTAAATGCAGCCCAAGACAATTCATCTTCACTTAGCGCAATCTAAGCAAACCAAAATGTTGGACATCCATGCCTTACAGCTTAGGATTGCCACCTATTGGTCTGCAAGTGAGATTTTTTTGTTCTTTTACCCTCTCCCCAAAGCCTTCCTTCTCTAAAATTACACACCAGAGACCAAGCTGGAGTACTCTGACAGCATAAAAACCCTGAGATGATGGAAAGCTGTTCACCTCCAAGAATAAAACACACCTTATACAGAATATCCCTCTTCATCATATTCTTGAAACCAAATTCTGTTTCACAGAATATGTGCTGCAACAAACTGAACACTTGAGCCCCTTATTGACTCAGCCCTGACAAACATCACCAGCCAGATACGCCTGCTCTAAATGAGAGCTATTCTCTTGCTTGAGTACTCTGGCACTTTCTCTGTAATTAATGACATTACCTCTGACACCAATGTGTTTATGCACATCAAAAGCTGAAGACATCATGTAGCACTCACGCTACGCTTGCAGTCTGTTGTTCTTGTTTTCCATTTGCCAACAAAATTGATTTCAGACTTCTACAATAATCCCTGGGATATTTCTTACAATATTAAAAATTATTGTATGTGGTGTTCCAAACTTAACTATGGAAAGATAAAGCAACTACAACATCACTGCTATTATTCAGGGCACTTTCATCAAAGTTAGATTTAAAAAAAAAAAAAAAAAAGCTCTTGCTGTATTACAAACAGTGTCAACGTGATTAGAAATCACCCTCATTTAACAAAACCAAACTTAGGCCACAAGATATGATTTTCTACACAGCATTTGAGAAATACACAAACACAATAGTTAATGATTTTTATCACTAGCACAGCACCAGTAAACTTGGTGATTAAAGTGATTTATTTAAAGTGATTTTTGGAAAATAATACAGATCTTTCATTTGATTCCTGTATTTCTGTGCATACTTAAAACCAGAGATCTGGAGGATTTTCTTCTTGTGAGCTACACTTATCACCACGTTTGGTCACAGTTTGAGACTGACAGGATTCTTCTTCTGTATTACTGACACCGACTCTCACACCACTTCTACATTCTCGAATCTTACATCACCTGATCTCTAGTACCTAGCTGCTTTATTTTTAAGCACAGATATTATTCAGTGAAAAACAAATAATATACACCTTTTCTCACATTTGAAAAAAGAAGAAAAAAAGAAAAAGAAAGAAAAAGAAAAAGAAGAAGTTGTTTAAAACATGATAACCTTATGAATGCAGAAATTCCATGTTTCTTTTCTGAATTACCATCAAATGAATTATAGCATCATGGTCTTCCTCAGTCACTGGAAAAAATATTCCAGGTAGGGGAAAAGCAAATGACAACATTTACCCTCTGTTCTGTGTGCAGTAACTCGGTAATAACACCAGTGCTTAGATTACTGATACCTTTTAAGTAAGGCTGTTCCCTCTAATGCAACAGAAGTTAAACACTGCACTGGTCTTGTGAAGCACAGTCTTCAAAGCTGTATTTTCAAAAGTAAATCAAAGCCTTAAATACCAGGTAGTAGTAATTAAACTTCGTGTTTTACTTGTTTAGAGAATGCATCCTCACAAATATTTGCAATAGCCTAACATTAAACAGCCGTTTCACAGACCACATTTAATAATGCATCACCTTAGCTTTGGCCAACTAATCTTTACTGGGACTCTATCTTAAGCCTCAGAGGTCATTACTTCTTGCCTTATAGCATCACACATCTCTAGCTCAACAAATTTCATCAGACACAGAGGATGAACTTTTCAGATTCCTCAATAAGCCAATATATATGTTTTCCTGCTCAGACGGAGGTTGAATCTGTTCCATAAATAAACACAGCAATAAGCTCCACTTTCCACAGACAATTCCCTAAGCTACTTAGCAATCACTTCTGCATGAATACCAAGATTCAGTTTAAAAAATAAGTAAAGGAAAAAAAAGCTATTTGAGAGAAGGTCATATACCCACCATTTCAATCTTTTTAAAACATACAAATTGTATACATACGTTCTGATATTTATGCAGCTGTGTACTCTACACGTGGATAGTATCAGTTCCACGTTATTGCATATCATGAAGTACAAGCATCTTGTTCTCTAGATGCAAGCTGTGGCTGGTGCTATGGTAATTCCAGGTAAAGCTAATTTTGTGATGAATATAGACAGTCTTTTCTGAACTGTCTGGTTCTACTGAATGGCATGGCAAGCATTCACAAGCACCCCCAAAATGTTAAAAAGGTGCTGGAAAGGAGAGGGAAGGTTCTGAGCGGGGCAGATCTATTAGATGATCTTTGTTATGGAATAAGAGAAAAACCGACTGTTGAGCCCAGTGTTAGCCAGAATTAAGAGTACTCGTGGAAGATAATATCTGAATGGCTGGCATGCACAGTTGCCTCAAGCATAGGGGCAGATGCCATCATCTGTGGCAGAAGCTTGCTGAAAGCCAGAGAAAACACAAAAAGCTTTTATTAATCAGTGGAACCCAAATCTGCATAGTAGAAGAAACACTGGAGCTTGATAGCAGAGAGAAGTGGAAGATAAAGTTATTCAGCGTGGACTATAAACCTCTGAACTCAGAAGATGGGATGTTTTAGAAAGTGATCACTTTACTAACAATAGTCTTTCACATTTGCTGCTGTAAATGCAGCACTTTGACACTCTTCCCTAGGCACTGATGACGAATACAGAAAGCCATTTGTCTATGAAATAAAACCAAGCTAACGGCATGGAAAGCACCATACCACCAGTTTTCTAGGTTAGGTTACTCTAATCTTAAAGCAACAACTTCATATGCTTTAAATTTCCAGCTACCTGCACGAAGCTGTAAGTGCCACATCCTTTTTTATTTCTCAGGGAAAAAGCTTTTTTCTGGACTGCTTTGCTGACACCTAGTGAGCCTCCACTCCAACAGCTCCAGGCACACGAGCACCTGAAAACGAGGTGGTGACAGAACAGCCACTCTTTGCATTCCCCTTGCAGTGAAATGCACTTAAACAGCCAAACTGAGATTCAGCAATGTGCTGAGTCATGCATCAACTCATTGCAGAAGACTGCAATGCTGGTGATGTTGATAAGAGATGAAAAAATATGGAAGCATGGTAAAGAGAAAGAGAAAAGAAGCATGCTGAAAATAAGTAACAGTGAAAGTCTGCTCCTTGCAGCCTAAATGCCTTTTGCAAGGATGACTTGCTACTGACTGGGACTTGGGTCTTCTTCTGCCTCATGTATTTAACTGGAATATCTCACTGCCCATAGTTTCTGGTTATTAGCTCCTTCATTGTTTGTTTTTGTGTATGTAAAATACGAACTATAAGCAACTGCTTATTAATGTTTCAAAGTTAATTCCAGTCTAATCCTATCACTATATAAGCATGACATCTGACCCTTGGCTTAACTTGGAAGAACAGCAACTTTGCATGAGATTCTCCACTTCATTGAAGCTGCTCAATATTGCCTGGTGGATGGCACCAGTCAGATGTCAAAGCATTTCCCAGGGCCAAGGAATCCTGCAGCTCAGCACAAACACACAAATTAACATTTTTAAATAGAGCACTCCTGTGTTAAGTAGAAATTGATGAACTGAATCAAAATGCTAACAATCTGGGACAGCAGTGATGAGTAAGAGAGCATTTCAGCTTTCAGAAAAAGGCCTAAGCAAGTGAAGAACATATTACAAGATGCACACATTTCCATGTGCTTAAAAACACCTGCTCCAAACTTTCATGGATAACAAGTCAGGGTAATTGAACCTGAACTCTCAGATACATAGACAAGTAAAATACATCTCCAAAACAGCATTACATCCTTCACACTTTCATAAACAGCACATATCCAAAGGACTGCATAGGCCAAATATGAGTACAACATAGCAAAGAAAACACATGGGAAGGTGCCCATGGAGGAAGTGGGTGTACTTTTCAGGCACAGCTGAATCCACCTACAGCAGCACCAAGATGCTCACTGCTGAAGTCCTTCCTCATCAGCCCACTATTGGCCAGAGTGCTTCAGCCAGTCAGAATGGATCCTGCATTCTAAAGAGGAAGCAAAGACACTTCGGTTCTATCTCCAAGGCACAATGATATATTTCACCTTAATCTGTGATAACATTCGAGCTCATAATCCATTGCACAAGTCAATAAAATCACTATCATCAAAAGCCAGTTTAAAAACAGTCATTTTTCACATGGGTATATATTTTTCATTTAATTAAAAATATTCCTCTATTTAGAAATTTGTTATGGAAAACAATTTTTCCTTTACTTATTTCATATTTGAATGGTTTAAATTCAATAAAGCATTTTCTACTTGGGGCAGTCACACATTACTTTTTGTAATTAAAGAAACCTGCAGAGAATCTCTTTGGCTGGTTGCTATCATGCATAAGACACAGCTCTGGATAAATTAATTCTCAGCACTTTTCCTGTAGTAATCATACTCTTCTTTAATAGTTTTTTCCTTCCAATGATAAACATGAAAACAATGCCCATGGATTATTACAAAGACAAATAACTTTTAATTGTTGTTAAAGGAGACTTCTTCAGGTTAGTATGAATGTAATATAAATTTTTAAATGTAAATATCTTAATGACATCTTTTAACCATATATATTAAGTAATATTGGTTAAACCTGAGATTGAACACAGACAAGTATCAAATCAGATGAACACCTCCATCAGACAAACTGAACCATATTCAGAATTTTCTTTCACACATTTATTATTTTTCATACATCACTTGCACAGCCTGAGCCACAAAAGGTTATTGAAGAAAAGGACCATTTAATATCTCATTCACTGAACTCTCTATTAACAGTAATCAATCCATCCAAAATTATTAGTCACTTCTTCTTGCACCCTTTACCACAATAATTACAGTTTAAAAACTATAATCAAGGAAATAAAATATTCCCACTGAAAAAAAGAAGAAAAAATAAAAATGGATAAAGCAAGTGAGAAGTGGGGAAGCAAAATTATTTTATCAGCTAAGTTCAAGAATAGGGCTGCTTTTTTTTTCAAAAGCTTTCACCCCTGAGCATTAACCTTGTTTAGCTGAATGGCAGAAACTGCTCTCTACTCAGTATCTATTTCGATTGTCTTTATCCCTGCTCAGTCCTTATCTTACCTTCGTGCAAAGAACTTTTGAGAAAAAGTACCAAGATGGTTTTTATTGACTGCCCCAGTGCCACACCTTGCATTGTAAAGCCCACAAGATGTGATAACATTGACTATATCCCTGAACTAATTATAAAGATATTAATGCTGTTCCTATGCTTTTCACTGTCAGAGCCTTTTGCTAATACTAATACCAAAAATACATGGAACATATCTGATTTCCATATTCCCAATGGACAGGTGCTAGAAAAAGAAACAAAATCAGTGTGGCTTAATATCTTGAGAACTGCATCCAAAATCCCCACTCTGGGACATACACTGTGAAATCCTGCCACTTTCTGTATAGCCATCGCCACAGTGACTCTACCATCCAATCAAGACCTCAAGAGAATTTAGAATGGTAATAGAGTTCTCAAAGGTTTGGTACAATCACTGGAAACAATATGTGACTGAAACTTTCCTGTATATTTTGTGAGAAAAACTGAAGTACTCTATACATGTAAAATCTCCACCATCTGCATACTTGTTATATCACACAGAATCATAGAATGACCCAGGTTGGTAGGGATCTCAAGAATCATCTTGAGATCATCAAGAAGCTCCAACCCCCCCACTACAGGCAGGGCCACAAACCTCCACATTTAATACCAGACCTGGTTGCCCAGGGCCCCATCCAACCTGCCCTTGAACACCTCCAGGGATGTGGCATCCACAACATCTCTGGGCAGCCTGTGCCAGCACCTCACCACTCTCATAGTAAATAACTTCCCCCTGATGTCCAGCCAAAATTTTCCCTCCTTCAACTTTAAAACACTTCCCCCTGTCCTGCTGTTATCTACCCTTTCAAAGAGTTGACTCACCTCCCATTTGTAGGCTCCCTTTAGTTACTGCAAGGTTCTTCTTTTCTCAAGGCTGTACAAGTCCAGCTCACTCAGCCGGTCTTCACAGGGGACGTGCTACAGCCCTCTGATCATATTTGTAACACTCCTTTGGACCCTCTCCAATAGCTCCACATCTTTCCTGTATTGGGAGCTCCAGACCTGAACACAGTACTCCAGATGGGGCCTCACAAGGTCGGAGTAGAGAGGGACAATCACCTCCCTGTCCCTGCTGGCCACCTCTCTTCTGATGGAGCCCAGGACACCATCTGCTTTTCGAGCTATAAGAGCACACTGCTGGCTCACATTCCGTTTTTCATCCAGGTCCACATATCCACAGCTATCAACCATGGTTACAGGTAATAGATCCAGAGAAGATATTCCCTAAAACAAAACTAATTCAGTAAAGAGAAGGTACAATAAAATGTTGTGGTGATTCTGATCCCTTCCACTTTTTCTCAGACTTTTTTATTTCTTCCTAATTACAAGAACTCATTCAGTCCCATGAATAAGAGCAGTGTGCTGCCCTGCTCATAAAGTACTATTTTGAGACAGCCTCTGGCTGTACTGGACTGCAAACACCAAACACAAGGGCTGGATGATATTTCCATGGCCTGATTTTCTATCTGGTCATTTGTATGTTATAGAGAACAGAAACAACTGCATATCCAGAGCAAACAACTAGCTCACAGAACACTACTTTTTTGTTTGTTTGTTGTTTGTTTTTGTTTCCACAAGGATTTCATTTCTATTGCATTTTGTCATAGATCCTTCTCTTCTGAAATTTCTCCTATATTGCATGTATGACGCAAGTCTTAACTGGCTTCTAATTTTATCCAAGGAACATCTTTGTTGTTCATTTCTAATTAAGGTTAACTACACAGAATTAGAAGACCGAAATGGGAAAACATACCTTAAGCATTAAGTGACTTCTTATTCTTTGCAATAATTGTTTCTTTATTGGGTCACCTTTTCCCAGAATATCTTAAAAATATTTAAAATGAAAACTAAACATGTCTCTGTCTACTCTGATTGGTATATATTTCTGTGCTTGATTATTCCTCAACAGAGTGTCAAGAAGAAATGTGAAGCACCCTATTTTATGTGTGAAATGAAGTAAACATTTTTCTTTGAAGGTACAAAGTCATTTCAGTTTTGGCTGTAATAATTTTTTATTGTCTGCACATTTTCTGCAAAACATCTCAATTGAAACAATACTGATTTATGTAAGCTAATACAAAATAAATTGATTTTCACATATGATGACTTGTGAAAGGGAGAATTTTTGAACACATTTTACAAAGCATTTCTAGACATGCTTTTTACACACTCTTTTCACAATCTTATACAACAGCTAACAGGTTTCATCATTTCTCATTAGTTACTTTCCTAGTAAATATTGATCAGATTAGCAAGGAAACTGACAGATTTGATATGGAAATATTGGCGGTGGATGGATAGTTGTTCTGGATGATCTTAGAGATCTTTTTCCAACCTTGGTGATTCTATGATTTCTTACAGCAGGATACTTTCCTTCCCAAAGGAATCTAATAGATGAGGAGTCTATTACAGTAGAATAGATCTGATGTCATGACAAGAAAATGAGTTTACAAGGCAGGACTTGATCTGTTGAAGGCAACCAGTATACGCATAGGTCAGAGATTGCCATGCAAGCCTGTTGTCAAGAGGCAGATCCAAGGTCAAGTCAGAAAGCCAATAGAGTAGGTGAGAGGCAAGGCCACAGACATGCGCACAGGCACAGCTGCAGTGTAGCTACAATTTAGCTCCTTGGTGGGGGCCAAGTACGCAAACTAAGTTCTTGGTATAGACCAAGAGCAAGAACCTCACTTGAACAGCTTTCAGTGCAAGGAGAGGCAGCCTTCAGTGAGACTTTTTTCCAGATCTGCATTTGTACCAAACTGTATAAAAGCCCAGGCCACAAAGCCCCTCAGAGAGCAGGGTTATGCACTCAGAACCCAGACATGATCCTGCATTTCAAAAGAGCTTCATAAAACATTTCCATCATTTTTGGTTTGCAGGCACCTAAAAAGTTATACCCAAACCGTATAAGAAATGGAGGTCGGAAAATAGAAATAACAGTGACTGCTTCACTGATCTATCAGCCTTTAGCATAACTAGTATCAATCAATGCTCATTCATGTGGGGAGATTCCCTATTGCCTGTATAAACTACATAGAAAGTACCACTAAAAACATGAGCATGAAGTTCATTCACTGACAATTACTTTGTGTTTTGACATCTCCACACAGTATTTCTTATCTTCTTTAGAGAATTAAATGGTACCAAAAAATCACACTCTGAGAAGTGCCATTTGAAATAAAAATGACTTGAAAACTCTTAATGTAGATGACCTGCACAAGGACATTGTGCATCTTTCAAGGAGTGGAAGGTCTTGGTGAAAGACATGAGTTTATGGTGAGTTACAACATTGATGAACATGTAGAGGACTTCCTGGAAACTAAGTAGAGGTAATAACATTTCTCTTTGAAGATGGATCCCTATGTGGACCTATCTAGCTGAAACGCAAAAAGACTGCAGCAGACACATAAAAACAGAAGAAAGGAAAAAGAACAATATAAAAATATATATACATTGTATAATTATAACATAAATAAAGCTAAAATTGCTGTCATACAACTAATGATCTTGATAAAGGCTGACTCAGATCTGGTGTACTAGCATTCTTATGGAATGACCTTCCTCCCCTCCAGTATTTATAAGCCATGAACCAGGTAATGAGGAATTCTGGCAGCTGTCAAATGCTTGTTTTTGTATGTTATACCATGAATTTGTTCTCCAGCAGTAGTGGAACAGATGCAACATTGTTCCAGTCTTATTTTCTGTATTTAGACAGCAAGCAAACTATAAATAATCAGCCACAAGACAATCATGGAATGTCATCATAAAGAATATTTACTAATACGAGTGGTCAACTCAGCTTAGCTTTCCATAGCAGAATAAATTGATTAATAATGCCTTTAGTTGCTTGAAGATAAGCCCTGATACAACCATAATTATGCACCAAAAGGCAACTATTTTCAAGTCAATCTTTATTCAAGGTAAAATAAAGCACACAGTAGTGAGATAGGGAGTCTAAATATTTATCATTAAAAGACAGATATCAGAGTGGCACTTGATTCAATTTAACAAATTATTATCACTCTAAGTATTAGCCTATGTAAGCCTGTTGAGCAAGTTCACTGAGAATGATTTACTAAAATTACCATAATGGAGTCTACAACTTAGTAAGTATATTTTTATAAAGTGATACACCCTATATGTAACTGATGCAGATATTTAAAATCAGAAAAGAATAGTCAGAAACCTTTTTAAACACTATTTGACATCACAGAGAAGCGCTACCCCGCGCAGTACCCAGTGCTCTGGAGGCTGAAGGGTCCTAAGATCCACAGCTGCAATGTAATTCGCATCTGTTCGAACAGCCTTCTTGTAGACTGGACACGAATATAGACATGGATCTTTTGAAGCTGAGATGACAGAAAAGATGTAGAAGAAAATTAAACTGGGTAATAAAAACAGGACCTCAGTGAACTGGGCACAAGGAAATATAAAACTGAATCAAAGTTCAATCACACACATTTCTCCACCACCAAAGAAAAAAATTTTACCTTGATTCTGGCACTCTTCACCACCGTGCTAGTGCTGATGAAGGCTACATACTACTTGAAATTCTAGGAGATTTGGGATTTAATATTAGCCACCAGAAACAGGATATAGCAAGAAATGTAAATGGACACTCCTGCCTGATTAGCAGAATTACTAGTTCAATCTGCCCATTGAAATTAGGTAGTAATAATATATTGTTATCGTGTCTCTCTCTCTCTCTCTCTCTATATATATATATATATATATATATGTGTGTGGAAAAACAGTAAACAATCTGTTTTGAAATGTATTTAGTATTTCTGAATGTAAATCATTGACTTCTTCACTTAGGAATCAGAACATAGTCTAGTCTCGCTTAATATTTCAGTGTTCATTATTTGGTATATTGGCTGTTTTCACAGTGATTATGTCTCTTATAAAATATTACCTACACAAAACCCTGGCAAAAAGCGCGTTAACAGTCTCTGCTTCTGGAGATGGAACATTTTTCAACAGAAATTTCCAATTTTACACTCAGTATTGGGTATTCCAACCCTACTGCATGTTTCTCTTCAATGTCCCTTCCTATTTTACACACATACCACAAAAGCAAACAATCTAAATCATACATTTCCACAAAACAAGTTTTTTGTTGTCCTTTGGCCTCCTAATTTCCTTTCAGTTCTTACAGCCCCTTTCTACCTCAAAGACCAAAATGTGTGATATTCCATCACATCCCTCCACTGCTTATTTGTGTTAAATCAGCATAGCCCAGTCCAGGAAAAAAAAAAAAAAAAAAGTGTGCAATTTTATATATAAACAGTACACATATAATACATTATCTGTAAATACTTTAAATGTATGATAAATGTTATATATACCTATATATATATATATATATATATGTTGTGTACACATATATTTATATACATGAAAAACTTGTACATTACATTGTTTATTATTGTATGGAAAAGGTATTGAGACTACAGAGGTTAAAGAGTTTGTACATATAAATTTTGATTCAAGCATCTTCTCAATCTAGGAGCTGCATTCTGCAAATATCCAGATTTCTGATCTATATCCAATATCATATCAAATCTTTAACAAGCACTTCAAAATATTGGTGAGAAAATTGACTAACTTACTTCAGTGCCGCAAAATACCCATATACTCTGAGGAAAGTAAGCAACAGTATCTCCAAAGTTGTATATTAATAGCATCACTAGCATATATATTAATGTAAAAATTATGAATTTCTACCAGGTATTAAGACCTTTAATCACAATGGAAGTCTGAAGGCAAGCACATTTGTCATGAGGCAAAGAACAGTTTGCCTGCAACATGTTTTAGTTCTTAATACAATTAATCTATCTAAATATTAGGGCAAGAAGTACCCACTTTTAATTATCAAAGAAAGCCAATAGCTTGTTTTTTTGTGGAAATAAGTCCCCCTTGTTGAAAAAGATTCAGTATGTTTACATGAATAGGATACAGCCTGATGAAATTCCTAAAGCCCAAGAATCTTTTTTTGCCATTGAAATAAAAGGGTGACAATGAGGTCTATCAAATTAATGTCTTTTATAATACAACTACTTACTGTTATTCTCTGCATATATCCTTATAACTGGCATCATCTCGAAGAGCACCTTGGGCTTAGATTCAGTCAGTCTCATGTTTCTTCTGTCCCAGCTAGCTCCTTCCAAGTACAGTCCATACACATAGACACCTTCCACAGGAGGACCTGTGATATCATCCTTCATCCATTTAGTGACCTCATTGCACAGTACTACACTGTCCAGAGCCCATCCTTTGTTAGCCCTTGTTATTTCCTGCCCAAAACAGATAAAACTATGAACAGTGCTGACCAACAGAGATACTTACTGTTCTCTTTTAAAGAAAAAAGTGGCTCACTTACTAAAGTGTGCTGAGCAAACAACACAATCACTAAGTCCACAGGTACACATACATAAATAAATGTTCCAAACTTCATACTTGTAAAGTATAAATAAATAAAACTCATCTACTGAATTGCAGAAGTTAAAAAAAAAAAAAAAAAAAAGAGGAAAATAAGTTAGTGAGATATGAGACAGTAATTATCCACTCTAACTTAGTAATATTGCAAGGCAGTATCTAAACACATAAGGCCAACCTCAAAGTAGAAAAAATAAATTAACTTATAAGTGGTTGATAATGAAAAAGCACATGTGGCGGAATAACACTCAGAAAGTGTTAAACAGTTATGCAGTATGCAGTCATATGTCTTCCCAGTTGATAAGATAGAGTCATGTGCATAACTCAGCATTCAACACAGCAGTATATATGTAAATAATAAAAAGTATGTCTAATAACACACAGAGTGAGATTTTAAACACTGTTTACCTGTCTCATTGCAGTTAAAAATCCTTGAGGATTAAAAAACCCTGTTATCCAGAAGCAGTTTGGTCGGCTTTCAAAAACCCAACTGTAAAACTGGTTGTTTCTTTCTAGAAGTTCAGTAAACCAAAATCCAAGTGTACTGGAAGCCCAAGATGCCTGAAGAATAACAAACAACATGTTCATTTCCTAATCTTGTTCGGCAGTTTTAAAACATCATATTCATGTCAATAGAAAGCAATTCTTCAAAAGGTAGTAAACAACATAATATCAGTAAAGCATATTTAAAGTTCATTTTTCATACGTTAACTTTTAGTCTGATAGTTGCCTCACACTGAAACCATGAAGAAAATTCTTGTTCTGTTCAGATTCATGGCTACTATCTCATTAAGATATGCTTAATGCTCCCTGTGGTAATTGTCTACTTTATGACATTTTTGCAAAATTAGATAACTGTGTGAACTAGGAAGAATTACTGTCTATGTGTCTTTCTAAAGTCAGAGTCAATGCATCAAGTTAATAGGATTTCTGCTGAACCTATTCCGTTTTTTCTGGGGGGAAAAAAAGTAAGGAAAATTGAGCTTATACTATGGAAAGATTTGTGATTATTTCACTCTGAGTGGTCCTATTACACTTGTGCTGTGAAGCATCTGTTATGCTCTCTGTTTTGTACCATGAAAACGCTTTGTTAATGAAAACAAAACATAACAAACCTCTCTACATTTATTTCCATCAGTTGCTATTAACAACTCTCGTTCTCCCTGAAAACAATTTATATTTCCGATTTGTAAGTGAAAGAGTAGAACAATCAAATTACATTCTTTAAATCAAAGAGAGCTGTCAGAGTTCAACCCAAGGACTGAAGACAAATCTAATACAATGAAATCTTTTAAATTAAGAAACTTAATTGCTTTAAAAAAAAATTAGCTGGATGGCTGATTAATGTTTTCAAATATAATCAAGTATTCACACTAAAATACAGAAGTGGAAGAGCTCTTCAGTTATCCCAGCAGCTAACTAACTCAAAGGAAGCCCAGTTCAATCTGAAGTTAAGGGGAGCACATGTATGTCCATTAAACAACCCTAACTGAGTTGTCCAGTGAGCATGAATTTCTCAGTCTGTAAAAAAAAAAAATTACAGTATGCAGCTTAATAAAACCCAGTGCCACTTCTATCCATCAGACACTCTTTCCTCTGAGACAGATAGCATTTTATTTTATTCTGTATCACTGTATAATTATTATGGAAATATTTAATTTTACCTCAGTTTGAAAATAGCACCACCAGGACAGCTAGCCTAGCACAATGCTAGAATATGAAAATCAATTTAATTGATATTAACTTGTTGTGGTAAATACCACTTCCATATCAACCACACCAAACCAAGCAAAATGACATGGTCAAGACTTTGTGAGTCTTCAGAAGGACCATGACAATGACTAAGGGACTGGAGCATCTATCATACGAGAAAGGCTGAGAGAGCTGTGACTGTATAATGTGCAGAAAAGAATTCCCATGGGAGATATTATCCTTGCTTATAGCTCATGAGGGGATAACGAAGGTTACAGAGTTCAGGCTCTTCATAGTGAAAGGATAATAGGCACAATACAAAACAGGAAAAATTCCATTTAGATTTAAGAAATTGCTATCTTTTTTTTCTTTCTTTTTTTTTTTTTTTTTAATTTCTCCAGTGAGGGTGATTGAACATCAGAATCCAGGGTGGATAGCAAAGATATTTACTTCATTCATGGAGAATCCAATGATATCTTCCCTAGTTGAACCTCATTAAAAAAAGTATGATTGGACTGGACTATAACCAGAGCTCCCTTCCAACCTCTACTATTCTGTCTTAATCTCAAATAATAGCAACATTGTACTCCATCAACGTGGGTGCTATTTTTGAAAATCTATCATCATATTTAATGTTATACTCTTCTCTCTAGCCTTCTAAATGCCAACAAGATGTGCACTTACTTTTTTCCAGCTTGCAGGAATCCTCCCATCATACATGCAGTCTAATGCATCCCTCAGATTTTCACTCATAACAACTGTCCCATCAATGGCAAGTTTTAGATCAGTCAGAGTGCTTCTTACTAATGAAATAACTCTCTGCATTTGTTCAATCTCCTGTCGCAAAAATATGTTCATAGGCTGAAAAGGTCCCATGTTCTTCAGCTTCTCTTTTACCTGTAAGTAGTAAACCAAAGACCCTTCAACAGAAATAAAAGCCAAAGGTGGATATATGTCAAGGTCAGGCATCGATACAATTTTTAAAATATAATACTTTTACTAAAGAAGTTAAACGGTCAGCTTGGTATATTTCTCAAGTGCTCTGCAAGAGAGATATACAGGATTTGTTCTAAGTAAAATCTATGATGCTGAGACTGGCTGTAGTTTTAGTTTGAATTATGACTCAGTCTGTATATAATTCTATAAGCTAAGGTAATTTAAGCAGCACTTAGACCATATTTCATTTCAAGAACTTCAGCTTTAATGCCAACAGGTAATTTCCAAGGTTCACTTTGTACAAACCAATCAAGAGTGATCACCCCAGCCACTCTGCCTCAGAATACCAGCACTATTTATCAGCAGTGTCTGGGAACTATCACAATGGTAGGCAATCTTGTACTCTAATAAAGTGCTGATATATTTTTAATCAAAAGTGAAAATTTAACAATTTAATAACAACTGTATGGAGATAAATATTTTATAATTTATATGGCCTTCTACTCTGCATTTCTGAGATTCCACTTGGAGTTCAGGCCTGGAGCCCCCAAGACAAGAAAGATGCAGAGCTGTTGGAATGGGCCCAGAGAATGGCCAGAAGGATAATCAGAGGGCTCCAGGGCTGGAGCATCTCCCCTATGAAGGCCGAGGGAGCTGGGCTTGTTCTACCTGGAGAAGAAAAGGTTCTAATGAGACCAGACAGCACCCTAACAGTACTTGAAGAGAATTTATAAACTGGAGGGAGACTGAATTTTTGCACAATTTTTACACAAACTAATATTGATAGGACAAGGGCGAATGGTTTAAAACTAAAAGAGTCAGATTTAGATCAGATATTAGGAGGAATTTTTTAACTCAGTGGGTAATAAGGCTCAGAAACAAATTGCCCATAGAAGCTGCAGATGCCCCATCCCTGGAGGTATTCAAGACCTGATTGGATGGGGCCCTAGGCTTCCTGAGATTGAAAATAAATCACATTTTATATCTCTTTGAACTGCAGCCATTCTTTGACTATATGATTCTATCTGTGAGATAGGTAAAAAATAAAAATAAAAAAATTAAAAAAAAAATACATACCAGTTTTTCAAGATATTGCTACACATTTATTCCAAAACAACAACAAAAAGGAATGTATATAGTTATCGATAAATAAAATACTTTTGTATCTCACATCCACTTTTATTATTACAAATTATATTTGAATTTGTCATTTTAACCCTAATTTAAGACAGAATCGGAATCAGAGCCGGTCCTCCCCCAAAGCTCTCTTTCTAAGGCTAAATTTACTTATACAATGACAACATATGCTACATGCCTTATTAACTTTCAGTACTGTGTATCTGGAGATGCTAAGAAGAAGCTGAAGATAGACTAAAAGCTACCAGGAAATTTAACCCATTATTAGAGCAATTCAATTTTGAGAAGCTTATAATCTTTTGCAGATCTCAGACTTCTAGTTCAGTAACTATGGCCTTTTGGAAAGTCACAAAATTCAGGCTTCTAGGAAGAATATAGTTCAGAAACTTCAGCAAGTGCAAACCTTTGGGAGACTGCTAGATAATTTCCAGATAAATCATCTGCTCAGATAAAGTACATTAACATAATTATATCATTGTCACGGATTACCTAGATTTACCTGTATCCGTGACAGGGCAGCCGCCCCGTAGGGCCTCCCCTCCCTCCCCTCCCGGGGCCCCGGAAAGGAAGGGAAAATAAAACAGTGGCAGCAATCTAAGGAGGAAAACTTATTTTACTAAATATGATATCGGAATACAATGATTGAGGCTAATAAATCGAACAAAACAGAGAGAGAGAGAGTCCCCGAAAACCGAGAGGCCTACTGTGAAGTCTAGGCGACACGGCAGGAATGCTTCTCACTCCCTGAGAGTCCGAGAGAGAGAGAGAGTTCCAGCCTGAGAGTGAGATTATAGATGTCCTCCTCCCGTGACTTATCTCTGGCCGCGGCATCCTCTGGGATATGTAGTTCTTCTCCAAGAGCTGAGCTCCTGGGATGCTACTATTCTACGGAACTGGAGTATGGATGATCTATACTGCACATGATGTTATGATGTGGAATATTGACAGCAGCACCACAAAACTATGACATTCCACCCCTTATTCTACATTATTACATCATGGTTAATATATATACATATATACACGTATATAAAACTATGATAGCTAAATAGTACATTTAAATGTAACATAATTGAATGTATAATTATAATAACTAAAACACACTACACATGCAAATATATACATAGATACATAGAATTATTAACTGCACTCCCCTAGCATCAAATTCCCTTGTGGTACACATTGAACATCCCCATCCTTCTGCATCACCCACCAAGTGCACCCAGGTCCCTGGGCAAAAACAGTTCCACGAACAGGTTTTCCTTTTCCGGAGGCTGGAAGGACCCAAACAGCTTTTCCCAACATGTTCCTTACATGTACAACAGGGACCTTATCTCCTTCTATAGTGTGTAGGGGGCTAGATTGGCTAGGACCATCACGATTGACAGATCCTCTAGTATTGACCAACCAAGTGGCTTCTGCTAGATGCTTTTCCCAGTGCTTAAATGTTCCACCACCCATTGCTTTCAACATAGTTTTCAACAACCCATTATATCGTTCAATTTTACCAGAAGCTGGTGCATGGTAGGGAATATGATAAATCCATTCAATGCCATGATCTTTGGCCCAAGTATTTATAAGCGAATTTTTGAAATGTGTCCCATTATCAGATTCAATTCTTTCTGGGGTGCCATGCCACCACAGGACTTGTTTCTCAAGACCCAATATGGTGTTTCGGGCGGTAGCATGGGGTACTGCGTATGTTTCAAGCCACCCAGTAGTTGCCTCCACCATGGTGAGCACATAGCATTTACCACTGCGAGATCGTGGCAAGGTGATATAATCAACCTGCCACGCTTCCCCATATTTGTACTTTTGCCATCGCCCTTCCTCCCAGAGAGGTTTCATCCTCTTGGCTTGTTTAATTATGGCACATGTTTCACAGTCATGAATAACCTGTGCAATAGCGCCCATAGTTAAGTCCACCCCTCGGTCTCTGGCCCACTTATATGTTGCATCTCTTCCTTGATGGCCTGAGGTCTCATGGGCCCATCGAGCCAGAAATAGTTCGCCTTTATTTTGCCAGTCCAAGTCGATTTGAGCCACCTCAATTCTGGCAGCTTTATCTACCTGATGGTTGTTTTGTTGTTCTTCAGTAGCCCGACTCTTGGGCACGTGTGCATCCACGTGACGCACCTTTACAACCATACGTTTTGTTCGGGCAGCAATGTCTTTCCAAAGTTCAGCAGCCCAAACAGGTTTACCCCTCCGCTGCCAGTTCTTCTGTTCCCACTGCTGTAACCACCCCCATAAGGCATTTGCCACCATCCATGAGTCAGTATAAAGATAAAGCATTGGCCACTTCTCCCGTTCAGCCACATCTAAGGCCAGCTGGACAGCTTTGACCTCTGCAAACTGACTTGATTCTCCCTTACCTTCAGTGGCCTCCGCAACCTGTCGTGTGGGGCTCCACACAGCAGCCTTCCATTTGCGATGCTTTCCTACAATACGACATGATCCATCAGTGAACAGGGCATATTTCTTTTCATTTTCTGGTAGCTCGTTGTATGGTGGGGCTTCTTTAGCACGTGACACCTCTTCTGTTGGTGATGTTCCCAACTTTTTACCTTCAGGCCAGTCCATGATCACCTCTAAAATTCCTGGACGATTGAGGTTCCCCATCCGCGCTCGTTGTGTAATCAGCGTAATCCACTTGCTCCAGGTGACATCGGTAGCATGATGGGTGGAGGGAACCTGTCCTTTGAACATCCAGTTCAGCACTGGTAGCCGAGGTGCCAGAAGGAGCTGCGTTTCAGTACCAACTACTTCGGAAGCAGCCCGAACCCCCTCATATGCGGCTAAGATCTCTTTCTCAGTTGGAGTGTAGCACTCTTCAGACCCCTTATATGCTCGACTCCAAAATCCCAGGGGTCGGCCTCGGGTCTCTCCTGAGGCCCTTTGCCACAAACTCCAAGTGGGACCTTTCTCTCCAGCAGCAGTGTAGAGGATGTTCTTTACATCCTGTCCCGTTCGTACTGGCCCCAAGGCCACGGCACGGGCTATCTCTTGTTTTATCTGCTCAAAAGCCTGCTGCTGCTCAGGGCCCCATGCAAATTCATTCTTCTTCCGCGTTACATGATAAAGGGGGCTTACAATGAGGCTGTAGTTTGGAATGTGCATCCTCCAAAAGCCCACTACACCCAGGAAGGACTGTGTCTCTTTCTTGTTAGTTGGTGGAGACATGGCAGTGATTTTGTCAATCACATCTGTTGGGATGTGACGACGCCCATCCTGCCACTTGATACCTAGAAACTGAATTTCCTGGGCAGGCCCTTTTACTTTGCTTTGCTTAATAGCAAAACCAGCTTGTAGCAGGATTTGGATAATCTTCTCTCCTTTTGTGAAAACTTCCTCTGCTGTATCACCCCACACAACAATGTCATCAATGTACTGCAGGTGCTCAGGAGCACCACCCTGTTCCAATACAGTTTGGACCAACCCATGGCAAATGGTTGGGCTGTGTTTCCACCCCTGGGGCAAACGGTTCCAGGTATACTGAATGCCCCTCCAGGTGAAGGCAAACTGTGGCCTACATTCTGCAGCCAAAGGAATGGAGAAGAAGGCATTAGCAATGTCAATGGTGGCATACCATTTGGCTGCTTTTGACTCCAGCTCATACTGGAGTTCCAACATGTCCGGCACAGCAGCACTCAGTGGGGGTGTTACCTCATTCAGGCCACGGTAGTCTACTGTTAGCCTCCATTCTCCACTGGCTTTACGCACTGGCCATATGGGGCTATTAAAAGGTGAGTGAGTTTTACTGATCACTCCCTGATTTTCCAGCTGGCAAATCAAATCATGAATGGGGAGCAAGGAATCCCTGTTGGTGCGGTACTGCCGCCTGTGCACTGTCTTTGTAGCAATCGGTACTTGCTGTTCTTTTACTCGTAGCAGCCCCACAACAGAAGGGTCCTTTGACAGGCCAGGCAAAACAGACAGCTGCTTAATGTTGTCTACAGCAGCTATTCCAAAGGCCCAACGATACCCCTTAGGATCCTTGAAGTGCCCCCTTCTGAGGTAATCAATACCCAGTATACATGGAGCCCCTGGGCCAGTCACAATAGGATGTTTTTGCCAGTCTTTACCAGTGAGGCTTATTTCGGCCTCTAATACAGTCAATTCTTGAGAGCCCCCAGTCACTCCAGAAATATGGATTGATTCTGTCCCTTCATGACTGGAGGGCATTAGAGTGCACTGTGCACCGGTATCCACCAATGCCTTATATTCCTGTGGTTCTGATGTGCCAGGCCATCGAATCCACACAGTCCAATAAACTCTATTATCCCTCTCCCTCCCCTGACTGAGGGCAGGGCCCCTCTATTGGTTACCTGTGATGACTGGAGCAACGGTGCTGGTGGTTGGGATGTTTTGTAGTTCTCTCACCCGTGCTCGTAGTACAGAAGTAGGCTGGTCGTGCCACTTCCTCATGTCTTCTCCGCGGTCACGTAGGTAGCGCCACATGGAAACACGTGGTGGAATTGTACTGTTGTTCCTTGCTCGAACTGGAAAACGTGTGCGTCTAATAGCTGAGACTTTTGATGATACAGGGCAGGAGTAGGACTGGAATACTTTGATCAGATCCTTCACTAAACCTGGTGGCTCATGCAGGAATTGACCTTCGTCAGTCGTTTCTGATACTACCACGGGATCATTACGATTCGTTGATGGAAACAGTTTCTTGCACATTTCATCTAGTCGGTCTTCTACCCGCGAGATGGCAGAAACTGCGGCGCGCAGTGGGGGTAGCTGCTGTTCGATGTTTTGAAGTGTGATAATCAGTTCAACAACTTGGGGTCTTCTCTGTTGGTCCTCGTATCCTCCAAAAGTTGTTACCAGTGACTGTGCGTATCTCTCTGGTGCTGTACTTGTGAGTTTCTGCCACATGTCAGGGCCGGTCCTCACTTTCTCAGGATCACGTTCGTTTGGACCAGGGTTGTACAACATTTCCATCATGGCCATTTCCCTCAGGTACTGGATACCTTTCTGGATGGTATCCCACCTAATAATTTTAGGCTTCAAAGCATCCTTGTAGGGGTACCTTTCTCTCACGGCTGCTAACAGTCGCTCCCAGAGAGTGGCATCTCCATCCGAACTTCTGCTAATTCCTCTGTCGACACCTGGGTCTTGGGCAATACTTCCTAGTTGGCGAGCTTCGTTACCATCTAGGGACAAGCTGTTGGCCCCACTGTCCCAGCAGCGAAGCAACCAGGCAAGGACACCTTCATTTTGACGCCGTGTAAACTCCTTTCTTGAGCCTTGGATTTCAGTCAGCTTCAGAGGTCGACGATAAGTAATTTCCTCCTCATCATCAGTCTCTTCTTCATGCCTCTTGGTTTTTCTTTTTGCCTTTTTCGGTGCCGATCCAGACGAGGGGCCTGGTTCTTCTGCTGCCTCCTCTGCTTCTCCTTCTCTTCGTTCTAGACGTGTGGACACCCGTTTCCATTTCTTGCCTTCCACAGGGGCAACTGACATTATTACTGGTGCCTCCTGTGACTGATCAGAGTTGACTTGGGATTTTCCTTTTTTGGCTTGAATCTCAGATCGGAAACTCTCTCTCTCCAGAATAGTATTATACAAAGCACGGTATGCGTAAGCCAAACCCCAAATAATGTTTACCTCCTTAGATTTCTGACCCAAGTACTCACTTAATTTCTCAGGGTCCCTCAGGTGTTCAAGAGTGAAATCCCATGACACTGCGGGTCCCCATGCTTCTAAGATCTTTCCTAAACCTTTCCATATTCCCTGCCAGTCAGCATTCTCTGGTTTTAGAGAAGACTTCCGTATAGAACGAATGTATTGGAATACATTCATTGATGCTAATAACATGACCAGGAGTATGAGCACTAACTCAGCTATTGAAAAGTGTGTGACAATCTGAGAGTACAGCCTGTACACTGGATTGAGAATCTTGGTGTCTGTAAAATTGTCTATTCCATCTGGGAAACAAGTGCTTGAAAAATTGACCATTCCATCTGGGATGTAAGTGCCAACATTCAAATTATACCATATCACATATAAATACCAGGCAGGTGTCTCCATCAGTGCCCTTATTAGGTTATATATATACATAATTCCACAACAAAAAATCATGGGATGGACAAATGGCCAATATGTTGAGAAAATCATAATTGCTTTCAATCCCTTAAACAGAGCAGCTGGAATGGAGAGTAGATTCATAGCTGGTAGTGGCTAGCAGACACTGTGAAAGTCAGAGCCAGCTAGCTGTGCTCTAAGAGAGCAAGAGAATCTCTTTGTTTTCTTTACGAAAGCAAGATAGCAATGCTCAGAGTGTACAGCTACTCCTGAATGTTGACAGTTCGCCTGGAATTTCAAGGTCAAGCTCCCAGGCGCAGAAACGTAAACTTTAGATAGCTCCTTAAAGGAGAAAAAACTCGTAGCTCTGTAAAAGCCAAAAGGAAAAAGCAGAAAAACAGCAGCTCCTGCCCACTTTTGCCCACTTTTGCCCACCTATGCCCGCATTCTCCACCAATAATCTGTCACGGATTACCTAGATTTACCTGTATCCGTGACAGGGCAGCCGCCCCGTAGGGCCTCCCCTCCCTCCCCTCCCGGGGCCCCGGAAAGGAAGGGAAAATAAAACAGTGGCAGCAATCTAAGGAGGAAAACTTATTTTACTAAATATGATATCGGAATACAATGATTGAGGCTAATAAATCGAACAAAACAGAGAGAGAGAGAGTCCCCGAAAACCGAGAGGCCTACTGTGAAGTCTAGGCGACACGGCAGGAATGCTTCTCACTCCCTGAGAGTCCGAGAGAGAGAGAGAGTTCCAGCCTGAGAGTGAGATTATAGATGTCCTCCTCCCGTGACTTATCTCTGGCCGCGGCATCCTCTGGGATATGTAGTTCTTCTCCGAGAGCTGAGCTCCTGGGATGCTACTATTCTACGGAACTGGAGTATGGATGATCTATACTGCACATGATGTTATGATGTGGAATATTGACAGCAGCACCACAAAACTATGACAATCATTTAAGTGAAGGGAGACTATGTAACTAATAATGGGCTACACAAAACATATAGCAGTATGGATACAGATTGTACAGATCTTCTTGCTCCTTCTCATAACTCTGCAGCTTGGCAAGACAATTTATGGGTTTATAAACTACCAAGCCCTATACTGAATCTTCATGCTAACATCCATTAATGATTTGGTCAAATTTCAGAAGTTAAAGAATTGGAAATTTCATCACCCTCAAGGAAGGTGACTTATCTAATTAGTAAAACATCTTGCTGCCTAAATGAGCAGGTGAATTCAGCAATCTTTTAAGGCTCACCCTTGCACAAAATACAGGTGTGAGGATTTGTTGTTGTTGTTTGGTTGGTTTTTTTCTGATTATACGTGGTGGTGCCTTACATGCATTTCATAACAAAAATGTTGTAAAAGTTTTTCTGGTGTCAAAACCAAAACTTCTTCTTTCATGCTTTTGTAAATGAACTGAAATACAAAAATTCAGCATCCTCTAATATGGGAAATACATTAACCTTATCTGTTTTACAAGCATTTTTGTCTCATTTATTTGAACCAGCTTCATCTGTTAAGAAATATAATGTCAGTATCCTAAAATTCTGGCATTATAAAGTACAACTTAGAACAATTAAAGACCCAGAAACAACACAAATTATTCAAAAACTCAACCAAACTGTAGTTTTGAGGGTGGGGATAGAGTATAACCTATTTGTGTCTATGTATTTTGTTACCAGTATAAATTTTCTACCCTTAGGAAATCTCTCACTTCTAAAATATCACACCTTTCACACAAACAGAGGTAGTTACTATTTCAGAAAAAGAGTTTCTGTGAAGGATCAAGTGGCCATTACAAATATCATTACATGGGCTATTAGGTGTAAATATCAGTCCTGAGATACTGACATTTGGCTTCAAACAATGAAACTTTCTGGAAAAAAAAAAAAATAAAAAATCAATCCCTTCTGCTGAATAGTAAAACAACCTAAAACTACCTACATGTTGTAAGTGGAATCCCAGAGTAATACATATATTAAAGTTGTAATACTTCTAGAAGCATAAGTATACTTGTAACACCACCTTAGTTCTCTACTACAATGTCAACAAGCTTACTTGAAACACTAATGACTCATTCTACCCTCCCTAGTGCAAATGACAACTTGATCACTAAGTGGTTTAGTATTTTGAAAAAGCTTTTTAAAAAAAGTCTTCAGTCCATACTTAGTGACTTCGTTACAGATGTTAAATATCTGAAATATCTGGTCAGGCCACTATAAAATAGGTTTTTAAAGTATAGTCCAGATGAATGAGTATAAACACATTTTTAGAACAACCAATATTACTTTTTGTTTGTTTGTTTCAGTTCACACAAAGTAAGATATAGCAAATGTCTTTGACAGAATTTCAATAACTCACTTCAAATGGTACATAATCAGCAGGAATCTTTTCCAGCATATCATCAGCTAGTCTGGCTACCACTGCTTCCCGAGTTTCACCTCCTCCACCAGAGCTGTCCTTTGGCTGAATACTGAGGATAATGTCCAATATATCTTTGGAAAGTTTACTTTCGTAAGTGATATCAGCATTGGGGTGCAAACCAAATACTTCTGGTGTGTCATAAGCAGGAAGACTCTACAAAGTGGAAAATAAAAGGAGCACAACAATAGATAGATTTATATACTAATTATATTCTAAAAAACAAACAAAAAGTCTTATAAGATCAATTAAGAGAATGGATCTCTTCAAATTGACTTACTGCAAATATCTTGCTTTGAGCTATTTGTTATGTCACAGTTCAAGTCATGCTAAAGTAAACAATAAATTCAGTTTTACCTCCATACACTATTTTAATAGTCAGCTTATTCTGCCATATCTCAACATTGATTCTGTAAGGTTGTATTCAATGTCTGGATTCCATTCTATACTCTCTTTAATAACTGTATCCTTTCCAGTACATCCATCCAGCAAATCACAGAAAAGAGCATTGATGTGACAATAACTATAAATACCGCTCACACTAACAGATAAGCAGACAGTTAGAAGGCAATAAAGAGTCTATAGAGACAGGATACATAAACTCAGAAGACAAAATTCTGGAACTTGGGAACTTGTGAGAAACTTAAGGGAAACTTTTTCTTTCTCTTAAGCAGCTTCTGTTTACCAACCTGTATGTAATGAAGGTATTGATCCACCACAGTACATTTGGGTATGCCATATCCTTTGTAGAAGCAGAATTCTTGACTGAACATTTTTTCACTAAACCAGACCTTAACAAAGGTGTTCATCAGCCTTTTGTCATAGTCATCTGTCACACGGCCACCATACTGGATCTCACCTATCATGTAACAAACGGTACTCCAGGAAATCCCCTACAATCAGACAGAAATAAATAAATAAATAAATAAATAAATAAATGACTTTAGCTAATCCCGTTCTCTCTTATTTATATTTCCCTTAGCATGATCACCTGATACTCTAAATCCTACATTTCTGTCCCTTTTGGAAGGTAATTATTTTCTTACTACTTTTGTGTTACTTGTGTTACTATAACATTGTGCCTGCAGAACACCCTCAAAGATTTCTCAAAATAGAATGTCTTGACAACTAATTCAAAATTGTGGCACCTGAGCAAGAGGGATACAACTACACTCCCATCATGCTTTCAGCTTCTTTTGAAATGCAAACTGCAAAGTGATCTGCCACATATCTCTCTCTATACAACAACAGACCATATAAATGTGAGGAAATTAAGAAGTTTTATGCTGTCATACAGGCAACTGTCCACTTCTTTATGTTGCCAAGATAGCTTGGAGAAGTAGAGTCAGAGTTTTTTCTCAAAACTGATTTAGACAAAAGAGTATAAAACTGGCTAGTTTTTAACTATCTATTATAGCTAGCATTGAACAGGAGATCTGTATTTCCAAGGTTTATACTTCTGAATTTTTAGATGGAGAAGGCTCGGAGTGTTGTTTTTGGTTTCTGTTTTATTTAAATATGCAAGTTAATTTGGAAGTTTTACATGCACAGATTTAGAAGTCTAATTTAAACCTCCTGTGCTACAAGCATATATATTTGAAATACCAAATGTTGGTGGAAGTTATATGATAATTTAAAATTGTGTTTGAGTTTCAGTTACTGGAAACTATGTAATAGATTCTGCTATTGAAAATACTTGTGGCATTAATCCACCTTCCCCAGAAATGCTAATTACCTTCTTGGAATCTGTGCCATCCAAGTGGTTTTGAATGAACTGCACAGTGGCACTGAAATCAGCTTGGTTAAACTCATAGGGTATATTCCAGCCCAGAGATCCAAATTTGCGTCTTTCTTGAATAGTGGAGTGTAGAAAAGCTACAGCATACAGCATCGGTTTCCACTGTACCATGTCACTGAAATCCAGCAAATCCTGGCTGACACCTATTGGTTGTAAATGAGTTTTATATGAAGGAATAGTATTTTCAAAAGTACTTCAAATAAGCACTAAAACATCAGTCCTCAAGATATTTAGTTGGCTATCTGCCTTACCCAGGAGAAAATGACTGTCCTACATATTGTTCTATGCTGGACTCTGTTCATACCGGTAGCACAGATTAAAATAGCACTATAAATTAGCCCAGACAAAATGAGTAAACTTCAGAAAACAAACAAACAATTTACTAATAGTTGAATTTATGTTGAGTTGCTATCTCCAAAGGCTCTTTAAATAAAGACCTTTACTAAATGCAGTAAAGAGCACTTAATTGTCAGCAAAGAAAATGTGTTCCCTTTCTGCCAAAATACACAAGGAGATTAAACATTAAACACTCACCACTGTATGTTGTCTTTAGTCCAGCCCTCAGCCCTTGTGGTGGTTCACTGGTAAACTTAATACACATTTGGAGCAGGCTTATGGGGAACTGTTTGTGGATTTCAGTTGTCATCCATAGTCGAAAGCTTTCATGGACAGTCTCTGCCTCTATTATAATGTCCATCAACTCATCCAGAAAGTCAAGTCCAAGGTGGCAGTTCTGCAAAAGTGCCCATCCTCCCTAGTTTAACATAGCAGAATCAATATGTTATCAACAGTGTTTGCACACCAAAAGCACTAAAATCAATCTTTATATATATAGGTTAAGAACAAAGACAATGTATCTTAATCAAATCAAAACAGAGTATAAGTACTCAGAGCGCTTATGAAAGATATTAACGTAAGGAATTCTCCACAGCCAGTTTTGACTGATGAAGAACATTTAAAATTCATGCCATTCAAATAATTGATCAATTCAAATATGCTCACCAACAACTGACAGCAAAAATTCCATTTTGTATGAAACAATCATATCTGTACAAAATCAAGAAGTTTATTATGTTCGATTAAATGAATGTGAAAAGAAGATTCAGTTGCTTAGGACATGTATTTATGCAAATTAATATAGGTTCTTAAATCAGCATTAACTACACAACTTAGTTGATAAGTTTCAAAAAAAAAACAAACATTCACATATTAGTCATATTTGTCTCTTACATGAGCCATTGTCTGATGCAGAAGTTTACAAGCATGGATTTCTTGCCCCTGGCCCATGGAAACATAACGTGTCTCCATCTTCAGCCTTTTTCCCAAAGCAATGATGGAGTCTGTTGGATCAGAGCCCATGGAAAGAAAGCATATGAGAGGAACACGTGGATCTGACTCTTCCCATGTCTTCTCCAAGTCCAAGATGACTCCTTCTGCATATTTCTCCCCCATAGTGTCAACAATGTATTTTCTTGCCTGTATTGAAAAGGGTAAATCTTACCATACTACATAATCACTTAATATAATTTTCTTCCCAGTGTAAATACAAGTACTATATGTACTAAATAATAAATGCTGTAAAATCTATGTAGGCCTTGCTCTATATAAAAAATGTAGAAAATATACAATGTTATACTATATACATTTTAATAGTAGAAATAAAAACATGCAACTAATCTGTTTTATATGTCAACATACCACACTGTCTTCAAAAATGTTCTCACAGCTTTATAAAACCACTTAAAATGTACTAAATAATTATTCTACTGTATATAGCTCCATACATTGTTACATATATAATTTATTATATATAACACATTCATTACAGACTAAAAAAAAAAAAAAAAAAAAAAAAAAAAAAAAAGAACAAACCTTGCCAAATAGAAAGGTTTTTAATATTTGAAGATACTTTTTACAGAAAAGAATCACATACAAAATGAGTCTCAAAGTCATTAGGTCTTTCCCATGTTTATGCTTAAACAAATTATAAATAAATGGCAATAATGATGAAAAATCAAAAGGAAGTAAGTAAAGACCACCTTTGTTATACCTTATTTATTTACTGCAAAAAAACCACATTAGGCTATTCTTCCTTTACAGAATGTAAAGTGCTCTTCCAAACTGCTTCAGATAGTCTTTCTTGAATGCGTTCCCAATACACTGCTTGCCTCTTAGAGTAATCTCCCATTTAATACTTTGAATCACAGAATCATAGAATGGTTTGGATTGGAAGGGACCTTTAAGATCACATAGTTCCAACCTTCTGCTATAGGCAGGGAGACCTCTCTCTAGACCAAGTTGCTCAAAGCCCCTTTTAGCCTGGCCTTGACTGCTTCCAGGGAGGGGGCACTCAACACACAACCTTACTGGGCAACCTGTTCCAGTGTTCAATTAGCAAGAACAGTTAAGAATACAGTCTGAATTGATAAGGTAGAAGAACTGGATAAATACATCAGCTTCCAGATGAAATCCCACATCCATACTAAAATATATCAGAATTCTTTTGAGAACTTATAAGAAATGCATAGCTTATATGTCTGAGAAGAATCTCAGAAAATTCAGTGCAAAGGTCCATTAAAAAATTCCTTTTAAGTATTAAAATGTACTGAATTGGAATCCTTTAACTATTATCTAACAACACTTGGATAGACTATGCTGGCCATACAAATGTACCTGAGCAATGGTCCTGTCAGGGCACAAAGATCTGATAAGAAGAAGATGTCTGAAGCAATCTAGGGATTGACCATAGCCACAAGGAACTGGTTCTTCTTCAGGATTCTCTTTATCAAACCAGATTTTCCACTCTTTCTCTGCGCTAGAAATCTGTGGTTATACCAACAAAGGAGTAAGTGTCATTAAACACAAGCCATATAACAAACATTGCAAGTTTGCAAGCCTTTAATGAGGGTCAAAGATGCTTAATCTGCACACGGTATTTGTTTATCAGCATTACTCGCAGATTTAGTATGGCAATTAAGAAAAGAGAGGACAAGCTTTCAGCTTTCCAGTACAAAATTTCACAGTGCAACAATGCCTTTTTAAGCATTCATATTCTGAAAAGAAGGGCTACTGCTAAATACTTTCCTCTAATGAAATAACCACAAAGTAGATAGCTTGGCTGTTAGCTTTGAGAACACTAGGTACATATCTACTCCCCACAGTACAGAAGGTATTATTCACAAATAATACTTTCAATTTACTTACTTCACCTTACTACACACTAAGTATCATCTCGGCTCTTCAAAATGCATGTAATCAGTAAAATATTGGAACAAATATCATAAAACATAGCTTAAGAAAGCAAGACAGGGATGCAAGAAATTCTAATCAAATAATCATTCCCAAACAACTGATTATTTTAAAAAACTTTTGCTTACTCGGTTAAGAATATCTGAAAATTGGCTAAGTTTACTAAGCTCCACCAAATTCAGCCAAGTCATATCCAGGATCCATTTAGCTGGCTTGGGAGGACAAGCTTTGAGGTCCAGGGAAGCACCACCTGAAAGAAAAAAAGAAAACAGAGAGATGTATAGGACAACATATGCTAGATACCACAGAACAATTTCACGTGACTTCCTGCCTTCCCAGTGTGGTGATATACTTTATAATAAAGGATAGTCATCAATAAATTTCTGAGTAAACTTGAGTTTGCAGACAAAAAAAGAAAAAAAGAAAAAAAAAAAAAGCTCAGTTTCAAATACTTTTCTTCAACATTTCTTGCTGTAGAAAATGCGATAATTTATTCAGTATGTATATTTGCCTTCCTTGGAATTCCACTCAAACTAAAATGAATGCAACACAAATAAAAATGTGGTTACAGGAATTATCCATCTGTAAGTCAAGCCAACTTTGGTGAAATAAAGTCTGCAGTATGGTTAACTTACATTAATTTGGATTTTTTTTGTACCTTAATCTTTGTTTCTTTCTTTAAGATTTACTTACACATGCCCTTGTACAATGTGCCTGAAAATAAATGTTATCTGAGAAATGTATGTTTCAGCAATTAAGATTTTCTGAAGATTCAACATGGAAAAATTAGCAGTTATAATCCATAAATAATAGAAAATTAGGAGCATCTTGGAAAACCTTGGAACTCCACACTTTTCACTGCAGGTACCTTGATCACATGCAGCGAAGCCATTTGTTGTGAACGTGGCATGTTCAGCTCGGAGTCAGATATTATTTTAAACTGTTAGCTTTGCTTTTGCTTCCTTTTGGCAGCCCACAATTACCAAATAAAGCAAAAGCTTGGTATAATTATTTTTCAATGTCAAACCACATACACGGTGGTATTTGAACAGCAGACATAAATATCAGCTGAAATGATAGTTACCAACTTTCCTTTTAAATTTCCATGATTCTCATAGCTAAACTTATCAAAATTCTATGTGTCGCTATAAATTAGAACTACCATATGAAACTGTCTGTCACTAGAACAAAATGATAAGCACGTATTCCTTTGCTTGACTGACTTCTCACATTCAAAAAGGAAGCACTAGGCTAGGTAACACAACCACAGCTCATAAATTTTCTGCAATAATATATACACTCTACTTAAAACTGTTCTGTACTTTCAACCTTTAATAAGCGTCAAAAATTCTTCATGCTTCACTCTGTTTCTTTGCATATCAATCTTCAAAGTAAGTAACAATGTGAAAAGAAATTTGTGCTCCTCATAGAGTCCTCGGGCTGCATATTTGAACACTTCATATGTCATATGTTCGATAATATTAGTAATCCTCTTGCTAGTTACAGGGCTTTTGGTAGACCTGTTGGAAAAAAGATCTGCAGTTGAATGTCAGTTTGGATAGACCTTATTAAAGAGACTGCTATGTAGAAGAAAAAAAGGCATAGCTCAAAATTCTGAAATATCAGACAGCAATTTAGTAACAACTTTAAGACTGAAGAAGCAACAAAAACATATACCAGTTCCTATGAAGTCATTCTACATAACATATAGTATAATGTTTCTTAATAATTTAATAGCTAATCTTTAAAGACTGTAAGATTATCTGAAGATTTGTTGCATTGGTAACTAACAAAGGCCTACAGCTTCTAAACTGAAAATTCCTGTCAAGGAACTGGCAACACTATTCTTTCTAGAATTAGATTACAAGTCTTTACTGGACCATAGCCACCTCCATGAGTGGATAAGTATGAACAATACCTGTTAGCAGAATTACCTGGCTAGGGAGCTGTCAAAAAGCCCCAAAAACTGCCGAAGTGAAGTCTGATACATCACATTGACCATGCTCATCTCAGTAATAAGAAAGTATAAGATGCTACCTCGAGTTGCAACTGAAGAATAGAAAACAAGTCTGTTTTCAGAGTAGAAATAAAAATTAGACAACTTAAAACTCTACAACAAAAACATTGAGCTTAAAATACACGTTATCTGAAGGTCTTTGAGTAGCTCCATTCTGTACTGGCCAGAATAATATTTAAAAAGTTAATCTTCATTTGTGTATGCACAAAAGAAAATCTTTTCTGTAATTAATGCACAGTATATAAAGCTCAGTTTACAGTTATGAGCATATTTAGAAAAAAATCTAGATGTTGGGATATTTGGTTAAATGTTAGACTATAAAAAATAAGATGGTTTCAAGTACTGCTTGAGCATCCAAACCAATTTCTCTTACAGAATTTTATAAGAGTCATAAAAAAGCTAAATGGATTATATCGACTTAACTTACCCAGCACTGATTTAAATTACTTTCAAAAGCCATCCAGTTTTAAATACAAAGATTTTATAAAAACCACAATGATTTCTGCTACATTAACTGTATCATTTTACACGTCCTAAAATCCAAGTAAAACAACATTCCAGAGAGCACCTTGTTTCAGGTTTTCACCTGCCAGTTAAAAGCCAAAAAACTGATGAAATGTGTTGACTATAATTGCTTGAGGGTCCAAGACAGGATATCAACAAAACAGACACAAAGCATTTACTTTTATACTGCTCCCTAAAATAGTGCTGTTTTGAACTCAACCATACAGTTAATCAAATACCATAAAGACTGCTCTCACTGGCAGTCCATAAAAAGTGTTGATATTTTCACAGTTGAGACAGAACAATCAAAACATCCAAGCTTCTTCTGCAGTAGACTAGAAAGAGAGGTACCTTCCTATAACGAGCAGCAGGAAGCCCAGGGAAAGAACAGATAATTCCGTTTTATAAAAATCTGACATGAAGTATAACATTGATTATTTTGTTCACCATTTCCTAAGTACATTTTGCTTACAGGAAAACTCAAACGCTTCCCACCCATTATGGTCATCCTGATTTAATTCTGTCATTTCTCTTGCTATAGGTATTGTTCTTCTAACCATATGCTCCAGTCATTTCTCTTCTATCACTACCTGCATAGAATCATAGAATGACCTGGGTTGAAAAGGACCGCAATGATCATCCATTTTCAACCCTCCTGCCATGGGCAGGGTTGCCAACCACTAGACCAGGCTGCCCAGAGCCACATCCAGCCTGGCCTTGAATGCCTCCAGGGATGGGGCATCCACAACCTCCTTGTGCAACCTGTTCCAGTGCGTCACCACCCTCTGTGTGAAAAACTTCCTCCTAATGTCTAGCATAAACTTCCCTTGTCTCCATTTAAAACCATTCCCCTTTGTCCTATCACTATGAACCCACATAAACAGTTGTTCCCCTCCTGTTTATATGTTCCCTCCAAGTACTGAAAGGTCGCAGTGAGGTCTCCCCAGAGCCTTCTCTCTGCCAAGCTAAACAAGACCAGTTTCCTCAACCTTTCTTCATAGGAGAGGTGCTCCAGCCCTCTGATCATCTTAGTGGCCCTCCTCTGTACCCGTTCCAAGAGCTCCACATTCTTCTTGTGCTGGGGGCCCAGGCCTGAATGCAGTACTCCAGATGGGGCCTCACAAGATCTGAGTAGAGGGGGACAATCACCTCCTACTCCCTGCTGGCCACCCCTCGTTCAATGCAGCTCAGGATATAGTTGGCAACCTTGAACTCACCAGGTCTGTATTCTTCACGAGCTGAATTTATCTGTACCTCTGTTTCAGCAGAATTTTGCAGTTTCTGTGTAACCTCTTCAGCTGTCTTTTTAGTATTACTCAGTACAATTATTAAACTATCATCATCTGCTAGTGATCCCTTAGTGCTTGTAAGTCGGAACAGTAAGTTATCTTCTAGCTCCTTCATCCTCCTCCTGTTTAAAGTCACATCTTCCATAAGATCTGTTCTTTCTTTCTCTAATTCCTGTTGAAATACAAGGCAATAATTGGAAAACAGAAAAGAAATCAAAAGCAAAATACAATAAGGTACTCTGTTTTAAAAGCACTACTCCTATGGAAATAGTCAATGTCTAGAATAACTGCACTAATGTGCAGAAAGAATTCCAGTGGTATTTCTGACAGCAGGTCTATTGCCAGCTTTCCCAGCTTGCTATGTAGGTACGCATTAACAGATCATTCCAACAAATAGAATGGAGAATGCTGATGTCCTAACAGATCTGCAAGTCCAAAAATTACTCACTTTTCTTATTTTTCTATTTTTAATAAAGACAGATGCAAACAGCATTCAAAAACAGCCTTTGAATTCACTCATTCTAATGCTGTCTTCATTTATGCCCTGTTTTTCAATTTCTATATTGTAAATATAGTCTCTTTAACAAGGATCATTCTTATCAACTAATCAAGCATCAAAGCTTTTGAGAACATCTAAAATACATCTCCATCAGAAAGGAATAATGGAATAACATCAGGCTCACAGAATCACACAGAATCACAGAATCACCCGGGTTTCTGTCTCAGTCTCTCAGTAAAATGTTTTACTATTTAAGAAAAGAAAGAATATAGATTTCATATTGGGTTTTGCTACATTTATTTAGCTTTTTACTTTTAGTAATACAAGCACTGTCATGTATGTACTTTGTTTTCCAGTAGTCATACGTAAAAGTTGAATATATGTTGATCAGCAGCCTTACATAAAGGCAAAAAGAACAGCTGCTTAAAACATTCAGAAAAAATGTTGTTTAGAGATGTAATGTCTTCTATATTGTTCTTCTGTCTCAAAATACAATTAAAAAAAAAAAAAAAAAAAAAAACAACAAAAAACTTGTTAAATATAAATTCCTCAAAGAGAAAAATACTCCACTGAAACAATATATATATTTCAATACAACAAGGTAAGAAGGATGAAAAAAGTGAAAGGAAGGGTATGAGACTATCACAGATAAATATGAATCTCTGTCCAGTTATCAATAATTAATGAGACAGATGACAGAGATATTAGCTGTGTCTACAGAATAAATCTCCTGCACTGTTTACAAAGGTCTTGTAGATGTTTTCAAAGTTGACGACCATGTGAACTCCAACATTGCAAAGTCCATCCAAGCACTGCACTTAGGCTGCTACTTTTTCCAAACAGGTACAAAACCAGGATATGGCATGCTACCTTATAAAATGACAGAAACATCATGAGCCTGAGACCTTCGCAAGGCTTACAAACATTTTTTTACTCCATCATTCCAATTGCTTTCATTTAAACAGAATTGCTAAATACTTTTTTTCTGCTTCCTAAATTTATGATCTTCTCACTCCTACGTTCTGCTTAGCGTTCCTAAATATTTGAGGGATTTTGTTCTTTGAAAGAAAATTCTTTAATCTTAAAAAGTAAATTATATATACATATATATATATATACTTTTTTAAATAAAATATTCATCTCATTATCATTCTTTTTCTTGTCACTGTGCAAAAGGTGCAATGAAACATATCACCACCATGTAAAAAGATTTATTGGGATTATTGTCATACAGTAATGTAAATGTCAAACAACGTAGAAGATGTGGTATTAAATTCAAGTGATTCTGACAAGAGCAGATGAAGTAAAATACAAAAAGATAAAAAATAAAAAAATAAAAAATAAAAAAAAAATTTAAAAAAATCCCGATATTAACTCACTTTTAATCATCTGAATGGAACTAAAAAAAAAGGTAGCAATTACAAGCAAGAGAAGAATTATTTAGGCTTCATGAACCAGAAACAATTTTTTAAAGTATAGCATTAAAAGAATGTTAGCATTCAATTAAATAATTATGCTGAAAAACCAAATTAAATTCAGTGTTTTGCTGAGTGCAATTGAAAAGGTTAAATATATTTTAGAGTTCAACATATTTAAAGAAAAGAAAGCTGTTTTCCTTGCAAGAAGAATCCAAGAAATATGTTTGAAACAAAATGATCAAAATAAAGCAAGTGAAGCAATACTGGATTTTAAAGTGAAGATTCATCTATTAAGCTTTTAAAATACTTTGTGCAGACAAGAAAGAGTATACATGTGAAAGTTTTCTGCATATCTTCAAATATTTCTAGTTGTAGTATATGGAATGAAAAAATAAGCCACATTACTGAACAGAAGGAACTTGCACCAAAGAAGCCATTTGAAATGTAGTGTTAAGTGGTTTCAGATGTTGATGTCACTTCATCAAAGAATGCTAGTTCTTACTATTATGTAACAAAAGCTGTCAAACAGCTTTTATGGCTGGCACAGAACTATTCACAAGTGCATGAATTTTCATTAACTATGTGACTTTCCCCACCACAAATCTAGAAATATATTATCATCGTAAAAATTTACAAGGTTTCAAATAGTTCTTGCATACTATAACTCCACTACTAATCTGTCATAACTATTTCTAATATGCTAAATAAGAAATTTCTTTTGCAAGTTACATAACCACCAAAACCAATGTATCAAATAAAACAATCATGTAATTAAAACAGTGTACATTACATATCCTTCAGACATACATCATGTCTCTCAAAGCCAAATGTTCTAAGAAATGAAGATTAACTTTTCACAGATAAACCAGCTACCCATTGACATTCCTATGCTTAGCTCACATCTTACAGGCTGGCTTAACATTCTGGAGGAAAAGAAGAATCAGTATCAGTATTCTTCCTGGTAATCCATATACTTTTAAATGTATGACACACAGATTCTACCAATGGGCATGCCAGACAGCAAACAAATTGAAAATCACAATTTGCAGAATCCTCAAATGATGTGCTGTAAAACCTCTTTTCCTCACGGCACATCTACAGGTCATTTATTCTCAGGGCAGAACAGCACCAGAGACAGGGAAATGGGAAGAAAGAAACAGATCTACATACGCATGTTGAAGAATAGAAACTCTCCTCATTTTGGTCACTGTGCTAAAGCCACGGTGAACAAAACTTCCAATGCTTTCTCCTCTTCCACAGTGTCAGTTTTCTCATTGGAGAATTCACTAGGTCTGGGTTAGGCATAATCTTCTTTCAGTAACTGGTGGCTCCCTTTCTGCTTGCTGTCCCCTCATGTGCTTAGAATAAGCTAGCTTCTAGGGGGATTTTTTTCCATAACTTTCCCAGGTACTGTGAAGTGACACTGACCAGCACGTGGTTATTAGGATATTCCTTGCTTTTCTTGCAGACAGGTTGGAGTCACCAAGAATTGCTACCAACTGTCACAGCCTTTCAAAGATAATAGAGACCATAATCCAACAGCATTAGCCAGATCTTACAGCACCCTAAGAAACTCATCCCACATACTTGTTTATGTCTAGTGAGTTTAAGAGATCCTTAAAGCTATCTTCTACTGTGAATACTGCTTGATTCCTCCAGACTGCTAATAGATTTGGGGACATAAGAGGCCTGCTGGCAAATCTTACTTACAGAAACTGAGGCAAAAAACATACTGAGTTCCTCAGCTTTCTCACATTAGGTTCCCTGCCCCATGGAGAAATGGCACCGAATTTTTAAGTCTTTCTTCTGCTGCCAATGTACTTACAGAGACTTTTCTTGTTTTTCACCTTACTCATTAGTTTAAGGTCCTGCTGAACTTTGGCTTTCCTAACTCCATACCTACATGTACAGGCAATGTCCCTGATTTCACCTTCACAGTAATTGTTTTTTGTGTCTGAGCTCAGTCAAAAGTTCTTATGTTTAACTGTATTGGCCTTCTCATGTGCTTGCTTTAATGTGCTAGAGAAGAACAAGTAGAATATATAATGGAATTATTCAGCATTCAGGCTGTGAAATTAATACAATGAAAATACTGTGGGGAAAACAAAATGCCAGCAACTCAACTGACAGTACAGGCAGTGACTTCTAAACACTCTATAAAAATAAAGATATTTTCATTTCAGAGATCTCAGCTTGCAGAACTGACCACTAGAATGGGCTCACTGATCCATTTTTAGTGATTATTTTTATTGGCAGAAAAAGATGAAAAAACATATGCCTTCTGATGTTCATTTGCCTGAGTGATCAAAAAGAAACTGTGATAACTGAAGGAATTTGCTGATAAAACAACTGTCATTCTGAGGAGTATATTGTGCTGCAGGACTCAGAAGTAAAGTTTGGCCATAAGTCTTTTGTGAACATACACATCATGGGATGTTTCAGACAGTGATAATGCCATTACATAGTGAGCTGACAATCTGTTGCTGGTTGAAGTGAATCTAATAGAGCAATGAAGCTGTCTGATGAAATGCTAGCTTTCACAGAATAAATATTGTTTCTCTTATGAGCTCTATGGTCTAATCAGGGAGGAAATGTAACAGTTCCATATTAACAAGGAAATTCATGCCATTAAGTAGAAAAATCTTATGTCAAATAAAAATAAAAAAAAATAAACAACCATAAGACCTCAATAGCTTCCAAAGTACAGGAAATCATTCCTCTCCAGAGGAAGTAAACTGGAACCATTGCCAAAATTTTAGTAAATACAGTCATAGATTCATATTGTTAGAGATGCATAGTATCTCTTTTGATCTAACACTGGTTAACTTTATAGACTGAGAGATTAAGTGTCCAGTAATTTTTAAGGTACCAACCAGCATCCAAGGCCACTGGTGGTATGGTTATTGGTACTGCCATTCTGAACTTGGACTTCCTTGACTATTATAGCTGCATTTTCAGACTAATTAGCGAGCCCGTTTCTTCTCAAAGTAAGGAAGTAAACTGCATCCTTTGCAACAGTTTATATTTTCATTGAGCTCCACAGTGTTTAGATGGAAGGATGTGAGTTTCTATTCAGGATCATTTTCCTTTTCACAGATCATACTCATCATGTCATATGTCAGTGAGGGAGAAAAATAACATGATTAAGGTACCACTGAAACAAAAAGATAAATAGAAACTTCTGTTATTTTTTTCCAAGCTCACTTTTAAACCATTCTAAGTAGGCTATATTAACATCACAACGGAGACAGACAGAAAGGTACTCTTCATACTGGGAAGAGGATATAATTAAAATGAAAGTGAATAGCAGGTAAAGGCATAAAGTCAGGAGAAAGATGTAATTATTTCTTTTACCTGTTTCTCTATCAGAATTACTCTGCCCAAGAGTTGATTTTCAAGACCTTTCATAGTCACAGTAAAGTCAATGATGGAGGTTCGAGCACTAATTTCAGGAGAGTAACCTGGATTTGGTAGTTTTGTGGTAATGTATAGTCTGAAGCCATTCATCACATCTACTTCTCTGTCACCAACTTTCACCTTAAGAAAAGTATGAAAAAGAAGTCTCGAGACATGAAGGGCCGGTACACATTCTTTCAGGTACCACATGTAGAAACAAATGTATTTTTCTATTCAAAAGAAGAAACATACATCTTAAAATTACAGGTCTAATTCAATGAATTTGTTGAGAATATCCATGAAACACTTTAACTGATAGGTTAACATATTCTGTCTATTCTGATTAACACATCCCAAATTAAGAACACAACAGCAAGCAAATGGAAATCTTGGTACTTTCTTCACTTAAAAGTAACCATAAACAAAGAGCTAAGAAACTGTATATGTTAAATGTTATTATTATGTTAATATGTTAAATTAATTATATGTGAACTTAAGCTCTACTTTGCATTGCTGTTAATCAAGTGTAAATGACTTCTAGCATTTTAGAGGCGTATATTTAACAGGTATTATTTTGTGGAGGACAGAGAAGATGCTGTTATCAGCTGTTTGATCATTTGGTTTGTTTTTACCTTATTGGTGGAACCGGATTTAATGAAATTTCTTTCCAAAATATTATCTAATGCTGGGTCAAGCTCTTCACCAACATCTTCTATCAAGAGAGGTCTTCCGAGAGAAAGGCTGTCTTCTAAGTGATTTCTAAAATACTTGTGATTCAAAGAAGTGATCTAAAAATACAATTATGGAGCTATATGGTAAGTTTCGTCCAGATACCAAACATTTTGCCTGTTTAAAGTTAATGTCATTTTATTCAGATAAATTACTGACAAGAACAGTCCTATAGCTTAATCAAGGCAAAGACTGTTACTACAAGAGATGATTAGTTTCAACGTATTGCATTTTAAGACATCATTGAATGCAAAGTGCTAATTTTCAACTGCAAGAGTAAAACAGCACTCAGTGCATAAAGTTTCAATATTCTACGAGTGCAATGAGACCAGAAATTCACAGAACCATCTATTAGCCACAGCCTTATCTTGGTTAATTTCCTCAAGCCTAACTGCAGCAAAGCCAATTCCAAGATAAGAGCTTTTCCATTGAAAATTAATATTTTATACTGAATAAGCCAATAAGTAGCCTTTCCTTTAAAAAATAATTCTAAGTAAAATTGTGATTAATTTTCAACATGTATACAAAGCACATTCAGATTAGCTTGTTTACAGCTACAAAGTTAGTCTAATCTTGTGTTTTTTTTCTTTTTAACATGACTAGCTAGGCAACCATTTCAAGTTTCATACTGACAGAAGAATCAATAGTAATGACAGAAATATCCTATTACCCTCAGATCCAATTCATTATCATCCATCAAACTCCTCTGTCTTTTTTAGAGATAGCTTTTTATAAAAACTGATTGCAGCAAACAAGGATTTTCTTCCTTGTACTTTTCCATTTGATTTGGTGCATTTTGCCTCAAACTATATGTTGGGGTAACACTGTATTCACAATATTTGCAGAATATTTTGCATGGATTAGACATCCATGCTGAGAGCACAAATTATCAGTAGTTTCTGATTACAAAAAGATAACAATACTATGCTTTGCATTCTCATTTTAAAACATTTATTTGCACTAATTATTTTTTTTTCTCATGTTTATAGTATTCTGAACTGTGCTTGAGCCCTTATCAGACATTATCTATCCAGCTTGTTTTCCAGTAGTTCATAATAAAAATGAATCCATTACACCAATTGAGCAACTTGTATTAATAAGTTTCCACATATATGCTTTCATATTTAGTCAAGTCATTAGTCTACCAAAATATATCCCAAGATGTCCTTTCTCACATAAAAACTGCTTTTAATTATTATTTGAATCTCAGATTTCCCACTTTTTGTCAGCTGAGAGTTTCTAGAAGCTATGAAATCACAAACATTCCTATTACCTGAAGTTCATTTTTGCCTTCCTTGTTCTTAAGCCAAGTTTTACCCTGTGCCTGTGGATCAATCAATAAAGGATAACGAGATGCCTTAGTGACAATGATTCCATTCTGTATGGATAAGTCATCATTTGGTAATCCTTGCAGGCTCCATTCACTAATAGTAGGAGCATCAGTCAACATTTCTATGAGGTTCAGGTTGTTACCAAAGGGAATTTTCCGGGCTTTCATTTCCTTTTGCCAGTCATTTAATAGCAGATTGCGGAACTCTTCATTAAAAGGACCAGAGTAGGATAGAAATGCTGTAGCCAACAGCACATCACCTAAAAAAAAGGAAGTGAAACAAAAAGAAAACGGAAAGAGAAAGGAAAATAAATGAAGAAAAAGAAAAATAAATCTAAATTTTTAAATTCTGTTCATGATGGAGACTCTTCCTTCTCAAGTTTTTAATGTTTTTGCTAGTAAGTGGAAGAATGTACTTTGGCCCATGCAGGTGACAAGTGAGCTTCTTTCCCCAGGATCATTATGTAGTAAAGCAATTATACATTTCACTAGTTAACATATTTACATTACCTTTTCAGTGCAACTCTAGGAATCAAGAGAAGAATATATTAATACAACATATTATATTGGTTTTATATGGCAAGGTAAAACTGGCTCCAAAAGCTCCATTGCCATTGCATTTCCAAGTGTTTATTTATAAAATTAAAAATTACTTCTATGAAATAAAAGTTCCATGAACATTACTAACTGCATTTCAAGTTGCTGACTTCTAACTATAGAATATTATTGTTCATTTCCTCCATGTATATTCTGTTATACAAATTTTACTGGTACTTTCTAACACATCACTCTATGGAGTACTGACTACAAACATCAGTCAAGTTATAATATCGGTGTCATAAGCATGTACTGCATCTTATGCAAGTAACATCTTCTGCACAGCATAAAGAGAGCATCATATTGTAGGGTTTATTTATATATAGACTTCAGCCTGATTGCAGACTTCTCCTAGCTGTGTTTAAACAGGAAAATTAATGATTGCCTCAATTTTAGCAATGAGAAACTTGAACCACAATGGAAACATTCAATTGTTTTCAAATGTTTTTAGTTTCACTACACATTACAATTAAATCAACTAATTTACTTCCAAGATCAAAGCATGGACAAATGCTTACCCACTAGCCTCTTGGTTTGCAAGGCAAATTCTTTACTCTGTTTCGTCCATCTCTCTTTTTCACCTGCTAGACCACTTATTAGACTTGAAGCTGTTTGCATTTTATGCCGGCAACGATCAGCATCTTCAAGCAAAGCCTGTATGAAACCATGAACCAAGAAATACAGTTTACAGCTATGTATCTGATAGGATGGAAAAATCTCTACATCTAATGAAACCAGTACAACAGTGCAAAAATTTATTTTCAATTATATATAGTGTCACTTTACAGATTTGGAGGGAAAGTAAGAGGAAAAAAGATCATCAGAACCTACTACGAACACCTGCCATAAATATGGTTCAACCTTTTAGTATTTCTTCTCATAATTTTCATGTTGGCACATATATTAAATCACAGGTAATTAAGCCTGTTACCTATTAGTTATGGGAAAATCTGCCCAGCAATTCAAATATATTATGCGTTGATATCATATATTAATGAAACTTGATGTTATAGTACTGGACACCAAAATAGCACAAATAAAATACTTTTTGAAGGAGTGGGAAAGAGAAGGAGGAGGAAGAGAGAGAGGGATCCAGAGAGGAAGTATCCAACCACTCTTTTACACTGTCTATCAATGCTTTTTCCAAGGAATAATGAAGAGTTATGAGAGAAAATATTTCTCTCAAAGCAAGGTTGGCAGCCATCTGTAACAGTCTCTTTTCTACAAGGATATGTTCACCTGTTTTTCTCTCATGGCTTTTTCATACTCTGTCTGTACAATATCTAATTCTTCTTGCTTTGCACTCAGTTCTTCTTGAGCATTCTGCAGATCCAACATAGCAGTGGTTAGGCGGTTCTCCTGGATTGCTAAGTTAGCCTGTGAAGCAAATAAATAAAATAAGTACATTCTCACATATAACATCTCAAAGCATTTGCTATAATGTATGTCAAAGAGAGCTTCACTGCACTGTATTTCAAGATAAACAAAGAGTTCATGATTCATTAAAACCTTTTATTTTATTTCATTTCTACAATACTCCTTGCAGGGAGCTGTAGTTAATTAGTTGCTCTCATGTAAATTAGAAAAATCAATAAAATAATTTCAGGACAAACCAGCCCCTTCCCATCTGACACAAAACTTGGTCTGAACTGGCCTTTAGAAAGACCAGCATCACCAAAAGCTTATACTTAGTCTACTGAAAGATACTACTGCTAGCAACAATTCTTCCTCTAGGTCACTCCAATTACAGCTACTACATACCAAAATCATGCCTGACCATGTTCTTCCTGACTTTCATTCTTACCTTCCAATGACTATTCAGGCCTGTTTTTCCCTAACTAACACTGATGAATAAAGTCTCTGTATAGTCTCTTTATGAATTGAAAAGAACTAGATCTTGAGTTTTTTCTTACTTACTTAAAGCAATTGCAACTGTGAATTATACTAGATATCTACTTCAATTCAGAAAGAGCCCAGAGGCATAAAACTGCATAATCTATGTAATGATCTTTACAGCCTACAAAAAGTAGTACATTTGATGCATATTTCACTGTAGAATTAATATTTTCAACATAATAAATTCCTATAGAGGTATCCACGAATTGGAATAAGACAACTGATGTTTCCAGCAGATGAAATCCTCAGTTGCACTCGGGTAGGAAGGAGAAGGAGCAAAAGTGTATATGTCACTCTGATTAACAGTTACCTTTAAGGGTAATACTTCTTTGTTGACGGAAAAAAATACAGCCATAGCTTTGGTCCATGAGCAAAGCCCAGCAATATTCCCACATACTCTCTTAGCTGTCTCAATGTTGTAGTCCACCATTTCAAAATAAGGGCTCAAAAGCTCTACCACTTCTTCATTAATTGTGTCCTTTGGAAATTGCTAAAATAAAAGTATGTAATATACAAGTAATACAAGTAAACTACGCAAATATGTATTTTAGAGCAAACAAAACAATGCTATGCTAATTAAAAACAGCTAATATGAAGTTGTCTGTCTCGTGCATATCTGGATTGCCAAATACATTCTACTCTGTTCTTTTTTTTTTTATAATATTGAAGAAGTTTGCTTTCCTTTCTGATCATCTTTATCTTATCTGTTGACGTTACACAACTAGCAGTCAAGTAAAAAATATCACTGAGATTCTGTTTGAAATTCCATTTCCCTTAATATTGAATAACTAAAAATCTTCTAAAAGAGAGGATTAATGGACACACATTCTATGAGATAGTCCTTTCACAAAGTAGCCAGCTATCGTCCCTGTAAATTACCTTATCTCATTATACGAGATACGAGGTACAATGTGTTTCAATTTAAATTGTTTTGACAGTTTATCTTTTTAAAACAATGCCTTATCTATTTTCATCCCCATAGCTTCCAACTTTGTACTAGAAATTTATTTTGATCACCAAATGTTCAATTCAATTATCTATCTTCAAAGACTTATTTACAAAGTATAATAAAAGTATACCATCAAAAATGGAAAATAGCTGTTCCCTGTGCATAAACAATAAAGCATTGAAGACTTTCAATAAATAAAAATTCTCACATGAGTTGATGCAACATGAACATCATACAAATAGCATCCACAGTACTACGAACCATACTTAGTTGGTCAGGCCATTCATCTGTGATTTCCCATTGGAGCAGAGACAGATTAAGTAAACTCAGTGTGATTATAAATGTAGAAAATTACTACTATCTAGTAGGGATGTTTTAACCAAAATATACACTTTAAGATGATAACATCATTCCTCCAAATGCAGAAATCAGGTTATCATGTTCAGTGGTACAGCATAACATATAAGCAATTCTCAGAGTAGATTAGTACTAATATTAGTAGTTTAAAACATGAACCAGCATAGATTTATTCACCAAAGACTCATTCCATTTCTACAGACGTGATATAAAGCTGAAAATCCCTTCTGATTTTATCCATCCTAATAATCACTGATTTTTTGTATGCCACTAAACAACTTACAATGCTCTAAAGTTAGGGGAAAAAAAAAGATTTTCCAATTAGCTCTAAGCAAACAGGTAAGTAATAATTGTTCAAATGCTGAAAGCTTTGAGCCATTTGTTAATGAAGTTAATTTCATTTCCTTACTTACGAAAAGTGATAACTCACTCATTATTTGAGTTTTATTTCATTATATCATACATTCAAGCCCTCGACATTTCAGATCTCTTGTGTACCTGATTTCCCTTGCACAGTCATTCTCCTAGGAACACAAAAGAAAATACTTCTCCCTATTTTCTTAGGTTAAAATAATACTAAACAGGTTACACAAATACCTGTAGGTTCTGTAAAAAGTTCCCTGCTGTCATCAGTTTCAAAGATTCTTGCCATGATGGGGTGGTACAGCTCTTTTCCTGATCAATTTTTACACTGTTCAGTTTTCGTTGGAAAAGCAGTAACACACAGTCCATGATACGCATAATAAGGTGAGGAGGTCGACCAAGTGTTCGGACCGTGGCAATATCTGCAGGCTTTATTGTCTACAAAATTAAAACAAAAGACAAAGCAAATACTTTTATTATTTATTAAATAAGAAAAAGGTCACCAACAGCATTAATGCACTTCAGAAGAAGAAACTTATTCTTTTTGATTTAAAATAATTTTATCTCTCAGAGGCATGAATCTGTACAGCCCCTTCAACTATAATTTGATTACTACCTCATAGCAACTGCTAAGAAACAGCAGCTCATCCACCTCATAGTAACACCTAAATTCTTAAAATGACTCCATCATAGCAAGACAGCAATATTCTGAATTTTTTTCTTATTTTTCTATTTTAATGTAAACCTACTCACAAGAAACTCAGTCTAGAAAGAAAAATGCATTCTGTTGATAATTGTTAAATGACGATGAAGGAAGGGAACCAGTGAGAAGGCCACATACATATATACCATTGAATCTTCTGCTTAATTATTCTGGACAACTTACTGATGTAGAAGTAAGCCTTTAAGAAAATTAAATAAATCATAATAATGTATGAAACTTGTGTCTTATTTAATATGGCAAAGTCAGTCAAGGGTGCAAATCTAACACCATTACCTGTGCACTCAGTTACTGGCATATTATCAACCAGCAGCACAACATATATCAACCAGAGTTTCAGTTGAAAACTAAAATTGGTCATTTGCTGAACAACTGATTGCCCATTTTGGGTTTGGCATTTGGGTGGGAAAAGACAAACAAAACTAAATCTAAAAAAACACCAAGATAAATATATCTATTTGCATACATCTTCTGCCCATCAAGGAGTTGCACAGAACACCTGAAACCTTAAATGTTTATAAAGAAGCACATCTTCTTAGGTGGAGAAAATGTTATACTCAGTTCAAGGTTTTAGTACCAACCTGTAAGGCTGCTTCTGCCTCTTCCAAAGCAGGTTTAGCAGCTTCTAACTTTTCTTCAGCAATGGCTTTGTCAACTGAGATGCTGTCCACAATAGCTTGGGCTTTGTCTTTCACTTTCTGAACTTCAGCCTTCACCTTCTCAGCAGCCTGTGCTTTTACAGTAACTTCCTTTAATACCTAAAGAGAAAATTCACAAACAACATATTAAGAAAATACTTCACTGGAAGAATCTATATTTTCATTGTGATATTTGATGTGTTTAATTCAATTTGCAGAATCAGAATGTTTAAAAAAAAAGATGGGTTTCGATGTCACTTTTTAAGCTTCTATCGTCACTACTTTTCCACAACCTAACGTCCTTTTACACACACACACACACACACACACACACACACACACACAAATAAATAAATAAATAAATAAATAAGTACAGTATACTTTAATGTCTGTACATACCATGTCAGCTTTTTCATTGGCAATCTGGAGTTCCTTTTCTTTTACCTCCAGCTCTTTGCTTAGAGCAGCCACTGACTCAGAGGCCTCTTTCAACTTTTCCAGCCCAGTATTAACTCTGGAGTTAAAAATAAAAAATAAAAATAGGAAGAGAACATAATTCCTCATGTAATTTACATTCTCCTTTCCAAATCATTTCATTGCTAGAATGAAGCAGATGGATTTAATACCAAAAGATGTCTTACACAAATAAAAAAATAAAAAAATAAATCTTCAGAAACTTCCACACACACTTCTGTTGTTTTCAGAATCAAGAAAGTAAATAAACAGTTCTCTCAAAAAGCCCATATGAAATGTTTCACACTTCTAATTCAAAGTGAATACCTTTATTAACACATTAAAATCCCATGCATGGGTTCCATTTATGTCCTGAAATTTCTCAAATTGCTATTTCTTGTTTGAAGAGGATATTTAAAAGGTTAATGAAATCAAAACTTCAAAATCAAGACCAAGCAAGAGAGATTAGCAAGAAAATAGCACTGGGATAACACTTCTTTCATTAAAATGCCTTCAGTAGTGGGTTTTGGTTTTTTTTCTATCAAAATCTAAGTACTTATATACAGGCTCTTCAAACAATTTTATCTGTAAGCTAGGAAAACAGACATTCGGAACAGAAGAGGTAGAAAGAATTACAAATGTAGCAACTGCAAAGTCTCAACAGGACAGGAACAGGTTAAAAAAATACATAACAGATACAGACTAACATATGCTAGAGCCATTCAGTCTATGCAATTAAGTTGATGTGAAACTAATTGATGAGTATGGAATAATCTGGTACATTTTAACTTCAGAAGGTGTAAGGCTGGGCCAGATGTCTCCCAGTTTTATGAGTCTTCATGATACCATGAAGATTACTAATTCAATTTGACTTCGAAGCCAAAGTGAAACAAGTTACTCTGAGTATTTCTTAAAGATTTTTAGACTTTTGTGCTGGTCTTTCACAATCAAGAAGATAGGTTTTCATAAGGGTGATGCCAACGGATACACTTAGAATTTCACATTCTGTGTGAGTATTTCTCACAGAACATTAAATCTGCAAACAGACTGTAGTTTGATAAAGTGTTTGAAAAGAAGAATTAATTTATCAAAAACACTTAAAAATCCATAAGCAGAGGTTAAACAATCTAAGTTACACTATGTGATGACAAAACCAAAAATTCCAAGGTTCTTTTTACCTGTTCATATCAGAAAAATATAACTGTTCAGCAGGAAAACAGAAATTGTTGTCAGGTAAACTGAATTTTTTCAAGAATTTGTATGATAACATGCAAATGTCTTCCTTTATTCATTGAAAACACATGTTAATGATTTATATTCATCTCCTTCCACCATGTTCTTCAGTGCATCACTAACCTTGAGTCTTCAAGCTATGCGTCAAGAGCATTTCTAATATTTGTTCAAGTAACACCTGTACACTATTTTAGGAAACTCCAAAGAAAACTTTTGCTATGCAACAAGACCAGGCAGGCATTGAAATAAGTACCAGACAACTTATCTATCTGAGGGAGAAAACAACAAAAATAAAGGAATAAACTGAGCAGTATACCTATTCGCAAATATCTGCAGTTCTGCACGTTTTTCTTCATATGTAGTTTTATAACCCTGAATAAAAGACAGATAGGATTTGGGAGTCACATGTGTAGAACGTCTATATCTTTGAAAGTAATCAGAACACTTCTCTGCCACTCCATCCTGGAATGAGCCCATGCACTGCACAATTTCTCTCTTTGTCTCAGCAGTACAGTCCATATCATATGAGGACAGGAAATGTTCAGATACTTAGAAAAAGAAGAAAAGCATAAATGTAAGTAAATGTTCAGGAAGTACTTTTAGTCTATAAACAAGGCAATCAATATACACATTACATATCATGACAAGCAGAAGTGTTTCACCGAACTTAAATCTTCATTTGCTAAATTAATCTGTCCACCATTTATGTATATTTAACTCAATATGTGCCTAAACTTTAAACAGCACTACACTTTTAACACCTTTCCATCCAATATTTTTCCATTTAAACAATAGTACTGATTACACCGCGTAATAACTCCAGAGAATTCCTCTGGAAGTAAAGTCTTTATGCTGAAGTTATTGGAAATCTGAGATTCATCTTATCGCTGTCCTCTATAAATTTAATTTTGAACATAAAGAAGAATTACCAATTTACTGACAGCTGCGACATGGGAAATGCTTTTATGTTGCATCAGTAAGATACAATGTCAAGCTCAAATAGCTTCTGAAACCCTGGTCTTCCTCAATCTGTACCCGCAGATTCTTAAATTATTACATACATCTCTGTAAAAAACATATAGCCAAGGATATGGTACCCCATATGGTCTCCCAAATGTGCATCTACTTCTTCTCTATGAACCTGTCCAACTGCCTAGCTACCACAAATTGGGTAACCACAGTCTCCCTCTGTATGTCTCATTACAGGCATAGTCATCAATTTTCTTTGATGGTATTTTGCTTTCTTTAGTAATGCTTTAAGTCATTTTTAAGGAGAATTTTTCTTCTTCATAGCCTTTCTTCTGTCAAAAACATGTCAGCTCTTAAATACAGCAAGAAGAAAGCATTTATATTTAATTTTTGAACTAAGTAAATTTTTCTGGTAAAACAAGACTTGTTTGCATTCAAAGCATTTAAAAGAACTTCATGATCCTGAATCTCAGGATTAAATCTGCAAAGAAAAATCCTACACCTACCAGCCACTAGGGCATCCTTTGGCCACCGGCTGAACCAATCTATAGTACATCCAGAAATGAGAGCAGGGAACTTTAAGGCCCTGTTTCGGAACTTTTCACCCACTGGTGAAAAGCAAAGAACCACGTGAAGGTTCTGACGAACTCGAGTCATGAAGTAGTCATATAGAATCTCAGTGGTTGGAGGTCTACGTGGATGTTCCTTCTTGAAGGTAGGTGTGAGGTCACTAAGGATTTCATCTATTTCATCACGAGCAAATAAGTTTGACACCTTTGAGAAAAGAGAAGGTTTTTTCATATTGTAGGAGATGACCCAAAAGAGAATATATGATTGATTTAATACACAGCCTTTCAGGAACACTCATTTCAGATACAGAAGTTCTTAGGACCCAGCCCACTTTTTAAAATGAGAACCTTTTTTCTGAAGTGACTCCATTAAACACACTGAAATCTAACTTGTTGTAAAACTAAAATCTGTTCTTCCATGTGAAAAATAAAACAAAAATAAAAATAAAATAAAAATGCAAACAAAAAAAGCCATCCTACCCATTCTGAACACAAATTTACCATATAAAAACTAACATCAAATTAATGAGAATTTTAATCTTATATAGTTTTATTAAGCATCAGTGATGTTCCCTAAGTTGTAATTTATTTATTTATTTATTTTTCATTGTTATTATGTCCTGGACAGTTTATCAGCATTTAGGAGGGTTTGATTTAGACAATTTCTCTGAATGGTATGATGATGCACATTCATTAAAATAGATTCAGTTATTTTGCTTCAGAATTATAAAATTGAAAAGGCAATTTTAAAGATCGTGAGAATGTATCCTACCTCTCCTGATGATAGAACATTATTCAAGTATTCCAAGAAGGACTCATCTTTGACCTCATTGTCTGTAAACAGAAAACATATGCCCTTTCCCTGCAATCCTGAAGTTCTGTACAGAAGCTTCAGATCTTCCATCAAGTTTGAAGTGTTGTATGATCTACAGAAGAAGAATCGGATTAATGTTCACTCCCTTTAAAAAAGACTTCTGGGTAAAGAAAAAATAACTAGAAAACTTAAAGAAGAAATAATTTCTTGGAACACTGTAGATAGATACCACCTACAAATACATACAGTACAGTGCAGGGTACTGTATAAAGACACGATGTGATGATAACTTTACACTGTCAATATTACTCAATCAGTGAAACATATGAAAAAATTTACTGCTCCAAAGAAGATAAAAGCTTAGACTCATCATTGAAAATCAATCAAATTTAACCAGTCTGAAAGACTGTCACAACTTTACACTTCAGGCCAGGCACATCTAGCCCGCAGCCCATGGGCCACATGCAGCCCAGATCAATTCACAATGTGGTTCTCACCTCCCAGACGCAGGACATGGGGAAGGCACAGTGCAGTGCTGACAAATAATATGGCACTGTGCTTAATTTGCAATGAAATCATGTCAGTTTTCAAAGATTACAATTTTAGAGGACATTATATGCAGAAATATTTTGCCAAATCTGATGCATATCAAGGAACACTTCATAAAGACAAAATAGCAGAGCTGCTAAAACTGTGTCATTTCAACAAAATAATTTAAAAACAAAAACAAAAACAAAAAAAAAAAAAAAAAAAAACAGATTTTTCTACAATCTGCCTCACCAGACTGCAGCTAGGTAAACTGTATAAGTCAGAAAAAATATCAAAAAACAAAACAAAACAAAACAAAATCAAAAGATTAAAGCTGCTATTTTCAAACTCAATGCTTTGGAAATAGATTAAAGTACTGATGTTACAGATACAGCTCAACTTGCCATTTTCATTAGATACATTGATAACAAATGCAATGACACTGAAGAAATGGCTTCTTTGTTGCCACTGAAAGACATAACTAAATCTGTTTTGTATGAAGCAGTAAAAAAAAAAAAAAAAAAAAAAAAAAAAAAAAAAAAAAAAAAAAAGAACTCAAAGAACTTAAAGCAATTTTCTTTAACCTTTGTCATCATATCTGGTGGCTCCTTATATCTAGACAGCTACTGACTGTGCAAGGTTGGACAACCACATGCGAGGCAACAGTGCTCACCCTATGTTGTGCTTCTTCTTTCTCCCACTGCAGAGACTGGGAGCCTGTTTTAGTTATAGGAGAACTTTAATGAGGAAGTACTTAGTTGCTTAAATTTTAGATTACACTCACCGAGTTAACATGATCTGGAATGTATCATAGCCAGCTATGAATGATGCTAGTCTTGTCAAGCTCTGCTTTCCTGAGCCACCAACTCCAACCAAAAGAGCATTTCCACGAGGAGTACGAATCACTCGAGAAATCTATATAAGGTTACAGTCATTTATTGTTAAAATGTGTAACAGTTACACACCCCAAAATCCAGTGCTACTGCAATAATAAAATTATATTAGAAATGCAGAACAAACCAAAATTTTAAATTAACATTCAAGGATTCTACACGCCTATTAAAATACCCTATGAGAATTTTCACTTTGAAATATTTTCTGTAAACCTTCCAATGGTAACCACTCTACTCCATCACTACAAACTTTCAGTTATCAACAGAACTGCATTTTACACTACCCAAAAGCACAAACAAACCTCAGCAGTGATGGGCTGCCACAGTATGAAAGATTATTAAAACTGGGAATTAAATTAAAGTTTCCCTCATACAAAACCCCTGGACAACTTTGGTAAGAATCTAGCCTTCTTCTTCATAGCCAAATAGATAAGTTATACAAGGGCTAGTAAATTCAGGAAGAACTGCACACTCCTCAGTAGGTAAATATATGGACTTTATAATCAAGATTCTTATCAGCATAAATATTTGTTATCTGTGGAAAACTCCACAAATAGATCCCCCTCTCTTTCTCACTCTGTTATTTCTTTTTTAAAGAAAAAGTTAGTGTATACAGACTACTCCACATTTCTCTTTGGTTCTTGACAGTGCACTGTAAACAGACACTCTGAAATTCAGAGCAAGCGCATTTCAGTGCTGTGAATTGCATGCAGAACCTGTTCCACTGTCCACAGTCAAAAACCACTAGAAAATCTGAAGAGATAGGTAGAAGATATTGTCCTATGCTGAGAAAATGTGCCATTAGCTTAGGATAGGATCTTGCTCCACATCCCATCAATTGCAATGGGCACATATTTGCAGCACAGAGAAGTCTGCCCTAGTTTCTGGAACAGTGCAGTTAGCAGACAGTTTCCTCTGCATAAGCAACAATGAACAGCACTTGTTCCTGTTCTCTTTCTTCAATGACTCTCTGATGCCCTTATAATCCCATCACACCAACAATCAGTTTGAGATACCTATTTACTTGCATTTCCAGTAACTGACTTTTTTTCACATTAAAAATAGGCACATAACCTACCCACAGTGTTCAATCATATATGTCATTTATTTAGCACAACATTTTTTTTTCTTTTTCCATAGGTTAATGTTTAAAAGAAAAAAAAAAAATAAAATCAAATACAAAGGCTTCTAAGCATAGATAGTATTTAATCCAAGAAAGAAAAACAGGTTTGAACACTACCCTTGGAATACTACTGATCACTTCAATTGTCTTCTTTTCCTGGCAGAGGAACACAAACTGTAAATTCAGAAGCTTTGTTCTCTGGTCATGATATTATTCAACCTTAACTCATTTAAGTGATGCCATGTCAGCTCAGAATAGGCATTACCTTAACTGTGTTCATCCATCTTTCTCTTAGAGGCTGTCTGAAGTCTCACTAAGGTGTAGAGCTCATAGCTGGCAAGCTGTAAACATTGCTTTCAAGAATATGGGATCAGAAAAGCGCTATCTAATTATTTTATCCAAGAGAATGTTAAGATAATATTGTCAGTAGTTGTCACCTCGCTAACCAAAGAAGAGATTCTTTAAGACAGAAAAGACAGGTTAAAAACAACAAAAACAACAGAAAGCAGAAAGTGCAATCATAATTTAACAATCTACCTAAAGAATCTGTGAGCAGAACATCATCTGTTTTGGAGGTAAGATATAAAAAGTCCAACCTTATGAACTGACAGGACTCCTAACTAATGTTCAGTTACTAAATTTTTATAAGAAATACCAAAAACCTACTGTGTCACTGAGAAATGGTAGTTTTTCTCAGTTAAAATAAAGAAATAAATAAAAATAAGGAAAAAGAAAAGTCTGCTCTTCTTTTGTAAGAAGCCTATTCTGTGTAAACAATCCTATCAAGTGGAGCTGTGCTAAAAAACTATGGTAAAGTTCAGTGTATAGTCAAAAGAATTTTCAAAGAAGTGAGCATAGTGGGGATCTACAAAGGAAGTTTGGAGTACATTTATTCCTACTCTGCTGTGCATACTCCTTTATTAGCAGCTGATTATGCCCTAACTTGATTTTTATTTCACTCATTCCAAAGAAAGGAATAGATCTCAGGAGAATTAATAAGAAGAAATGTTGAGAATGAGGTAGAATACTTCAGAACATAACCTCGCTAGACATAAAAGACAAATAAAGAATCCACCTGAAGAAGAGCTGAGTTTTTAATACTTGGTCAGAAGGTGAAAGACAAAATAGCAAAAAATAAGCTACTTCAATAATAGAAGTAATGTACCTTGATTTGTGCATACCTTCATTCATTCTGAAACACAATCAAATTCATATGTGCTGAGGACAAGAGCAAAACAGCAACTGCAATAATAAATTTTAAATCAAGATTGTACCTTTACTAAGTGAATCATAGCATCCTCAAAGAAAACCATGTCCATTCCAGTGCCACGGACATTCTCATTATATGTTTGTAAAAACATATTTAAACGATTCCGTAGCTGATGAAAGCAGTAAACTGGCTCATAAATTTTGGAAATCCTTAAATCAACTTCTGAATTTTCACCTAGAGCAAAAAGCATGCAATGAAACTTCAGCAGTTTAAGTGACTGAGTAGGGCAAGAAAGGGAAGATAACTGAATGTCTCTGGGCATTCAAAACTAGGTTTATAATACATAATATTTCACATTAGATATACATGTGACAGTGCTGCCTATACTTTCCTATACAGAACAATAAAGTTCAGCTACTTAATTCTTAAAAACCAGCAAAAATTAACTGTCCTTTCTCTGCCTCCAAAACGTGAATAGTGAAAATCTGAAAATAACGTAGATGCTAGAAGCAACAGTAGCAACAGAGAATAAAGGTAAATAAATATTGTAGCTAAAAATTGCAAATAATCTTTTCTTTTTAAGGAAAAATATTCTAAGCCAATCAAAACATTTTAGTGGTTAAAAGAAAATTACTAATAAAATGAATCATTTACACTCACAAAGTATACACACTGTGAAGAGGCATATATTTGCTTCAGCAAGGGATCTGAAAACCAAAGCACTTTTAAAACTGTCCAGTCCAGAGAAAAATAGGAAATTGTGCTGCAGTCTCACATTTCCACTCATAGATGTCAGTGATGCCTAAAGAATTCCTGCCTTTCCCTAGTCAAAATTGTTCCAGCAAATAGGATCACAGAATGACTGAGTTTGGAAGTGACTTTGGAGGCAATCTGGTCAAAAACCTAGCTCAGTTAGGGCCACTTAGAACTCAGGACGATGCCTAGATGGCTTTTCAGCATCTGAATATTTGAATATTGAATAATTCAGATGTAAATAAGTTTCTTAAAAGTTGAATTAGACATTTAAACAACTTACTCAGATATTGATAAGTAACTAATTAGGAATACAGCAAGGTGTTAACCAATACCGCTGTTTTTACATTTTTGAACCATTTAAGAGAATGGTGCAAGTTTAATCCTGTTCCTGCAGTTTTAATATTAATGAAAAAAGACAGCATGATCAAGTACCAGGCCTAAGACAGGGCAGACATTTAAATTATTTACAGAAGCGGCAATGGAAATACATTGTTTTAAACTCCTCTCTAGCTCTCAGAATTACAACTACTACACTGCAACATCAAAACTTACGAAACTAACACGCTTGAACAGCTTGAGGGTGGTAGAATTCCAGCACCTCCAACAACTTTTGTGCAGCTATGATCTGAAGGTTGATTTTTGGATTACTTCATTTCAGGTCTCTCAGGCACAAATACATTAAAAACCAAACACACACAGGGCATGTCTGTCAACTTATCGCTAGCCTGAGCACAACATTATTCAAAATTGGTGTTGGATGCATTCTGAGCTCTATGCATTTAAAAGCTCAGAAACCCTGTTCTGGCTGTTATATTTCATCATAATGAGCAATACTAAATTCCATTACAGGAACAATTAAAACAAAATTACCACTTTTATGCTTATCTCATAAAGCTAAAACAGGAAGAGGCTCTCAAGACTGCCAAACATATTGAAAACAAAACATACCCTTTCCAAACAGAGGCCTTCTACTTTGTAACAAAAGTTAGTCTGTGAAATACATGCTTCTTTTCACATTCATTTTTCAGATTAATGTAATGCTTTCTAGTTTAAATTTCCACATCTGAGTCACTCCTCAGTCTCTCAGTATGTATTCTGACTTACATTTCAGTCTTTTCTATATTCTCAGTTTCCATGTAATTTAAAAATGTACTTGACTACCTTCTCACACCAGACTGATTTCTTCTTGCATTTGATTTTTTAACTGAGAGATTTCCTATCCTTTACTCTACTTTTGTCACTCCTTTCAACTTTAATTATTCAAGCAGATATTTAAGTATCATTTAACCAGTTACGGCAACCTTTCATTGCTTCCACTACCCATAAATACAATGACATGAACAGATAATTGAATCATCCAACAGTTTAATAATGACTTTCACCAAATCTACCAAAAATCTCTTTTCTGTTCTTTTTTATCTACTGAGAAATACTCCCGGGTTATTTAGCTAGCTGGGTCTGCAGCACAATTTTTATTTAAAAACAATAAACAAGAATATTGTTATAATCCAGATGGATAATCCAAGAAGTTTTACTAGTATTCCAGGGATTTTGAAATAGTACTAATTCATTACAAACTAATATATTGTGTACTTTCTAAACAGTACTGGGAAAGCTCAAAGCCACTATTCATACATCAGATCTCTGTTTTAGCTATAGTGCTATGTTTTATCTAGTACTGCAATCTAACTTAAATTACTCATGCAACACTTCTTTCACCATTTCAGAATAAGAAATTCATATTTGTTATTTGCCAGTGTTACGCACCTTGATGGAAATGGAAACAAGACCCTTCTACACAGATTATCTGGATATAAATGTGGAATTAAAATACAATAAGCATGTTCCAACAAATGGTAATATATGTAATGTATGTAATATCTATATATATATGTAATATCTATCTTCGAAGTCACTGGACAAGACAGCCACACTCAAAATATAACCTTACTTATGTATTTTTAAATCCTATCCCTTTCCACAATGCCACTAGAATGACTACCAGAGCCCACCTTACCAGTTCTTTGAGGTACATCCCTTAGGAAGTCAACAAAGAATGCATCAATTTCAGGATTCAGGAAAGTTGTCTTTCCTTCAAATCCCTCCTCAATGAGTTTTGCCACAGCTCTGTCAAACCACTTTACATCTTCCAAGGTTGTGAAACGATCAGCAATAACACTCTTACATTCATGCTTCCACAATTTTATCAGTACCTTTAAACAAAAAACAAACAAACAAACAAACAAAAAACCCTCCATGATATCAATCAGGTGAGGCTTGCCAATAAAACTACGTCAATGAAAATATTTGTTTTTTAAATATTTTTTTAACTCATACTAAAACAGGACAAGAAACAGTGTTACATTTGGTTTTAATCAGCAGATATTAGACATCTCATTCAACCCAATAACATTTTAATTTTATAGTCAGTTAACTGTACAAAAAGCCTTTATCTAGTATTTCCAACCAAAGCATATGTAACTATTTAGGATTTTATTTCTGTAGCCCTAAGACAAGCTCTATGCATGGGAACAAGTGTTTGTACATCAATAAACCATTTTTGTAACTGATTACTGTCTAAGTGGAAGTGGGGTAAAAATAATAGCATCTCAGCATGGTAAGTTCACACCAAATACAGAAATGCAGATGTCACTCCCAGTAACAAATCCAAACCAGAGAAAAAAAAAAAAAAAAAGATTGTGTAGGTGTTTATGTTATTATTTTACCAAATTCACTACACTTTTCAGATCCTTCTATTTGATCAGAGGATAGAAAAGAAAACCTAATAGGTTACTAATTCTAGTAGCACTGGTTTTAATTCTATACAACTACCATGCAGAAGTAGAAAAAACTCCAAGCCCTTCTTGAAGAACTCATTTGAGCCTACAATAATTTCTATACCTGAGGCATATTAAATCAAGTCACAGAACTGATACATAAATCATAAATTCATACAGATCTTGACCAACACTTACATGTAAAATCACCTTAGGGCTATTTATTTTTAGTTTTGGAAATTAAAATAAATTCTAACAATCCAATTTTAGATGCAGTAGAAGGCAGGAGCTTTCTTATTCAACAACTAGGGAATTATACTAAATATTAAGTGATTGCTTAGCCCAGATATAAGACTTTTTTTTTTCTGTGATTATCATAACCACTGCTGTTTCAGTATTTCATTTTTTACTACTCAGAAGACCAGATTACTTTTCCTTTCTTTTCTATTTTTTTTTTTTATCAAGATATATGCCTTTTCAATGAATTAAAATGAAAGTGAGTTGTTTGTCACAAATTTCTTTGCCACTGCTTTTAGTCAGTAAGTACAAGCAGACAGAATCTAAGTCTCTTCTGTCAAAAAAGTTCAGCTTATAGTCATGAAATCAAGTTCTCATTTCAGGTGGCACTGTAAAAATCTGGACAAAAATGTTACCTCAAAAAAAGCTGAAAAATATTTTTCAATCAAAACTGATTTTATTTCTAATGTAATTTTAATGCCACCTAATTACATGCTACGTAATTATGCACTAACTATGACAAAACCACTGATGTGTTGCACTTACCTTTGGTTCATTAATCACTTCTGATGTAGTGTTCAGCATTCCTTGCCAAATTCTTGAGAGATCTCGAAGGTTGAATACATAATGGAACTTGGCAGGTGTGGGCAGCATTTTCAGTTTGGTAACCTGCCACAGCCTGCGGGTCAGCGGCACTAGCTTGGCTACTGTTTCTTTTATATCTTCTGAAAATCCTCGCTCAGTACAGTAGTGTCCTTCTCCAATTACACCTTTGGAGAAGAAAATTGCCAAATGACAGGTTTTCTAAAACACATTACTGCAACATCAAGCGCTGTAATCTTTTCAAATGTATGTTCCTTTTTTCTTTCTTTCTTTCTTTTTTTTTAACCCCCCAGATCTATTTTAACTTGTTGAATAGGCTTCCAGTCTTCCTTTCTCTAATCTTGACTTACTTGGTGCTACAGCATCTTGTGCCACAAACACACCAGACATTTAGCTCTTACAAAGTGTTTGTATAGTGAATCACTTCACTGAGTGCACTGTGATCCTGCCTTTTTGAGAAAGCCTGGTCACAGTCACTAGCACCTTGCTCTTAGCACCGATAGTACCTTTGCAATTCTACAGCACTGTCATCAAAATAAGAAGCGGCTTTTATACCATTTCTTCTTAACTCTGGCATACATTCGTACATAGATTCTGAGGTCTAACAATTTACAGATAATGAAGTTGCAGGTGCAGAGAGATTACTGAAGGAAAATGTGCTAGTAAGCAAATTAGAGAGAGATTAAGCTTTGTTGTTAATAATAATATTTATACATAGAGGATTAAATGAAACAAAACAAAACAACTAATATTTTCAAAAATTGGATGGATAAAAAGCTAATTTTTCTTTACCAAAAATTTTGTCAATAGAAGCATTAGAAGGCAGAGTGCAGTTGAACACAGAAAACTGTCTCTTGAGTCTCTGTGGAATGTCATTGCGACCTCCTCCAGGATGGATCATGGCAGCCAAAAACTGAATGTCCACAATGCTAGTAAATTCTCCAGGCTTTTCCAGATTATATAGTCCGTTCTGTTCCATAAGCTGCCTAACTGCCTCATTAGTGACCTGTAAAAAAGCAGACAGTATGAAAGAGAACACAAGAAAATGGAATAGAAAGCATCCATCTGCACTTGAATATCCTAATAAAGAATATAAATATTAATTTCTCCCTAAAGCTCCCACTTTTGTGTTTGTTCCTGTAGAAAAAATGCACTGCTAGAAATAAGCATATTTAGATTGTCCTTTTCACTGATAATATCTATGAGGAATAATCCCAGTGGAAGAGAATTCCTGTCTTAAAATTAATCCCTCATATCTCATTTAAGCCTTACTTGAATACTGCATGATTTCCAACACAACAGTACTGGAAACAGTTCCAATACTTCTCCCTTTTAAAATAACGTTCCCATTTACCTCAAGCCCAACCTCATGTATCTTTCCATGCTGCATCTGATACCAAGCATTTTGATGAAACTTCCATGTGTAACACCACAAGTAAGGTTTTTCAAACTGCAAGCACTGGATTATTTCCATAGAGAGCAATACAAGATTCCTTTCTTCAGACACAGATGAAGCCTCCTGCTTTATCTTATACAGAGTATATTACGGGAGTATATTTCTCTAGAAATTCTAACATTTAGTTTCCAATGCAGTATACTTCAGAAGTACCTTGTCAATGCAGATAATGATTACTTCAATTTTTTTTTTTCAAAAGCAGACAGTTCTTATCTGTCACAATATTTTAATTATCACCTACACAGTCAATTTGCTAGCATGATTTCTGTGCCAAGAGGTTTTTTTTCTAACTGAAAGTTTTTGATTTTGTGAGTAATAAATGAATATCACTAAAAAACAGTTTTAAAATTATACAGCCATGTTTCAAAAAGTACCTAACAGCCTAATTGAGCCTCCCCAGGGCTCAATTCTAGGGCCAGTTTTTATCAGTGATCTGGATGCAGGATTGGAGTGCATCCTCAACAGATTTGCTGATGATATTAAACTGGGAGGTGCTGTTAACTCTCTGGAGTAACCAGAAACTTTGCAGAGGGATCTAGACAGATTGGAACACTGGGTGATTAGCAACAGCATGAACTACAATGATGGAAAATGACAAGTTTTACACCTGGGTCAGAGTAATGCCAGATTCAGGCACAGATGGGAGATGAGTGGCTGGAGAGCAGCTCAGCAGGAAGAGATCAGGAGGTGCTGGTGACAGCAGCTCAGCATGTGCCAGCAGTGTGCCCTGGAAGCCAAGAGGCAAGCTACATTCTGGTGTGCATTAACCACAGCACAGTCAGCCAACCAGAAGAGATGATTCTCCCACTGTATTTAGTGTTGGTGTGGCCTTGACAAAGGTATTTAATATTGTGTGTAGTTGTGGCCACTACAATACCAACAGGATGTTAAGATCCTTTAAAGTGTCTAGAGGAGGACACCAGAGCTAGTAATGAGGCTGAAGGCATGATCTGTAAGGAGATGCTGAGGACATTACGCTATCCATCCTGGAGAAAGAGAAGGCTGAGAGGTGACCTCACTGCTCCCTGCATCTTGCTGAGGAGGGGAAGCAGAAGAAGGTACCAGGCTCTGCTCTTGGTCAGTGATGGCAGAAAGGGGAGGGCACAGGGCTGCTTGAAAGGAGGTTCAGACTGTGCATTCTAAACTTTTTTTTTTTATCAAGAGGGTAGTCAAATGCTGAAATAGGCTTCCTAGACAGGTATCTGTCAGTGCTCAAGAGGCATTTGGATAATGCTCTCAGTAATATGCTTTAACTTTCATAAAGTCCTGATGATATCAAGCAGTTGGACTAAGTGATCTTTGAAGGTCCCTTTCAACTGAACCGTTCCATTCTATTTTAACTGTTTAATTAGTCAGTATATTTATTGTAATTAAGTTTATGAAAATATAAAGCTGAATGTATTCTTTAAAAATACCCATTAAAAAAAATCAAGTGTACATATCTAGTTTACTCCCTATTGACTGACTGAAAAGCCATTTTATAGTGTAACAAAGAAAGGAAGAAAATATCTCATTTTCTTTGCTCTTTTAGAAAACCAACCTGATCTCCCCATTCATTTATTATGGGCATATTCACATCATCAATGAAGACTGTCATCTTTTTGCCTGCAGGCGGACCATATGTTGTGCCCATGCGCTTATCCACATAACTTTCTATTGTGCGCTGTTAAAACACAATTATGAAAAAAAATTTATAAAGAGCCATACTTTTTCGTATGAGTCACTCATTTAACCATATTACAGATAATTATATAGCAAGGTTTTTGTTACACAGAGTTTTACAAAGAAAAAATTAAACAACACGTGCTAGAGGAAATTGCAGTAATCTAACTGGAACATCTGGGATGTCATGCTATACCATTAGGTTGGTATATAATATTCCAAATATTAAATTTAGACAACCGTGCCTCAGTTTCATAGTTTTGAAACCATCTCAAATTATTTTCCAGTTTCAAACTTGTCAGTTTGCTAACCCTCTAGGTTTTCAGATGGTATTTTAACACAAAATTAACATTCTTGTTTGAGACTAACACAAAAAAATGAGAATTCGTGAGGCTTAATTTTGCATATACAAATCCTGAAATGCACTGAGAGATATTTCAATTTCTGTGATGCTAATGAGAATCATAAAGCATATGCATTATCTTCATTTACATTTGTATTCTACTGAACAATTTTGTAGTCCATCTAGTTGTGAAGGACCTTAAACAATCACTGCATTCACACCTGAGGTATAAGAGAGAAGTATTCCTCTTGAGATAGAGGGAAAGCAAAGGAGAATAAGGGGAGAGGAGAAAGGAAGAATATGGGCAGTCATGCTCATCTGTTTGAGATGTCATGCCAAAGCTTCCAATTCTGAAATTCTATTTTGTGAATTACTAGTTGGGCAGTGTGAGCTCCAACAAAGCTGTTAGCACTACTTTTTGACTTATTAAATCAAATAGTGCAAAATATAGCACTTCTAATGAACTTTAAGAATTTTTTATTGTGATACATATTCATTCATGTCAGTTCAACCACCTGCTAGCTAGTGCTAGCTAGCATCTGTAACACCAAGTATAACAAATTAAGTATCTGTTAATATTGAAAGACTAAACTAATAATCTGTCAGATCTGACAGAAGTGAATCTTTATGACCTTTCCATTAGACATCAATATACCATATAAAATCATAAGGTGATAATTGTATTCATACACGTAAACTGAATTGACTTAATGAAATATTTTTATTTTTTTATTTTTTTTTTTAGAAGCATGCTTGCCACCACCATTTTTTTTCAGCTCGTCACTATGCAGCCAGCTTACAAGATGAAACATCCGGCTCAGCACTTCTGCTTACAGCAAAGACAGTGCTTAGGTTAGGCAAACAGAAACATTAAAAATATTTACTAGATATATGCGGATAGTAGGTTAATGAATCTTGAAATAAATCTAAGTAGTTCAGCAGAAATTTGGACAGGGAGTACAATTCAGGATTTAAGTATTCATTGTTCTGTTTAGAGCGGCTGTGCTGCATGTGTTACTTTTTTAATGAGTAACGTAATTTACTTCAAATTGCAGACAGCACAGACTTTATGACAGATTGTTGAGGGTAGCACTTACTTTACACATGGGTTTTAGTGAAATCTAAGGAAAGTTGCTGACAGCTCTACCCAATTAGTGAGAACCGATACATCTGATGTAAAATTAAGTATGGTGAAGCAAATAATAAGCATGTAATAGTCTTAAAAATATCTGAATAACTAGTGAGACACGGTTTACAGAAGTCTTAAATTAAGTGCTTTGTCTATTTGAGTTGGCAATTTTTTGTTTCTGTGCTCATTTGCAATTAAACAGACCACTTTCAGAAATATCTTGCCAACAAATTCTCAATACATCCATTAACCTCTGAATCCAGTAACATATTATTGGAAGGTGAATGACTACTATACCTGGAAAATTAATGGGGTAGTTGCAGAAGAAAAATTCAAACTCTTAGCCATGTGGCTTTCAGGGTTATATTTTGACATAAAACATTTGATAATAACAGTCTTTGCAGTTCCTTGTTCACCAATTAGTAGAACAGCCTAGACAAAGACAACACAGAAGTAAGATAACACACAAGAGAGGTATATTTTGGCACAACCTCACTAATCCCACATGTCTTCTCAACAAGGAACACGTAGAAGCAAAATAGTGTTTCATAGTCCTTTGCAGGCATCACTTGTTAAACTTTTGCAGCAAATGGTCCTGTCACTCAGTACAATTTAAAAAACAAAGGAGAAGATTGAAAAATAAAAATAAAAAAGGATGCACTGTCTAGAGCCTGGTGTTATTTACCATACCCTCTTTATCTGACACCATTTTAGTAATGAAGGAGTGTTGTTCATTAAAAGAAATGTCTATGAATTCTGTCATTGACCCACCTGGACAGAGTTCCTAACTATAGAGCCTGGTGCTCTGCTATTCTGTGTTCTCTCCTGAACCACTTCAGCTCCACCATGGCTACATTTCATTCCTATTATTTCTGTAATAGGAGGGATGGATGGGTGGGTGGGGGGGGGGGGGGGGGGACAGGTAGTGGGAAGCCATAAAAGGCTGAAAGCAGTGAGAATAATAGAATTCAAGTATATTCACATGAATACAGCTCCAGAATCACTATTATGGTTTTATATCGCAAAAATGACATTCTTTCTTTCAATAATTTCCTTTTTCACTCCTGATTCAAAAACTTCATCATGCATACTATTAGCAGTATTTAGATGTGAAATGCAGATGAAATACCTTTCCCTGCTTAGCAATGGTTTCAATAAGGAAATCCATTCTCACATTGTCAACATTTGGCACAAGAATCGAGCTATACTCTGGTGTGCTGCTACTAGGATATACATACTCTTCAACACGTGTATTCCAGTGCATCCAATTACCTAGTTGGAAAGAAATAATGTTTATAAATACTAGACATTTTCACTTATTTTCTATCAATTTGACTTCTCTGTCAGTTCCTCTTACATATGATATTCTCACTCCGCACTCCATAAATACAAATTATCTAAGAGTCTTACTACTCTTAGACCCCTGAGAGAAGCAACATGATCCACTGTTCCAGCTGTTTCCTAAAATCATGACAAGAACATGATATTCCAGCTTGTCTATTTATTCACTTGATAATTCATTCACACAGCCAATGTAGCTTTCTGTAGCAATGTATCCACATTATGATTTCCCAAAGGGAATAGAAAAGAAGCTTTATACAATATCACCAACATAAAGTGCAACTGTAAAACAAAAAACAAGAGAAGGTAACCTACCAAAAAAAAAAAAAAAAAAAAATCTAAATGAATTATTGAAAAGTAAAATTTCAAAAAAAAATTCTAAGTTCTACCCCAAAGTACCCAAGTAGGTAACTAACCATCAGATGCCACATAATAATCAAACATGGTATCTTCACTGCCTTCTGGAATACAGGGAAGATCAAGCTTTATTGTTGCACAGTTTCGAAGCCAGTGCTCCATTTTGCATCTGTCTTCCAGTTCTAGTAATGCTCCTATGCTCCACATAAGAGAGAAGATATACAGCCTTTCCAAGTATTTTGCAGTCAGTTCCACTCCTTGCTCCTGAAGAATTAAGTTAACTTTTTATTTTCAATAGCCTGAAAATTCTGCTTGATAATCACTAGAAACAGTAGGTTAGAAGCCTTCAGTCATGTTTAAATTTAATGAAGTCTTCATCAACAAATAGACTGAGTCATTATCTAGTGGACTACAAAATAGAGAACACGATCCAGCAAATATCACTTTTAATGTCCAATGTTTGATCTGCTTAAATTCTAGTTTATAATCCAGTAACATTTTTATGGAAGAAAAAAAAACAACAACAACAACAACAACAACAAAAAAAAAAAAAAAAAAAAAAAAAAAAAAAAAAAAGAAACATCCCAAAGAAAAGATGGATGCGGCAAAGCCTTACTATTGCTTTCAAATAAAAGAGCAAATATTCGTAACAACCTGTATAGTCATCAATTCTCCAAGATGCCAAAAAAAATCTCCTCTCTACATAACTCCATGACTTAAAATTTTCAACATTAGATGAAGTAAATATAAAATAATCTGCACTAGTTTACCTTAGGTGGGATAAGGCCCTGCATCATATTAATGCTCTGCATAATCACAAAGGCTTCCAACATCTCTGTCTTGCTTTGCAGACACTGAATGCTGAAGCGATATAAGTCTGGAAATGATGAAGAGTACAGCCCACGTAGTATTTCAGCTTCTTGGAAAGAACGCCTTTTCAAAAACCCCTGTATGCATGGTGAGAAAATAAATTTAATTTTCAGTGCAAGAGAATAAATTCAGCTCTACTAATTCAAAACTCCTACAAACATGGAAAGTTGATATCTCTTGGGGAAAGTTGATTTCTGTTGGTGGGGGTTAGAGTTAGGGTACTATGGTTAGGTTAGGCTGTGGTTGGACTTGATGATCTTCAAGTTCTTTTCCAACCTGGGTAATTCTATGATTCTATGAAAATTCTGCTTTTAATTCTATTGGGAAAAAATAAATAAATAAATAAATAAAAATAAAAAAATCAGTAAATCCTTTTGTTAAAAAAGGGAAAATAAAAAAAAAAAAAAAAGAGAAAGAAAAAAAAAAGAAAAAAAATATAGAAAAAAGAAGAAAACAGCTTAATGTTCTTAATGTTTCCCTTTGTTCATTGCTGCCACTAAAATAAAAGATCGAATTAGTGAAACTTCCTTTGTTCAATACTTGCTCTAACACAACTTCATTTAGCTTCTGTACCTCTCCAAAATGATGACATGAAGCGGGTCTGACAAAGCAGAATATAAAGCCCTTTTTATTTGTTTTTGCTGTATTTTCAGATTAATCTACAGCTCAGCTTAAACTGAAACATTCTAAGAGTATTGTCTGCAAATAAACAGGGAAAGAATACCAATGCAAGGAGGCAGAGCTGTGAAATCCTAACATCAATAGGCCTTAGGCAGTGTTGTAAGTACAGAAACTGGAATCTCACGGGAACCACTGTCCTAGATGCATAATTTTCACTTACACTTTTCTAAATATCTGTATTAATTTAAAAAATAAAAAATTAAAAATTAAACAAAATCAAAAACTGCAGTGTTGCAGTAATATGCATAAGGTACTTGTGTTCACTGCATTTGTTCACCTTGATAAAAATTCAGGAACAGTCAGATTCTTAGAAAAATTACCAAAAACTTTTTTTTTTTTCCTATAACAATGCAACCATTTTTGTCTTGGTTAAAAAAAAAAAAATAAAATAAAATAAAAATAAAAATAAAAATAAAAATAATAAAAATAAAAGACTGGAAAGCAGAAAAAATGAATATTTCCTGCTGTTTCCAATCTTTGAGCTCAGAAAATACATTTCTGAAATAAGGAGGAAAATTGTGTAGAAATCTTTGCTCTTGCCTTAATTTTACTAGCAAAATAACACTTTCCTCTGTCTTTGTTTTTGTTTTGTTGCTATAAATAAAGAAATAAACACCCCAAAAAATTTAGGTGAGAATGCTAGATGTATTCTACTGGGATAGAAAAAGAAAAAGAAAAAAAAAAAAAAAAAAAAGAAAGAAAGAAAGAAAAAGAAAAGAAAAAAAAGAGTATTAAATAAGAGATTAAAATAACTAGGGATAACTAGGGAAGAATACGTGATTCAAGTGCAATTGTGTCACTAATCTGATACAGGAAAAAATCAAGCAAAAGATCCAGAGATTCTTTCTTCTGCTTTTGGTTGAATTTCACTAGGTGAACTGGATTGTAATTGTCTTGCTATTATATTCATTCACATAGTTTTTAGCTAGAGTTTGTATTACAGGTTGGTATGGACCTTACTGAATTATCAAGTCTTCTCAACTCTTCCCACAACTTCTTCATCAGACAGTCTCATGCCCAAGATACACTTTCCCCAGGGACTTCACTATCATCTCCTGTTCCCTGGAGAGCACCTCAGGACCTCAACAGATGATACTCCCTCTCTAGGTTATAATAAAAATAAAAGTAACCTGAAAACTTACAAGTAACCTGAAATCTACATGTTCTGTTTTCCTAACAGTACCATCTGACACAAAACTGCAGAAAGAGAGAGCATAATCACTGCTTGTTTTTTTTTAGACAATTTGCTTCTAGGTATGTTAAACCAACAACTTATCAGGTAAGAATACACAATTAAAAATCAAAATTTGTAAATCCTGCACTGATGTTGTTTACGGTTCTAAATCCCAACTGAAGTCGGGTTTATGAAAAATCAAGAGAAACTCTATTTTCTTGAGGACTGAACCAGTCTGCTGGCTCTTTATTTTTCCTTGCTCTGAAATTATAGCAGGAGCTGCAACAAAGTTGGTATTTTGACACTGGAGTTGCTCTTCAACTGTGTAAAATACCTTGAATGACAAATTTGTTGAGACATGAAATATCCAAGGTTTTAAAAGTGTAGTATGTTGACTGTGTTCTGAAAAACAAAAAATCCATATTTTGTACAAACTACCACAAACTTTGCTATTTTAAATTTTCAGATATAAATTGATACAGCACAAAAGCTGTTTCGTGTCTAATCACAAAATTAGATTCTAAAGTAACAAGAGTAAGTGCTGAATGCTAGAAATAAAACTTTCTATACCTAAGCAAATATAATTCCTTTGCTACTGTACCTCAAGGATAGGACTCCAGCTGAGAACTGATGAGCTCATGAATACCATCCCATTCCTTGAGACTGTTGCCGGAGAAGCATTATCAATATTGTGAGGTTCAAAGACTATTTTACAGTTTGGTGCCATAGGTATACGATCTCCATTTGCAAGTGTTAGAGTTCTGTTGTCATCCAGGACAGAATTAAGGTTCTCAATCCAAATAGCATCAACTGGACCATCAAGAACTATCCAGATGTGGTCACCTACAGTCCAAAATAATTGACAAAAATGCCTATGAAAAAAGTTTCAGTTTCTTTCAAGGACCAGTTTCTTCTGTCACTAAACCTCCTTTGAACTAATTCTGAATTCATGAACACAGCTACAATTTCATCTTTAAATACAGTTTCCATTCCCATTACTCACTTCCAATTAAGTGCTTCATTTTTGTCACCTTACCATAATAATTATCCTTTGCTCAGCATATGAAATGTCATAAGCATAATTCATCAGTCTGAAACACAGTTTTATAGATTCATTCTTCAATAATAAACTGGGTTTATTTCAACTTACAGTAAGCAAAATAAAGTTAGAAACAACAGACTTATTTTAAACCAACATTCATCTATTTCCAACATGTTAGTGAAATTAAATGAAAGAAACACTTGAAAAGCACCTCTCTCAATGCTTACTTTCATTTCTGATGGAGGTCAATCAAGATTCTTGTTTCTTATTCCTGTGCTTACAAAAGTGACCCAGTGTAAGAGGCCATGCTTTTTTACACTATTGCCTCAAAGTTTGCTGAAGATGGACAAACCCAGGCAAGCCCTGGTCAGGGACTGAGAAATCCTTTGTCTGAGGGTAACAGATGGGCAAGGCCATGGGCAATGAGAGAGAGAGAAGCTGCAGATGAATGGCCATGAAGTGGTCTTTTGCATGGCCTTATCTCAAGGAAGATGGCCATCTCAGGGGTACTCACACAACTCTGACCCAAGCCCCCAGGAATGTCACGTTGGCAGGGAAGAAGTAGGATAAAAAGAGCATGGACAAACCATGAGGTTAGGTTTTCTGACATCAGATGCCTCATTACATGACACCTGCATGCTGAAGAAGATGCCTGCATGCTGAAGAACTTCAAGATTGGTATCTGGCTTCAGATTCCTCTACGGACACCCTACTGCTGCCAACAGACTCTCCTGGGCTTGCTGCTTGAGACCCTGCTCCGTGAGACCTCGCTGCTCCTTCCACCACCTGCTCTGCGCTGCACTGGTCTGCTGCTTGTGGCCTGCCACTCTGCTGCTGCTCTCCCCTGGGCCTATTTTGCCCCGGACCAATGAAACAACGTGCAACAGGATGCTGCTGCATCCAGGTGGTGACTATCCCTGCTTTTACGCAATTCTTGCCCTTCTCCTATCTTTCCTATTGCCCACTTTCCTGTCCCCATCACCCTAATTTTCATTAGTTGCCACTCTCCCTTCCCCATCTTCCCAGCTGACTATTATTTCTAATAAACTGGTTGGAACAACATTTAAACGTTTGCTTCTTAATCTCACACTGGGCATAATATATCAAAAGAACCTTGCCTCCCTCCTATAAATTGGAGTGAGACACCCAGCTCCCTCTGAAGTTTTTTAAGCTTTTTCCATTTTGTACTGGAAATGTATTTCAGCACCAGTCCATGTTTCCTAGGAGGATCCTTCCTTGAGATAAGGTCCTGTCTGCATGACTTAAGTACTGGAAACACTCTTGCCTTGGCAGTTCCCTTGGCTTTCAGCTCCCCACTTCTTAGGCTGCCAGTCCTGCTGGGCATTTCCAGATAGCTCTGTAGTCAGTGATCATCCCACTCTCATCTGCCTTCCTTCCTATGCCTAGGCATTGTATTGCTAGGCACAAACCAAGATGGTTCTGGCTAAGTAACATTCTTACCTCTGAGCCAAATGCCTTTGTATTTATAGGTTTTTCATAGCTACATCACAGACATGAGATGTTTTGGAGTTCACTTTATAAAGATGCATTACAAAAGTATTGCAAATAGTGAATCTTATTGAGAAAGTCACGTGAGTGTGCTAACAATATTTCATGCTGAGGGGGGGAAAACAGAATCAACAGTTAATGCTGTGCTGCATTCTCAAGGGTACTCCATTTCCAAATTTGAAACAAAACTATTAAAATTAAATACAATTTTTTTCCTATTGTAAGGAATCTGTATACTTAAAGAATATTAACTTTGTAGGAAAACTCAATATACAATGTTAGATATCTTTATTCCTTTTCATTTCCACCTTCAGACAGTATAGGCCTAATGATAAGGTCACACGCTAATGTTCAGATAAAAGAAAGAAGAATCTATGCAGCACCAAGTTATCGAGCCTTTTTTCTTTTCTTTTCTTTTTTTTTTAAATTAAAATAGCAGGCTAAGAATATAGCAAGATTATTTTATATATGTCAGGCAGAAATTGATTGACTAAAAGGAATTACCAGTGCCATTTGCAATGAACTAAGATCTTAAGATCTGTGCTACCAGATATGACACTACCAAAGGAGATTCACACCCTTCTGTTATGGCAGCTTCAGACCAGGTGAAAATGCTGACAGTGCCAAAATTTTGTCACATTTCATTGCTGGGGGAGAAGACTATAATCTTCAAGTTTTCTTTTGTGCAAAAGCCTATCATTTCAAAGAAAGGGATCAGCAAATTCTGCAGAACAGTATATGCTTTTCACATAAAGCATTTAGAATGGAGAGTTTTTAAATACAATCACACTTTTTGTCATACCTTTCTTGGCTCTTAAAGTTTTTCTCCAGAGAGTGGAAAATATTCCATCTGTCCAATCATTTGTTGCCACATCAAGACGACCAAACATCTGCGGTGCTGTTATAGCTTTAGGATTCATTCTCATTTCACGATGTGGCTGTCCACAATCTAGGCAGGCAGATCATCAGTTAGTTTTGGTATTTATATTCAATAGGCAGAGAACTTAAAAATTCAAAAGCTTTACATCCAAATAGATAGCTTAATAAGTATTCAGCATTATAAGAAACTGTGTACTTATTTGGAAAAGTTTGTTACTGGGAAAAAAATAATAGAAGTAGCAGCTATTTTATACTGCAGATGAAGACGCTGTCTTGTTAATTCTGTTCAGAAAGGAGAAGGGCTAAGTACTTATGATGATGATAAGCTTTCAGCATTATTTCAGCTGAATCTGTGAGACACTTCAACCCACTTGTTCCATCTGCCTTACCCACACAGTACTGCTCTTTCTCAGTGTTTCTAGAATAAAAAATTCTGATGCATGCAAAACAGGATCTGTATGTTACATGACTTTGAATGTCAGTGAGGTGCTTTTAAAAGGTATCACCAGAATATTATTTAGTATCACAATACATTGAAATTAATTTTTCTATTAATTTATCCTCTCAGTGATATAATTGAAGCTTTCTATAAAGAAACAAAACATTATAACATTTTACAGTAAAAATGCTCACATACCTGTCATGGCTTTCATCAAAGTGTGGATACAAGTAGTTTTTCCTGAACCACTAGGCCCTAAAGTCATCAATCCATGTCTTACTCTCTGAGTTTCAAAAAGTTGGATAACTTTCAGTTTCCAAGGAGGATGACAAACAAGTCCAGCATCCTCCACCTATGGACAGCATCAGAAATACAAAACGCCACTATTTTAGTCCACGGGATATCTTGATATTTTATAAATATTTCATCAATAGTAGACTCTGTAAAGTGTTTGCATATATAACAGCTATTTGGAAAAAGAAGAGATATTTGGTGTTCAAATTTGTACTCAGTACAGTAAGCTCTGTTAAACTAATTTCTTTTTCTAGATCTTTTTAGGGTTACTCTATTATTTTAAGAAATGACAGGCACTTTAGAAACACTCTTGCTAGCAATGTCTTTCATAGCTATTAAATGTCTTTCACTTAGCTCTCAGAAAGGTTTTTTTTTTTTCTTTTTATTACTGGTAACATTTCTGATTATAAACTTCTTCAGGTATGTACAATACCCAAAGTTCTACCAAAAAAAAAAAAAAAATTGTTAGATATTTATCAGTGTACGGAGAGATCTTTGAGAAGCTTCTTCACATGATCCTTCTGAGAAAAGATGTGACATTTTCCCATTTTTCACTAGCTAGAAGATTAAAGAAGTTATCTCATTTGAATGGTATTGCTATTACTTGTGAAAGTGACTTATCTGGAAACGAGTAAGAAAAAATTGGAACAATTTCTTCAGGTTTCAGACCACTGCATATGTCTTTGGCCAAGTAAAAAAAATTCTTAAAACTCAAGATCATATTATACAACTGAAATTACCAAAATAACAATTATATTTAAAATAATTTCTGTGTTTAAAATATGTTCCAAATATTAAAAAAAAAAGAAAAAAAAAAAAGAAGAAAAAAAAAAGAAAAAAAAAAGAGTAACATTTATTCAGTTGGGGTTTTTTGGTTTTTTTTGTTTTGTTTTCTTGAGTTTTTATTTCTCTTCTGAACTGTTGCATAATTATCTGAGGAATTCTTCAAATTCTGGAGGAAGATTTAATACAGCTGATCATGTAAGTATTCATACTTCATTAACCTTTTCTATCCCACTGATGTTCTCAATCTAATCCTATTAGTGTTCCAAAAGATCTAATGAAAACCAAAATAGAAGAAATGCCATTTTAAGAAAATCTTTCTTTAAGCTCATGTTCTGTCAGACTTCATACAACCATTAAATCCAGGTTCTCATAAGGCAAGTGTACACAGAAATGTTTTTCAAGCTGATCACCAGAAATGATTCACACAGATAACACAAGCTGTCATAATCATAATTCAGTGACATCCTTTAGAAAAAGACTAATAATTACATGCCAAGGAATATTTACTAGAGGTAGCTTATTGAAATATCTACCTCTTGAGTCAGAAAAGGCAAACTCACATGGTGGAATGCACTGGGAAATCCATTCCATGACAGTCCCCTAAGCAGCATGACCTGAGACCTTAGCTGTTAGCAAACACCAGGATAGCCTGGTATGGTAACTCTAAGGAAAAAATAACCTGGAGTTCTGAAGAAAGGTGAAGGTCCCATAGTCAAACCCTGTGATCATCCTGCAGGAAAGGGGACTTGATGATACTAATGGAACTGATCAGTTATCTTAATTCCCTCAGCTAGTCCCAAGCCAGCAGTTTCCCACCCTTCTGTCAAAAACAGGTTCCTAGTCAATTTTGCAAAACAAAGGTATGTTTGACTAGTGTCACTCAAGCTCTGCCTCAAAGAAAATAGTATAAAAATGGCCTAAGGGAGAAGGATTTGGGGGGAAGATACCATCACTGATAAGTCAGGAGGACATGGTTCATTTTTGGGACCAGCTGACAGTCTGAGCCTCTCCTCCCCCTCATAGGGATCTCTACTGGGTGCTCAGCAACATCAAGTGCTTCCCTGGGAAACCTAGAGGTCTCTAGAGAGTTATTCGATAATTTAGCACAATTGCAGTCAGCTGTATTATTCATGTTCTTGGTTAATCTCTCACATGTTTTGCAGGCAGTGTATTTGTCATTGCCAATCCAAAAGAATCTATAATCTGGTGATTTACCAAGATGGGCTATTCAGTACTCTAGCCAAGAGAGTTCTCATTGGGCGTGGCTAAATACCTTAAGTGTGGTTGTCGGCCCATTTGGACAATTGGGCAGTACATTATCTGTGAATCTTTAACAGCAATAACTCACATATTGAATGTGATCAGAATTATAGAACTGAATTGGGCACTGCTCAGAATCTAATCTAAGCTGCCACTCTGATATCTGAGGATGAGCTGGAAAACAAAGTTTATTTTCTGCCAAACTTCTTTGCCTTTTCACACAACACATGCCAATGGTAAAAATGTACAGAAAAGTTTACTATTACTAGCTGGATAGATTCAACATCAGTAATGTTCTTAGTCGAGTCATCATGCTAGTAACACCACAAAAGTATAAATTAAGAGAACTATTACCTGTCTGTCAATGGCAGCTTCCAGTTCAGGATAGCTTTCTTTATCAAGATGGATATCTGGAAATAGATCTTCAATTAAACTCAGGAATAAGGGTTCATCTTCATCAATCTAGTAGAAGTCAAAAGAAAAAAAATATTTAAACTTATTTTACTTTTCCAAGAATCTTAGAAGACAACCCTTTGCCCTTGTGGACTGAAGAAATATTTCAAAATCTAAGGAACCATCTATGATAACCCTCTAAGTGGTAGACATACTAGCAGAACACAAGAGAATGAGGTCATGATGCTTCCAGTAATCAAACACTATTAAAAAGAGATTTCATTAAGAATTTAAGTCAGATGAAATAGTACCCATCAGTACAAATAACATTATTTTAAAAGAATGATTAAATACAAGAAGCAGAAAGCATTAAGCCAAAACTTCCATAGAGGATCTTATACACTCCTATTTGGTATTTATTTATGTAGGTAGCAATGGAAATATGTTTATTACAAAAAAAAATCTGAACAGGCTAAGTTATATGGGGAATGCAATATTTCCAAGATAGCATCAGAGTGAAAGGCCATGGACAATATTCCAGTGAACACCTGAACAGATTTAAACTGGGTTTCCCCCAAAAAAATGACTCAAATACAGGCTAGTTAATTTACCAGGTCCTCAGAGCTTACCAGTTTAGACAGGTTCATGTCTCTCAGCACACGCATAACTATGGTAGATTCAGTATCTGTAGGATTTGCTCTTTTTGCCGCTCCTAACGTGCGTAACACTGACAATATATTCCGCAAGCCAAAATCATAATGCACCTAGAAGATATGCAGAGTTTGGGAAGAATTTCCCCTAGTTTACAGGGATGAAACAATTTTTGTTTATCATTTGAAGTATGAGAAGCGATACATGCAGCACAAATGTCTCCTAACATCTGTTGTGCTGTACTCACAATGCATTCTGAGCTCCACACATTCACCCCTTTAGGGAGATGTCAAAAAGAACTGGAATGGTAAAGGTGAGAAAATTTTCTGGTTGAGGTAAAGGCATATTAATAGGTAAATACACAAACTAATACAAATAATTCATGTCACTATTTATAATTTTTCCTAAAGATAATTTTTTCCCCAAATGAAAATCACCTGCTTTGATAGTTGTTCTTCACAAAGCTTGTACAGTGTAAAGAATTTCCTTGCCAATACAATGTTAGCAATAAAGCCACAACTAGCCAACTTGACACGAATTATAATTTGACGATCAGGAACCATCATGGCCACTGAACGGAAGTTGATCTTCAAGTTTTCAGGAAGTTCTTGCCGTCCAGCATATCCTGGATTCTGGAGAAAATAACAAATTTTGAAGATAACTGCACCTTGCACAAGTTGAAGAAACAACAAAGGAATGTGTTATCTGATTAGACAATGGGTGTCCAACATGGCTTACCTGGGTCACAGTGAAAGAAGAGTAATTGTCCTGGTCCGCATATAAAACATATAAAAGTTAACATAAAGAAGTAACAAAACGTATTTCAGTTTTTATATTTTACATTTTTTTTTTTTTAAGAAGGCAAAAAATATAAAACTAGTGGAATATTTGACCTTGTTTTTGCAAAACTAATGCATCAGTGGTTTGATGGAAGTGGTTGCAATTACCAGTGGATTCTCAAGGTGCTCATCAGAGATTTCTGATCTGATGTTTATCTTTCTGTGCTTCAACTCTGAAAACTGTTGTTCACAAATGGATGTGCTGCCACAAAGTGATGACATGAATAAGGCATGATTGTGAAGTGAGGGGTATTTCTCTCTGGTAAGAGACATCTTATAAAAGTCTGGTAAAGAGACATGATCAGATTTCTCTTTGAGTTGAATGTCTGATTGCAACTTTATACATTTCATTTGAAAATTTGAAGGTAATGTATTTACATTAACTGAAACTGGATTTGCAAATATACCAAAAAATATATGGGTTTTTGTTGTTGGTGGTGGTGGTGGTTTGGTGGGGTTTTTTTGTTTGTTTTGTTGTTGTTGTTGTTGTTTACCAAAACAGAAAGCTCAGCTGCATATTTTCTGCTGTATACAGGACAGTTTTTTATTTTCATGTTCTGGAACACATTTTTCTTTTGATTCCATAAATGATTTGATTTCATTTTGCAAATCACAAAATCTTTTCATCATTTTACCTTTACAGAGCCACCTTCCTTCAGAAAAGTAAAGGATGCCTCCATAACCAGCTTCTATACTTTTAAGAAACTCCTGAAATAAGCAATGATTCAACCCCTTGGACTTTATGATATTCACAGATTTGATGCCAATTTGCAGAAACACTAATCCAATACATATTGCAAAACTATTTAAAAACATATTGCAAATTATTTTATACTTCCTCTGAGCTTTTGAAGATGCAGGAGTACTCTGGATGTTTCTTCCACTGTGAAGATGTTATCTTACTAAATTATATTAAGAAATGACAGAAGCCCAAGTTTAATAATAAAATAAGAAAACTTACATCTTCTTAACAACAAAAAACACGTGTCTTCACAGATGTAGGTGTTATTGAAATATTATTACTGATAACCAATGTATTTTACTTGCCAAAGGGCACAAATACATTTAACATGCAGTACATGTGCATTTCAGTTTGACTGAGTTTGTGTGGCAGATGTGATAGGTGGATTCAGCACTGCACTGTAACCTCCATCCACAGCATTCTGTTCTTGCCTACACAGCTCACATCTGAGCAATTTGCAATCAGATAATGAAAAATATCACATAAAAATCACATAATAAAGTCAAAAGTTTACAGTCCTGTGGGTTCTCATTACTGGTTGTCCAGGGGCACTTGTAGCCAATGGTTTATGCGTTGGACACACTTGGATTAAACGAGAGCAACTTCTGAGCTTTAAATTGCATGTAAAAAATGAATTGTCAGGCAGATTGGCCATAGTATCCCTACAACAGTTAAGACACCTTACATCCACAAGGTATGAAAGAAGTTATATCTGAACACTTCAAATCTAGATTTCACATGTTTTACAAGTTTCACCTGTTTTGACTGGTTATTTCCACCTAGATCCCTATAACTATTTTTCTACATTTGTAATAAAATGCATATTTTGGGAACACAAATGTAGCATTATGGACACACAGATAACTTGCCTTTATAAGAATGGCTGCTGTAGCAAATCAGTTTATTTCTTAACTGCAGATGTTTGATGTCAGTGAAATAAGACAGAGTAAACCATCTTTGTTGTAAAACTTACTCCTCAAATTCCCATTGAGTACAAAGAGCTGAATGACATCAGAGTTAGCAAGTGCAGATAATGTACCAGGTTAGAAAATTATCAAACAATTATCACTGGTATATTTTGGACTCAGTCTCTAGATGTCCCTTCCAACCCCTACAATTCTGTGATTACAAACCTATTGAATACATACCATAGTAAGAAAGATGCCAAATTCAGGGTTCATTTCCACATTATCTCCATCAGTAAAAACAAAGCTTTTCTTATGTTCTTTCTTGCATGTCAACACAATTGCAATTTGTTGTGCAGCTACTGATAATACTGGTAAATCAATGCGATTGAATTCATCAAAGCAACCCCAGGAGCCAGACTGAGCAAGACCTTTGAAGAAAAGAGCAATTAAGTATTTGGTCACAATGTTGGTAATTTTTATTTATTTATTTATTTATTTTGGTGTAATTTACCCAGTAAAATTCATGCTGTTGAGACTTTGGGAAAAGGAAAAGGGGAAGCATAACTCTTTTTAAAGCAAGAATGTACAAATTTTCAAAAATCTACAAGCCTTTCTAGGACACAATATGATTAGATCTCTGCTTCTTCTATTAATATCTTCAATGTTTTCTGTGCCAGTGTTCCATTCTTCCTCAGGAGGGGGTAACCATCATCATCAAGGCCACAACAACAGTCAAGGACCTCCATGTGATACGACATCTGCAATCTCTGATGGATATCAGCTTCTGGTGCCTAAAAATATTCTTGTTTCTATCTACCATCTGTAAGCTCTGTCAAGGGTTGTTGTAAGCATATATACTGCTATTCATTCATTTCTTTCAACTGGTAAGAACTTTGACATTTGTAAGGAGAAAAAAAAAAGAAATCTGAAACCAACACATTCTACGAGTACACAGCTTTTTCTTTTTGTACTGGCTGTCCTCCTTGATTATTTTAAAGATATTTATTTATCCTTTCACAAACTGTCTAATCTTTTCAGACATTTCTATCTCTTGAGTGTTGCAATGGTGTTTCACATTAACAAGATATTCATTACTTGCAGTTGTTATAAGGCAGAAAATCAATTGCTGATTACACGTTAATCTTGATTAATAAATCTATTCTCTGAGCATTTGTAACTCATATAATCCACATCTTACCTTTGAAGATTCTCCCAAGTCCTCGGAAATCCATCTGATCTGAACAGTTGAAAACAACTACATATTTACCAAGGCACCGTCCCATATCTTTGATGGTTTCAGTTTTTCCAGTTCCTGCAGGCCCCACAGGTGCTCCACCCATATTCATGCCTAAAGCTTGAGCCAGAGTAATGTAACATCTAAAAGGCAACAAGCAATCATAACCTAAAGGACTGAAATACATGGTTTTCTGTGCAGTGCCAGAGGCTCTTACTCAAACGTGTTATATGAGGAAGGCCTTGTTGAGGGAGATGAGGAAATACATCTGAATATTATTTAAATCAATAAGAAGAAAAACCCTGATGTGAGCAATATTATGGTTAGTCTCCTCAAATGTTAAGTGAAATACAAAGAATGGAAGAAAAAAAATACAGAGAATCTCCATAATCCATTTGGATAGCTTAGTTCTTAGGTTACTCTAGCTGAAGCAGCTTTTAACTATGTTATTCTGCGTAGTACAATAATGAAAATCAGCTACTTTTGCTTTGCTACCCATCTTTAAAATTTGATCATACAATGCATCCCATTTTCATAAACAAAACACTCGTGATGCAATAAAACACATTCTATCAATTATATATAGATAGAAGCTCCAGAATTTGCTATATCATTTTAAAAATACTTTCTCCAATCTCTTAGTTTGCTACTGTTTACTTATAAATCACTTTTTGTGCTATCAGTTAGGTGAGTGGATCTTTCTGTTAATAGTCTTGCAATTACTGCCATATCATTTAGGTAAAAAACCTACGATCTACTGCAGCTGAATAAAATTGATTTTCTGTTCATTCTTCCTTAGCAGTTACCATTAGCTTGCTTGTCCTCTATCTGCATACTGTATCTGTTGGATGTACCCAATCCTCAGGTTTATTAGTATTGTGCACACGAGGATCATTGTCTCATGCATCATATGCATGGGAAACACATAAGCTTGTGGCAGAAATAAACCTGTTAGTTATTCCATACTATACAACACAGAAACAAAAATATTAATGTAAATTTATTGGCTTCAATACAACTGTGATGGATAAACTCTGGAGAGATCTATTTTGCATCCAAAAAGTATGACTGAGTTGCTCGCATAAAAGCCCAAGTTTAGAGTCAAAGAATAAAGGAATAAAATCAGTCTTTGTCACCTGTCTGTAAGAGGTGTGATGACAAGCCTGTCAGTACAGCCCAAGAATTCATTCTGGTATGTGAAACCCACATCAGTGATATTAATCATCATTTTATCAGAGTCTTCATTAAAATAAAATCTACACTGTTTCAGCCACTCGAAGTCTGTAGGACTCTTAATATGCATGCAAACCTTTAAAAAAAAAAAAAAAAAAAAAAAAAAAAAGGTTTAAAAAAATCAGTAACCCCTTTCTCAGGCAACATAATTTCAGTCAAGTCCAGAGCTTCCTACAGAGAAAAGGCATGCTAGCCTAGATTTTGAATGGTTAAGGAGTAAATGCTTTCATTTTCCTATTTTTAGTATCCTGTGGCAGCATGAGAAAGTGTGAAGTGAATAAATAAATCCCTAAGTAATAGATATTGCATTGAAACTAAAACAGAGATGACAGCAGCTTCATCCAACTTCAAGCTTCCAACTTCAAAATCACAATGAAGCCCACATAAAGGATGATTACTTCCAACACAGTTTTTGAGAAAAAGAATTTTCCAACTGACCACACAACAGCAGCATCTAACTTAGACTGGACAACACAAAGTATCATAAAATTCTCCTGTTGCTGAGGCGGACCACAACACTGAATTTCCAAGAGAGAAGCTATGACCTGGTTTGGATAAACACCAACATTTCTGTAATACTCCAAGTCACAACATCATCACAGTACCTACAGAAATTGTTTGGCTTAAGAGGCAGGTCATTCATATGTCACAGCTATGTTGTCTACTTGACATTTCACACTGTTTTGCATGGCTACCAACTCATAACCCAGTACATTTTTCAATACTTACCAGACCATCAAAGATGTCCCTCTGATGCACGTGAATAGTGATTAATGTCTCATATTTAATTCGTTCAACTGGATTAAGGTCTTTTGTTGTCATATCTATCAATGTATTTAGAAGATCCAGGAAAAACTGGTTTGTCTTTCGCATAATTTTTTTATCATACCTGGCATTAGTCAAAGCTTCTTCTGAGTCTCTTGTCCAAATCATTTGGATTCCCAACAACCCAACCTTAGGAAATATGAAATGGTACAGTTCATCATCTTCTCACTTTCCTCGTAAATGTATATTCACAGACACAGATAATCTAAAGAAATTGTTTTATTTGTATAAAATTATTTTTCTATGCTTCCTTCCAGAAGTCACAGAATCCATGCATTTAAGTGTCCTAACTCCATTTATAAACAGCTACACAAGCCCACAGTTCAGTCTCAGAGACACAGCCTACCAAGCAACTGTTCAATATAATTTACATCATAATATAATTAACAACCAATAGGTTATCAGAATAATTGAAGTTTTCATTTAAAAATTTTAAAATATTTAAAAATGTGAAAAGAATTAGCATTAGTTCTATTGCATTAATTTATTGCACTCAGCATTTTTATTTTTTTTAATCAAGAGCTTCAGTGTATGTTTTAATCTTTTGTTTTCAGATATCTAAATTGGAATTCAAAAGATTGCACTGATTAATTTAAATATCAGTTTTGCATCTGGCTTCAATCTTAATTTCAAAGATAAGAAGGTCCCACCAATGCACAAATCTATACATGAGCAATTTTTCATTGATTTAACAATGATTTTACCTGGGCTGGATAGGCAGAAAGAAATTCGATCAGTTGGAAACTAGTTTCCTGGATATGCATAGCTGCCTGGCGAATAACATGATGCAGTGACACCTGGGACTCCTTCAACAGAGAATTGAGCCAAATTTCCACGTTACCTTCAGCCATTACAGGCCTTCTCAGCTCAATAGTCTCACCCTCTCGTGAACTAACTGACAATATACGATCATATATCTAATAAAAGCAAGAAAAAACTATTTGTGATTAAAAAAAAAAAAAAGATTATTACCTTTATTACATCTGGTTTTCACACATCATTACATTTATTTAAATAGGTACAAAACTATACCAATCTATTAAGCAAAATGTGAAAGCAATAAAACTGTTGCTCTAAATATGAATAAAGATTTTTAACAAACATTGCCGTCTGAACAAGGAGATAAACATTGCTAACACTCAAATTTCTCTTCAATTTCAATGAAGGCACTCATTTTTTCAGTAAGAAGTGAAGGAAACCTTTCCCCATTACTAGTGAGTATCCTAACAAAAGTTGCAGACTTAATAAAATAATAATGGAAACATGGAAGTAAAGGAACATGGGCAACCAAAAGAATTTTGTGCAAATGTCTAAGGAAATAAATACATACACCGGTAAAAGAAAATCTGTGTTGCAATCTATTCTTTTCATAAAGTGTAAGAAAATTGTTCCTCCAACAACATTTTTCCAGGCAATCTAAGCATACAAATATGCTCATAAAAGATCTTCTCAAGTGAGCTTCTGATTCTAGACTATATTAAGCCACAGAAGACAATTCAGTACCTAGAAGCCTTTTTACTGAAACCTAAGCATTGGTGCAAAATTTTAGTTTGTTTTGCTATACTATGTAGAGTTTTCCTCTCTTAAAAAAATGAGGATATGTAATCAAGTCTTGTATGAGGAAAACCTATGCAGCATCAAAAATAAATGATGAGCTTGGTAAAACTGTTGGAAGCTCTACAGACCCAAGCAGCTTACTATTTAACAGGTATCATGCACTGCTTAACAATTTGAAAGAACGCAACTTTGAGGTTTGGGGAATACATACCCTTTCATGGAACTTGACAGTTTTAATGTTGTCAAAGACATTCAGCAGATGTGCTTGTATAGTGTGAGAATCTGATGCCTGGCCAAGAATTTCTAATAGGGCAGGATCTGACACAAAGAAGAATCGTGGAAATAGGAGGCGCTTCTTCTCCAGGTACCTACATTTTAAAACATTTGTTAGGAGGAGAAGGAGTAGACAGAAAATGAATTAGATTATTTTATACATCCTTTCTTTTTTAAATGTGGTACTTCTCACTGTGCAGTACTGCATTTTTTTTTTATTCCTGGTAGCAATAACAATTCTTATTCATCATACCCCCATTTTAAGCACCTGCTTTAAGACTGCAGTTTTAGTATCAGAAATAATTTCATTGAAACCTTTGTTGTTTCCTATAATGTAAACACTACTAAAATGAAAATGAATTATTATGAAGCTAGTGTTTTTTATTTAAGTCAGTTACTTGCTGCCTAGTTGTCTTACTCTGAATTCCTCTCAGACCTGTGAAGGATCTGGAAGGCTATACAAACCTAGACTGCCTGCTGGATTGAAACTAGACAGAAACAGCTTGGATGCCATTAGAGAAAGACAGTGACAGTTTAGTCACTAATCAAATACTTAGCAGTGCAGTACTAGCAATATCTTTGGAAGTCTTGCATGAGCCTGCTACCTTGCTTACTGAAATCACAGTGAAATAAAAACAGAATCTTCACAAAGTCCATGGGACAGTACCCGCTTTTTAGCAAGTTACACAATTTACAACCATTTCCTTGTGAATGGTATTGTAGAAATCTTACCCTGTGAGTGATTTCTGACAGATTTCAAGCTGTTCTAGTAAATGTGGTAGTAACTGTCCCATGATTTCATCTCCAATGCAGCACTGAACAACATTAGGTGTCTCATGAGCTCGAGTCATGATCCTTACCCAGGATTTATCAATGTTAGAGAAACGCTTTGCTTCCTGTTTAAATATAGGGAGAGGAAGCAAAGGAGGAAGAGAAAAAAAAAAAAAAAAAAAAAAAAAAAAAAAAAAAAAAAAGGAAAAATAAACTTTCTGGAAGAATTAGCACCAGTAATCTCACAAGTAATCACCAGAGTCCAGCCCCACAGATTTTTCAGCTTATAAAAACATATATTTGCTGCTTGCATAATAGAACTTATTTTATATTTCACTGACAAGCCTGCTATCCACTTTTTCTTCCAAACATTCTTAGACAATAATACATAAAATGTCTTATTCTTGAGAACGCATGTTCCAAATTCGAAGACTTTTTCTAAAAACTATATTAATTCAAATTCAAAAAGCAATGTAGAAAAGTTTAAGATTCCTAGCAAAACTGCAAGTAGTACTGGGCTAGTGACAAATATTACCACATTAACCTAAGAATACAAATACTAGGCACAACACTTACACAAATATTGGTTAATAATTTAACAATCTAGAAACAAAACGATCAACCTGAGGACATTTTAATTATTCTTTCTAATGCAACACTGCTGTTGGAATTGTTTACCTAATGTCTTAATAAGTCTAATTTTGCTAACCATTAAGACAATGAAGCTTAAGTTACTGCATCCACTATGACGTTATAGTTATGTTTTATTCTTAAAATACAGAAACTCAAAATGAAAAAAGGCAGATCTGAAAACCTTTGGAAGCTGCTTTGCTATGTCACCACCAACAAAAACAGCTTCTAAATAAATCCACAAGTTCTGCACAGTTATCCAGTTCTCAATGATATCTGTCGTGTTGGAAAGATAGTGCACCCATTTTTGAATCTGTGTCTTGAAGGGCGTGTTGTATCTAAAATAAATAAAACCAACTTTTTTTAAATTTAAGAAGGAAACAAGTCTTTTGAAAGCCAGCACAGCCCTCAAACATAAGGAGGAGGAATATTCTTGTCATTTTTATTGTTGTCATGTTAAAGTACACAAATCTACATGACTCAGCACAGATAGAAGCCATAAACCTTATCAGCTCCAGTTTGCTGCTTTGTCCACATGGTGTTCAGCACAGCTAAGAATCAGTAGGAACTGATCTGGAGCTAATCTTAAATTTCACTCTAAGCTAAAGTGATTTCACAAAGGGACTATGTAATACTTTCAAAGCTTCAAAACTCACAATGGGTCCTTATCACACAAACATTTGCTTTTAAACATCTGATTATCAGGATCTGTGTTCCTTATTTTATCAATGGGCTTTGACATTCCACACAAGATAATTTGTAGCCCATTTTAATAAGGGATTTTCAGTACCTTCAGTAAAGTCTTTGAAAAAGAGGTGGTGGCCTACACTAGAGCAGAATAGTAGTGCCTGTAATCCCAGCGGGACCTCTGCCACAAAAGGGTAGCGCTCCCTTTTATGTTTGTCACCACTCTTGCATCTATGGCAACTGCCCAACGAATTAGTCAGGAAATCTGAACACATCATTTCAGAACATTTTAATACAGGAATATAGACAATGAGAAGTAGCCCATGAACAGCTCAAGGACAAGAAGGCTTTTAGTTTTTATCTGGATGTTTACTTTCCTTTGCCGTTGTGAAATAAAGCCTCTTGTTTGTATTTATAACTCACACATACACATAGACTCTGTTTTTCTTGTTACCTGTTACTCATGAGAGAACCAAGAATCATCAAGCTGTCCTCCATGGTAGCAATTGTTTCTGATATGCTGTCTCCTCTTAGAAGAAGTTCCCCACGAGTTTTAAAGTTTGCAAAGATAAATGTTTTGTTGTCCCATTCAGCTATCACTTGTTTTAACTTCTGTTCAATGTCTCTCTCCTTCACAGCACTTATGCAGATATCCTTTTAAATAAATAGAATGTCAGAACAAGTTATAAACCATTCACATCTTTGGTATCCAAATCTAACTGTTATTTCCTTTGGCCCTGGTTAGGCTGAAGAGCAACTATTTATCATGCAGAGGTCCCTTCCAACTCAAGCCATTCTATGATTCTAAGTGGAAAGATCTAAGGACACGAAAACACTATAAGTAATAATCCATGTATTAGTTCACAATATGATAAAGTTAGTGTTGCAATGTAATGATACAATGATTATTTTTCATACCTTTAATATTGTAAAACACAAATGAATTAATTGTGAGCCAGATAACATGTTTTATAGAGTTTATACCACAATATATGTCATTATTTTACACAGAAAACTTTATTGATAGCTTATTTCTCTGCTCTTTCTTTGTAGACAGTTTTCCCTCTTAATACTGCTACTCAGATCTATTTGAGCAGACTATTTTCCTTCATGCATTCATTTCTATTCTTTCAAAATACCTCTATTTCCTCTTTATATCTGAGTAGAGGAGCGTCCATGATATTCTTCAGTCTCAGTGTTTCACCTTCTACAACAAAGTTGTGTTCCGTGAGTTCTGTTATCCGTTTCCAGTGCCGAGGCATCATTGCTTTACTTGACATTTGTTCCAGCAACGGGCAACATTCACAGAAGTCTTCAATAGTCTTCTTTAGGTCAAAGAAGGCCTGCCACTCCTTTACACCACGAGGAAGCTTATGGCATCTACATAAAAATAATCCAGGCTTCTTCATGTATATTCAGATATCCTACTTCCCATTTAACCATCATATATGGTTTTAACAGTAGATGACATATCCTCCAAATTCAGATTCCCAGTATTTTGAGGATTTTGTACATGACTAAATCTATTACCAAACTATTTCACCGACCAGTAACTGAATACTTACAGGCTTGATCTAAGGAATGTGTCTGCATAGTTCTGTTGAAGGACTAAGTGACCATCAAATAAAATTGAATTACTTCATATCTTGATTTCATCTTTTGGTCAGGTTCTTGATAAGGACTGCTCTATTCTCTTGAAAAAAACTGTATTCCTCTAATTTTATAGCAAAAGTGTTCAGTCTACTTTAGACATCTCAGGTAAAGCTCTATCTCTCATGATCAATAATTTTAAAAGAAACAAGTTAAATTTCCTTTATGTACAAAATAAACTTCATAAACTTTAATGTATGTTCAAAGGAAGAGAAGAAATACATACCCAAAGCTCTCTAAGGAGCAATAATCAAATAATTCTCAATATTTAGAGTACATTCTGGCTTCCTTAACTTAGGAAATTGTTAATGGATATATATTCACTATTTAAATTAATAGTGCTAGCTATTATAATTATAATTAAGAAGTAAAAAATAAAATAAAATAAAATAAAATAAAATAAAATAAAATAAAATAAAATAAAATAAAATAAAATAAAATAAAATAAAATAAAATAAAATAAAATAATACTTTACACATCTTTCACATCTTTTCACAGAACCAGTTTCTCACCTGCTCTGAAATTCCAGAAGTTCACTGCTAATTTTTCCAACATCCAATTCTGACCAAAGGATATCATAGTACCCACTGACTGTGTCAAGGACATTGTTATATAGATTATAGAGTTTCTGTAACAGATTCAGTTGCTTCTTTATTTCAAGTAGCTGAGGATATTGGGTAGCAGGCAAGCCAAAAAGATCTTCCCCATCAGTGTAAGTAATATATTTCCGAAAGAGATTATCAAATCGATTCTAAAGAGTGAGAGATTAATGAAACGTATTTAAGTAACTCAATATTCAAGATCTGTCATTATGCTTAGAGGTGCATTGTGGAAAAAGGAGAACAACTAGAAGTCATCATTACAGGAACATAAATTAGCCACAGTATAAATAAATATTTGAACAGGAGAACCAGTCAGTGCTTTTTTTAAGAGGAGAAGAACAAACAGAAACAGGCAAGCATGGAGACGTGAAAAAGACACAATAATGAACACAAGAACAGCTTATAGTCAAATACAGTAAATTTGAGAGTAGGCTAAGCTACAAACTATCTAGTTTTTATTACTCAGGTCCTAAAAACATAGTTTTAATCAGCATTCCTTGAAAATGTATGGAAAAATGTCACCTTAGCTTTCATTAAATTAAAACAGTTTTGACCAATCAGTAACCCTATGAAAATTAGTTCCACTATCCTGATGCATTCTCAGAGCCTTCAGTTGTTAGATTATTTGCACTAAGCAATAAGAAAAATCTTAGACTTAATAGTACCTGAAACATGGTAAGCCTATCACTGGCTTCCTGAGGCTCTAAACCAATCACCAGTGGCCCACTCTGGAAAAAAAAAAAAAAAAAAAAAAAAAAAAAAAAAAAAAAAAAGGATATATATGGAATCAGAGTGAGTGAGTTTAGATTAGAGGGGAAGAGAAAACATCAAATTAAAAATTAAACAACAATGCTGATTTGAAATGCAAACATTTTTGCTGTCGCAGCACTTCATGCTTACACCAGATAACAACTCAGCTGACAGATTACAAAATTACCAAAACAGCCACTTTATTTAAAAAAAAAAAAAAAAAGGCAATTCTTTTTTCTTTTAATACACAAGTTTTGTAATACTGGAAAAGGTAGTCAATACTGGAAAAGATAGGCAGTACTAGAAACAGGTAGGCAATAGTAGCCTCTTTTTTCAAGAATAAATAAGTATTAGTTAAAAGACTGGTTTGGCTTGATACGTACTCAGCTGAGAAGGAATATAAGATTTAAAGTCATTTGTATTAACCTCTACTTACATTCTAATTTAATTTCTCTTAAATTCTAACCTTTATATTTGCACACGGTAACAAGCTATGTATTAGGAACTTCATGTGTCTAAGCATAGTTTTCAGATAGTAGAAGAACATCCTGCTATTTAGTCAGCTCCAGAGTCTTTCTATGCTTCCACTGCTCTTCAAAAGCTCCTCTAACCCAATATCGCAAACTCTTACCTGTTCAAAATCTGAATAGAACTGTGCACAGTCTTCAGTAAAAGTCTTCAGAGAGCTAATAAGCTCTCCTCTGAACTTTGGCTGCAAAGCAATAAGCTCATTCTGCACTTCATTTGCTCGGAGCAGCACCTTTTCCCAAGTGTAGTGCAAAGTATCCACCTTCTCTGACTCTTCCTTGGTCACAAGTAGATCATACTTGTTTAACATAGCATAGGATTCCTGTCAGAAGGTTGGATAAAACAGATATAGATTCTAATTTTACTCATATAAGTGCTAACATTTCAAATACTTAAGTACAGAAAATTATTTGCTAGAAAGAAAATTTGTTCTTTTATATGGCAACTGGCACAATCTGCCAAGTCAATCCTGCATTTTGCCAAACTATAGTATTCTTAAATCTATACCCTGACGTGGGAAATACAGAGAAACAGCTACTCTTTCATTCTGCTACTTGACCAGAAGCTCCTACACTTACAGAGGAATATGTTCTAGTAAGCAAACTTCCTGAAAGGTATCAATTTTGTACTTCTATTTTAACCCATGATACAGCTTTCTGGTAAAGTAATTGCTCTCACTCATTCTCATATAATTTGTTTGACAGTGCTTTTCATACACAGTCATCTTCCACAAAGTAACAAAAGCTTTCTTGCATTAATTATGCATATTCTCATTTCATTCTTATCTGAATCAGTTTCTACACTAATCACTAACCCCTCCCCCCACCCTATCCCCCTTGTGAAAGGTAACAAAAGGTTTGAAGTAACACAACAGGTCTGCAACCCAAAATTAACCCCCCTGAAATCACATATTTCAATGTGCACTGCTATGTACCAACCCAGAAAATAACTGCTGTGTAGAAATATTACCCATATTTGAAACATTCTTGTTAACTACCTCAATGGGCCCAACTTGAGAGTCTATGGAAAACTGTAGTTCTCTAATGTCTTTTAATGCAGACATGACTGTTCTTATGTCATCCAGATCTTCAATGCGACGATTTAACTTCCTGTCAGTTTCCTCTATAAAAGTGAAAATTGTTTCCATCTCTGTTCTGTACTTCTTATTGCAATGATAACCCAAGACACTCATCCAGTCTTTGATTTCTGCTCTCAGTGCTAGCTTCAGATCAGCTGAAAACAGTGAACATTTATAGTTATTTAAATATTTTAGATATTTTTAAGATGTACTCTTAATCTTATTTTAATATGTTTTCTTTTCAATCTGGTTCTGTTCGTTTTTTGTTTTTTGGTGTGTGTGTTGTTTTTGTTTTTTTTTTCAGTCTAACTATCCATGAAAACAGAAGATGAAATCATTTTGATACCTTTGAGTAATCTGTAGGACTACCTGCAATTCAGAATTGTTTTCCTCATAACACTCTCAAAATATATAATCTTTCCAGTAGGAAGCTGGACTCCACACTTCTCTCATTTTGTTTATATAGCATTATACACATTTTTGTCCTAAAAACAACTGATTAATTCACTAATAGTCTTATCTATGTCTAAAACTTTTCAAAAAATAATCTTTAAAAAAATCAGGGGTGAATGCAAGGTAGAATCAAAAAGTCTGACTATGGAAGCTGAAGCTGATATTTAATAAACCATTATATCCACCAAATGAATACTTTTTTTAAGATTCTTGTCTATAGCATCAGTGGAACCAAGTGACCAAAATGTAGGGAAACTTGAAATCTTGCTGAGTTCCTACCCAATTTTGCAGCAATCCAGTCCATTCCCTAAAGCTCTGCCATTCAGTTCAGATTTCTTCCTCATTGTTATCAAAAGAGAAGTAAAAAATCCACATCAGTACATGTACTACATAACATTTTAGCTGGATATAAATTCAACTCTGTTTCAGCTAGATGTTCATTCACCGTGCCAAATTTCACTAGTGTTTCCTCCTTTTTACACAGAATCCTTTTCCATGCTTAGCTCTTCCACCTGGAGGTATTTTCAATCTATTAAATATCTGACCTACCCTAACTCCATCGAGTTTCAATAGCCAAGCTTTACTATATAACAAAGCACATTTGTTTAATACTTCCTCCTAATAAAGAAGCCATTTTGCTTTCTCAGATCTGTCATTCACTGTAACATCAGCTGCATGTATTTCTTAAAGTCCACTGTAGTTCCTGTTATTTCTGTTTTAACAATATAAAATGCTTATGTGATGTGAAAACTGAGCTAGAGAAAAGTGAAGATGCTAGGTTTCCATAGCAAAAAGGGAATCAGCAACAATATGTATGCTTCACTTAATTAACTATGTTAAATAGAAGGCTTTTCATTTGAAATCTGTATTTGAAATCTTTTCTCATAACATGCAGCCAGACAAGGAGAAAAACAACATAAGCATAGTGTACTCCTCTCAATATATATATACTCATTGAAGCCAATGGCATAAGAATGAATAAACTCTACTATCCACCCCATAAGTGAGCAGAAATGTCCAGGTAGGAAAAGAAACATCAGATAATCCTTGCAATACCCTGGTTAGTGCATTTTTGCATACATTTATATCCAAAACAATAACAGTCACTCTACATTTCTGGTTTATATCTTTAACCTAGCTCACTCACACACAACTAAACATCATTTCTCCCCCCTATAGGAATCAGAAAGTATAATCTACTCTATAAAGAAGTGGAAAGTTGAACTTTACCAGTGTAGAGTGCAATAGCTCCCACACAGATGTATTCAGGCTCAGAACTGACTTTCATCTCCAAGTCTTTCACAAGTAGAATTTGAGATTCCAATTCAGAGAGTAATGGGTTTCCCATCATGAATTTTTCGATGGTTTCCTCCTTGTCCCTCTGCCATATATGGTGGTAATGATCAAAACTCTCCAAAGCTGTAAGAACCTCCTGAAATCCATTAGAAGTTCACAAAAAGATCAGCAAATCACACATTACACATAATTTCTTAGTGTATTAAGTATTCATTCATAAGTGGAGCAGGTTTGCCTCATCTTAGGAAAACAGAAGGCTTATGGTAAACTTATGCTAAAGCAGGTTCATTAGCAATCATAATGCTTAGCACTGTATGCTAGTCACATTCAGTTTGTCTAATCGGTTATTTTACAATAAAGTGATTCTTCAGTCACTAACAACAATATGAATAAAACTGTATTTAACACATTTGTACAATTAATACCATTTCTGTATTAAATATGCACACTCAACTATTGTTAAGATTTATGTCAAGGTGTTTTACTAATTGTAGATATGTTTTCAATCGAGCTTAAACTTTACATAATATGCAAAATTTCATACATCTTTCAACACTGAGAACACGCTACCCAATGTTATTTTCAAAGCAGAACTGTAAATTTGCAGCAACACACCTGACATCCACCATCCTATTCTTTCTCATTGATATGCTTAGCCAGGGCATTAAATGCCTATTCTTTTTTCCCCAATGATATTAAAATTAGTACATTAATCTCTTGGACAGTAACTTAAGTTAACATCCCTACTGTCTTACCTTTTTTGTAGAATTAATAACAGTGCTGAGTAAAGATACCAATTTAATAATTTCTTTGTTATTTGAAACACTCTTGAAGTAGTTCTTGCTCTGCACTGATTCAGACAAACTGAGAGATGCTGTATCTGATGCTCTATCTCCAAAGGCAAAGTCAAACACAAAAGCATATTTAGTACAAATTGCTACCAACAAAAATAAAGACCACTTTTTCAATAGGCATACATTTTAAAATTATTTGTGCTTTCTAACCAAAAATACAAGAAATCTGGGAGGCTGGTATATTTACTACACATTCACAAACTCCTCCACTGTTGGTAAATTTGTTTCTTCCAGGTTGTCTGTGAAATTTAAACAAGTTTCTCTCTAATTTGTCAAGTATAACCTTTCTCTTTCCCACCCAAAACCCTCATTTTTCTTTAAACACTCTGGTTAAGTGATTTACTGACATATCAGCATTGACCGAACCCATAAATATATCTCTATTTTCTCAGTTATGTGGGGTAGGTTACAATTGATAATTTTAAATAGAAATTAACATGAAATCCTAGCAGATGATTTTGAAACAGGCCTGAAAATAGAAAAAGAAATGATAAACAGAACATCCTTTAGCTAGGGAATAACCACAGGATTAAAGTTTTCAGAATTTCATATTGCATCTCAAGCAAGAGAAAATCTTGGTTTTGAAAAACTAATTTAATTCCTCATGCAGTTCAAAGATTGCTTACCTACTTCTTAGGTATACAAGAGCACATTACCTTAAAACATTCTATATACTTTTTGAATTACCTGAAGTACAAAGTAGAAGAATTAATTTGGTTTGATTCTAAAAAAATCAAACAGGAAAAAAGCCAAAGACAAAACTATCTTAAAGTTGCTTAAATGAATATCTTTGATAACTTAATTTCAAGTCTGATCATAAAACATATTAATTCTTTTTAGCAATTTTAGCCTATTCTGAACTTCAAGCAAACCTCTCCACCAATACTGAGATATGTATAGACATCTCTACTCAATAACAGTTTTTATTTAAGACTAACTATCTCTCTTAAAAGACTGTTAACACAATTTTTTAAACCATTTTCCAAATTCACTCAAAATTTCTGCTATGCTGCCAAAGCTAGCAAACTAACAGCTTCCCACACACTCCAAGTAGAACCCAAAGCAGTACAACTCTCCAAATTTTACAATAGAATCTCCTTACTCAAATTCCCAAAAGGAAGTATCTTCATGCAAGCTTGATTGCTATACATAGGAAAAGCTCTGGCACTGTTGCATCCTAGTCCTTCTCCAAGGTGGATTAATATCTCTGAAGTCTTTATTCTCTTGCTTTTGATGTATTTTCTGTCTAAAATCCTTTTACATACAATGTATAAATCACATTTACCTAGAACTCAAATTGAGTGATGCCAGAGTTTATCATTACCATGCATGTTTTGCATTCCAGTCTCTTTCATTCCATCTTCAGAATCACTCTCTTCACTCTCACACTGCAACACAGCTAATTTTCTCTCTAGTAGTTCTTTCTGTGGAAAAAATAAAAGTTCATTTTCTATTTGCAGTAGTTCTTAAACTTTAATTTTGTGTTAAGCACAGTTGTTAAAGACAAACCTTGGATATTCTCTCCTTACTCCACTGCCCAACTCCTTTCATTACTTTCACAATACTGTCTACGGCTCTATTAAGCGTTTGCTGTACCTCATCCAAAGAAGGTTTCATGACAATATTAGGGATAGATAGATTTATGCTGGTCTTAATGATAGGATGAGCACTTGTTTTCTTCTTAGAGGCACTGTGATTTTCTAAATGAAAGAACACAACAGCAACAAAAAAAGTTGTTCATATTTATTTCAAGACCTCCTTCTAGGATTTATAATTACATTAACCATTTCCTACAGTACATTGAGTAATGAGTATAATTTCTTAAAGAAAAAAGATTCCAAAGTAGTTTACAAGATGTATTGGTTAAGACCATGGTAGCACAAGTGAAAACTAAGTGCCACCTTATTTCTGTCCATGAAGCTCCTTGTCAACTTGTTCTATACAGCAAAGCTCAGTTCAACCGAAAATCTTGTTACCTGGCTTTTACTCACAGACAGCATATTAAATTGTGCAAGAAAACTCCACTCTTTATATTGTTTGGTTTATATTCCACAGAGACCAAAAACAAATGCCTTTAATTTTGTTTCTTATAAGTAAGTAACAATAAAATACTTCAAATGAGTACTTCATCTTAATCTATAGAAAGATCTGAAGACAATTAGTAAGAGAAAGAGAAAACACTCTTTTGTCTTTTTTTCATACAGTTTTATGAATAAGTCAAGGTCAAACAGGTAAACTTCAGTATCAAGTCCAGCTCCAAATACACTAACCAGTTCTGGAACTGTAGGGTCTGTCCTAAAAGGAACATTATCAAAATTACACTTTCCTGTCTTTACAGGGGAAAAATACTATGTTATCAACTGTGATTTAACAAGACAGATGAGACTCCAGTGTCTTCCCTTCTCTTACATATCTGGCTCTTTTTATGATATAGTTCTGCAATATTACATCTACGTATTTCTTTCCAAAGGCTAAATAAGAAGGCAAAGAACTGCAATATGCCTACCTGGGAGGCTGATCATGGAAGATGCATGAATGCGCTTCCGTATGTTCTCCAGAGTACTTCGAGTGAGTTTCAAAAGGGCATCAACATTACAACCATTAAAGTAAGAAAGTAGTTCATTGGCATCTTCCTCTAATACTTCTAAATCTTTTCTCTTCTTTTTTGCTGAAGGAGAGAGTCCAGCCCATATCTCAGTGGAATTGTTGGAGGAAGTCAGGCTTTTTGATCTTCTTTCCTCCTCTGTTACTAAAACATCGTAAATCTGGTTAGGTAAATTGATGTAAGAGAATTCAAAATACAATTAAGCAACATTTCCACAGGCATGTAAAACGTAACTGATTCTTACAGAAGTGCAAATAATAACTCATTTGTCATCTGTACCTCAACGTATCTTTTATTTCTAACCACGTTCTGTACTCAGTTCAAATTGGAGTAACAATCTTTCTTGCTTTCTCTAGGAAGTCCAGCATTCAATCAAGGTATGTATGTAGCTATTCCCAATATATCAGTATTTGAACATGCAAGTTAGACTGATAACACTGATCTATTTTGCAGATGACAGATGATTGATAGACAATCCATCATTAGATGATCCATCAAGCAGAAGTCTTTAGACATCAGATATTGATGGATACTTCAGCCAGTTGAGCTACAGCATCTCCCACCCCCCACCCCCTTCCAACACTCCCAACAATATCGACCACACAGAAGAATAAGCAGAAACTTACCTGCATTTTTCCCCCTTATTTCACCAGCAGGAACAACTGACTTCTCATCTTTTTTGACCTGTACCTCTGTGTCTAGTAACATGTTAATCAGTTCATTAGCCGCTTCTTCCACCAGTGAGCTTTTAAAATGTAAAGTCTGGGAACCTTTCATACAGAGCTCCTATTTATCAAATCAAAACAAACATATGTTCTTACAGTTCCTGGTTTTTATTTCTACTTCACAATCATAGAATCCTTTATTAGAACAAATTTCAAGGCTTCACATTTGTGAAAATGCAGTTTTTTTTGGTCTGACATTTATTTCCTATTTCTATTTAGTTTTCAATTCTTTGTTGTGCCAAATAAGACATCATAAATGAATTTCAAAATTGCTGTGACTTCTTTCCTAAATCACACAACTAATCCAGAGTTAATATTATGAATTAATGTTTACAACACATAACTGTGTTAAAGTGCTCTCAAAAGCATGTGCTTCTTCATTTTCTTATTTTTCCAAGGTAGACATGGGAAAAATTAACCTTTCATTTGATCATTTCTATTTCATATTGCTTAGCTGTGCCACAGGGAATATTAGCCAATTGTATTTTCCTTTTATACTCAGATAGGAGCTAAAATCCACACAAATTTATATTTATGATTGGAATAACAATTATTAACTTAGTATGAGAGCCCTTCTTTGCTTTCTGGCTCAAAGCTTGCTTCCTGAGATATTTCTTGTGATAAGACTCACTGATTTATGGAGGAGGCAAGTGATGGGTCCTACTGTGTAACAATCAACATCACTTTGTGGACATTTGAAAGCAACTTCCTTCAGAGCTGTTTGCCTCCGGAAGAGAGTGCTCAGGAGTGTTTACAGGCAGAAGATCTGGCCTGGGGCTAAATACTTCCAGCTTGGTATGGGAAAACTGGGGAATGATACCATCGTGTCCTGTGAAAAACAGGATGCAGATGGGCATCCCTGCTCCCTCTTATCTTCTGGCAAGGTCTGGAAGATGGGAACAAAGGAGTTTCTGCTGAGATCCCAGAGCCAGAAGTTTCCACTCCAAGGAGAGATGACTCAACTACTTTGGATTCGAGCTGTCACTCCATAGTGAGCTGACTCAACCACTTTGGACTTATAAATAAGTTTGTACTACCATTGGAAATTGTCACTGTGGTCACCATCATCATCAATGGCACAACAATGCCTGACAAGCACCACTACTGAAGATCAATGACTGAACTACAAACCACACTGAATCCATGGTGGTGACTATCTCCCTCTTGCTTTCTACAAAGACTCCTTGTTTCTATTTCCTATCTTTACTATCGCCTGCCTTCCCTTCCCCAGCACCCTACATCATAATAGTGTCTGTCCTCCCCTTCCCCATCTCCTCGATTAAGATTTGTAACAAACTGGTCAGACCAAAATTTGAACCATTGTTGTTTAATCTCATGCCAGGTATACATATACCAAAGAACCTCCCTACCTTCTTATATCCCTACATCCCTCTTGCTCCTATATTGGAGCAAGAAAGGAAAAAAAAAAAAAAAAAAAGAGAGAGAGATTTAACAAAATTCAGAAATATTTTGCAGTATTATGCCAGTTCTCTTTCTTTAATACTTAGGGTAAAACTGATGAAGCAGTTTTCAGCCATGTACAACGTTTGAACTACAATTGTCTGTTTTTTGTTTTTTTTTTTCCTTCTTTACCACTTACTTGTTTAAGCTTAGTCAGACCTTTAATAAATGGAAAATTCAGATATTAGCAAGACATTCAATTTTATTACTAGTTAAATCAGCTTTAACAATTAGCTACTTGCCGGCTTACGGTTCATCCTCCTGAGCATGTAAGTATTTTGATGTCATAAATGAAGTGACTTCCCATAATAATTTCACCCCAGTACTTCTGAGCATATTTTGCATATACAAACTCAAGACAGCTTGAGATTTTGAAAGATATTCAGTACACAGTCATTTCCATAGTATTTACTCTCCCAGGAAACCAAGTGCACTTATTATGGAGCTATTCTCAAGCATCAGACAGGCAATTCCGTTATGTAAAGGCACTAACAAGCAACAATGACCAAAAATAAAAATAAAATAAAAAATACTATCACAGAGAAAAAGCACTTGAATGGTATCAAAGCATAAAAGAAGTATCATGCAGAAGTTGGCTTGTCATTAATAAACTGAGGAAAGAATGCCTCAGCTCAGACATCACTGCATTTTGTATTTTTGTTCCTATTTAATGTTCCAGTGAAAAAAAAACAAACAAACAAAAAAACAAACAAACAAAAAAAAAATGGAGATGTCCTTTCTCCATTTTCCCACCAATTCCGCAATTATTATATGTCAATTAAAAAAAGCAAAATATGTTAATTTGAAATATTAAACATTTCTTTATGAAAATCTTATCTAATTACCTTAGTCTTTTGGAGAAATTCCTCACAGCTCAGTGGTTCATCTTCTGGCAATTTACAGAGTGGCACGCTACTCATTTCTTGAAGGACAGCATCAATACGAAATTCAATCAAGTCATTCACTCTATCAAGCAATAACTCCAGTTCAGCTTTTGAGGCAAAGAGAAGATTTAAAACAAGCTTAAAAGTTTGAAATGACAGTTTTGCAGAGCCCTGATTAAATTCATACTCAACATATTTAATTTTATATTAATTTTACACCATAAGCAGTTTATTTCAAACACCTAAACTTAAATGGCAAGGTTCACCAGTGAACTCCTAACTCTCTTTTGCACAATATATGCTCATCTTGTCTATCCTGTATATATCCTAAGAGACAATAGGCACAATAGCATAGAAATATACAAGATTAACTTGAAATATATGCATTTCAAACATAAATGGAAAAAATAAAGACATTAAAACTCAACTGAGGCATTCCAGGAATACTATTCATCTAGCATGAATAATTTACCACTTAGAGAACCCAATAGCAACAGAAATTTTTGACAAATAAAATGTCCATCCTTCAAAAAATGTAAGAAATAAAATAACAGTTAAAGGACACCAATAACTAGAATTTTCATTTTTATAGCAATTCACTTTCCATGCTGAAATTGAAATAGCAGAAAGGTGTCTCTTCCAGACTAAAATGACTTGTGTTATTCAAAATTAAATTGAGTATAATGTCAGGCTAGCATCCAAAATGCATTTTAATTTGCCATTTCAACTAAAGAAAATTTCCACTATGACTTACATCATTTTAGAAAACAGAAGCTATGTTGATATAATAATAGAGATTAAGCAAAAAGAATTTAGCAGCTTCAGAAACAATACATATCAGTGTAGTCTTATGAATAGAATAAAAGCTCATCTTTTTTCTAAAGCTGTTGCCCAAAAAGATGTGCATGCATCAGTGTTAAAAAGTCTGACAAAAAATAAATAAATAAATACGTAATAGGAAAAACTATTGAGCAGTGACAACGCCAACTTAGTGAAGATATTATTCCTTGAGAATTTGTTCTATACATGTAGAAATAAAAGGAAAGGCTAGCATAAGTCTGAAACCTTGATAGTGTTAAAAAAGAGATATCTTCCTTTGATGTCAGAATACACAGGAACTTCTGCATACTACTTTATGCTTGGTTAAACCCTACTGCTATCTCATTCACATTAGTAAAAAAAAATTCAAAAAGATGTCAGAAAACAGAATAGAAAACTAAAAATTATTTTTAGAAGCAGAGGTTACATGAAGTAAAGGGTACAGGTGAATATTTTAATTTCTTTCATGTGTACGTCAAATAAACAAAAATCATACAAAGGGCAGTAGGCTTAATAATGAAATTTGCATTTGTACAGAAACAAACAAGCAGAAGTTACTGAAAGAAGCAAGTGACTTACCTAGCTTGCTAAAAATTGTATCAATATATTTCTCAATATTCAATGATGTCCAGGTCAGTAACATCAGACCAGGCTGGATAGCATCATCTATATTGGCTAACCAAGGGATCATCAATCGTTCAACAGGGTGTTGAATTTTTAGTTTAACTCTTTTATACTCTGCTAGCATCATCTGAAATGAACAGAGAATTAAAGCATTTTAATACACACTCTTCTAAACCTCTTCATACACATACATCATGATTTAAGACAATTATTCCACATTACTGAAATTAGTGAGAAATAATAAATTATTCAGATTTCTTTCCATTATTTGTTGCAAAAGTTCAAGGTTTGCTGCTTTTCAAAATAGTGCAATTATAAATTCACAGAGTAATTCACCTTTTCTGATATAAAAAGGGATTTTTTTGCAAATATCTTAGTCCCTAAATGGATGTTCCCAGAGGGAAAAAAAAAAAAATCCCAAGAAAAAAAAAAATCATCCAAGTTAACTTTTCAGCAGTTTTATTAGAGCAGTATTAACAGAGCTTCAACAAGGTGTTTAAATGCCTCTTTAACCCACTGATCTATTTTCACCTTCTGGAAGAAAATACCCTTGTAATAGTTTTATGATGTAACATGATATTTTTATCTAATTTCAGAATCAAGTAGCCCTTTGAAGCTACATTTTTCCAGGCATGCTTTATCTTTGAATCCTTGTCTTCACTCATCTAGAACTTCATCTGTTCACAGGGAGACAAAATGACCCAGAGGAATTATAAAATGAGAGAAGAGGAAGCTGTAGCTGCTCTATTTTAATCTCCTCTACAGACATCTATGTCTAATGCTGATGCAGAAACTATGTTGTTACATGATGTCTGTTGAATCTTTTGCACTTTTCACAAGCATACCATCTGCAAACTATCCTCTTAAGACAAAGTGTATTGTTCAACTTGGAGTCAACTACTGTTGACTCCAGTGTTGGATGAGAGATAAACTGATAAACATTTAGAAAGCCAGCAATGAAGTGAGGCATCTCGTAAATTTCTTTCCCTCCCCATCTTCACCTCTTTCCCAAATTGTGCAGTACTTTCCTAAACCCATGCAACTTTGAAGCAACTTCACAAAAGATGCAAAGCCTGGAAATTCATTTTAAAAGTGTCTTAAGATAAGAAGTAAAGGGGAAAAAAAAATCCAATTTGCCAATATTGTCTTAATATTGATCTTCAATTTTAACACTCTCACATGTGTACAGCCAAGCCATTTTAACATATGCCATATATATATAAAACAACTAAAATGAACCCACCTGCAAATTGTGGACAATATTCTTATACCAGCCTTTCTTCTGTTGAATATCACTTGCAAATGGTGGGATATCAAGGCACATGTGAGCCATGCAATCTGTTTCTCTAATTAATGTTAATATTTGAGGATCAAAATTCACAAATAATTCTCCTGTTTCTGGAGATTTTACCAAGAGACTTGCCTGAAGTCTTGTTTTAGTTACTTCAACCTGCAGGAAACAAAGTCATCACTCCTGATGAGACAAGCCGATACAACAAAACACTTTGATCTGGAGGTAAATATCAGTTTGCTACAAAGAGACAATAAAATCAGGTACTGCTGGCAGTCAAGATTGATATGGTGAACCAAAAATAAAACTTTGTTGGTGCAACCTGCATGCATTCAAAAACCTAACAATGAAATGCTTAGGAAGATCTTAGGATTCTTAGGAAGATCGCTCATGGAAAATCTGGCTGGCATTAGTCATGTCTTCCTGCTATTCCTGTTTTCCAGTTGTCCTTTTGCTCACATAACTTCAGTTCATCATTCACTTCTCAAATGTCATGTGTCACTTGAAATTGTTATTAAGGAACAGTTTCAGAACCCATTGTGTTTTTTTTTTCCATATTCTTCATCCCTCTCTATGTAATTCCTAAAACTTTGCATCCTCTTTCAGTGACTAAAATATGGTTGACAATAATGCTTGCTTCAACAGTTTCATACGTTACAATGAAATTTTACACAACAATTTTTAAGTTAACATCAAATGTTGTAAACAAAGTTGTTGTGCTCTACTCACTAACAGTCCGTCACTCTGTACAACTGCCTTAAAAAGCAACTGACTTTTTCCTCAAAATGTTCACCACCAGATTTACTGGACTCTTCTGTGGGCTTCAGAAACTCATTAGTCTTACTTTCATTTTCTTCCTCACCCATTTATGTTTGCGTTTTTTTGTTTGTTTTTTTTTTTGGTTTTTTTTTTTTTTGTCAGGCAGTTCTCATTACTATGATGTTACACACTGTTAACAGAAATCGGTGGTATGTTAAATGCAAATAAATCTTACACTGTCATAGTACTGTAGCAAATTTCACACCTTCTATTCTTTCAATATGTCCGAGTTGCACTATGTATAGTATGAAAATTATGGCTTTAAAACTCACACAGTTAAAAGAAGTGGGTAAACACAGCGGTTGGTATTCAGGAACAAACAGAAAAAAAGGGTTGGGGAGGAAATGAAAAAAAAGAAAAAGCCACTAAAAGAATTAACTATTTCTACTGAATAGAGGGATGACAATTAGTATGCCACAGCCCTATTCCTGTTGCATTTGTATTCCGCTCATGACACTTGCCCATCTCTGTTTTCCTTTTGTTCAGGAGCAGAGCATGAGCTCCACCTTGTGCTCTCTGATATTTATGTCTACATCAGTCTGCACTTCAACGCCTCAAGAAGAGACTACTTAATAGGCAGGCACCACTTCAGGAGAAAGATCCATGCACTGGTGTTAGATTGGACAAGGGACAGCAAAAGCTTCTGGTCTCAGATCTTGTCTAAGACTAGTTTTGAGAAAAGTGATATTTATCAGCCTCAGAGTTCTTCATATTTTACAGAAGATGAGTTGAGCTCCAAGAACAAGAAGAAGCTGCATTGATAACTGAGCCAGAACCTTCAAAAGAGTTATCTGGATACTTTGACTCATTTCTTTTGATTTAAGAGTCTGAGGCCAATTCTTCTAAAACGTGATTTTTGCCAAGGCAACAGAGAAACTGCAGGAGGAAAACAAGTTAATAGAACAGTAGAAACTTGCAGAAATTTCAAAGCTAGAAAGTAGTGCCTGAAGAAGCCACCTAATAATATGAAGGCAGTCAGAGGTTCTATATACAAAAACAAAGAAATCAAAATTGGTCAAATGAGATTTAGAAGTTAAACTGTGTTTTCTGAAGAATATTATACTACAGTGTTCTACTTTAACAGATATTTGATAGGAAGCAAACTGGTACATTTGCGCACTTAATATCTTCTGAATTCTATGAGATGCTCTATTAGTTGAGATGGGATGCTTTTTATACGCATACCCACACTGAGGGCACATGTGGATTATCACTTTAAAACATAAGATTCATATTATTCAGGTCAATTCAGCATACTTGACTATTAATCAGAGATTTCTTCGAACTGCTGCTACCCAGTGTTTCAGTGATGCCTAGCACAGTTAGAATCCACTCTGCTCTGCAAAGCTAGATTGGACTGATTTACCACCAACAAAAACCTAGCATATTTTTTAAAAGAAATACTCTAATCACTATTTTACCTGCTGAATCCATGCCCTGTGATAGATCACCTCAAACTCCATAAGAACTCTTGCTACTTTGTTGTAGTTGTGGATTATACGCTTGCCATCCGGAGTTTGTAGAACAGCTGGATGCTGCTGGAAAGAATCCATGGGCTGCTGGATCCTATGGAATAGGTGACGTGCCCACAAGATCTTACCAGCTATTGGAGGTAGATTACGAGCCAGCGGAGGATCTTGCTTCTGCTTAGTGTAGAGTTTACAGACTGCTTCTATGTCATATCCATAGTTTTGAAGGATTTTCTGATACTTTTCATTAATGCCAAGATTGGGGATTTGTAATCTGATTAGAAAAATAATAATTAGAAAAATCTGTTGAAAATTTTTTGAAATTCTTCTAATGCATTGTTGGAACTTTTTCTCAGCAACCCTTGTATTCCTTTGAAAATAATTAATTTAGTAGCAGATTTTCCACTAAAGCTTGAACAAATACTGCCACAACCTGACTCCAAGCAACTGAGATTTAGGCCAGGTGATAGAAATTCCCAAATAAGTCTACACATTTTCTGTTTTGTCACTGTTTTCAAACACCAAATTAAAATTCTGTGCAAACTGTAACCAATCAGTCACTACCTGTCTATTCTATGAAGCAGAATATTGCAATACATAAATAAATAAATAAATAAATAAATTGTTGCAAAAAAAAATTGAGGCTGCTTTGAAATTATCTGAATTTTTCAAGACAAATTTCAACATTTCCTTATATAAGCATTCTAGCAACAGATTCATTTCGTTGTTCAAGAAGAAAACTAAGGCAAATATGTGAACAGGCAGAACAAAAATTTCCCATACATATGCTAGTTTTGAAAGATGAAGTCCATTCATATTTTATATTTTCTGATACATAAAAATATGGGTTCTTATATTGATCTACATAACTGAGTAGACATCCCTTATCAGAGCTGAGCAGTTGAGGGAGTGAAGATTAAATTGATTTTTCTTTGTATTTAAGGAGATACTTGTTCTATCTCCTGCTTTCTCACCATACTCAAATCACCATTTCCATTTTCTGTCAGAATTCCAACAGACTAAATAGGACATAGTACCTTTCAAATTTCTTCAACATACACAGTGCTCTTTCAGTGTTCAGAATATTTTCAAAGGTGTTGTCCATAAAAGTCTTTAACTGATCCTGAAGGAGAGCAAATAATTCTACAGTTGACATAAGGTACATACCTCAAATATACCAGGTGTGTTTTTGCACGATTTATAATGTATTATATTAGGACAAAGTTTGTGTGAAAGTTACCCAGTATGAATTTTCACACTTTCCCATCCATTTCAAACAAAATACAGTCATCTTTCAAGGCATTCCTTACACCATTCCCCCTCTGTGGCCATGCAACCTGAAAAGGCTTTTGAACCGTCAAAGATTCCACCATACTGGGGCCCTAAAAGAATGCTGGCTTAACGCTTTGGCAGACAAAGCCAGTTAACTGTTCAATTTAAATTTTCCCTACACATTCCTTCTATCACTTTGTGATATCAGAACAAAGGGAAAGTTAATTGCCATTTGTACTGTGTATTTCCATTCAGCCAACAAAATGAAGCATTATTATGTCAGCCTTCCCACTACCACATTCAAATAGAATAACAAGATACCCTTGCCTATTTCATGGTTTAAATGTCAGATAATAAATGGCATTCAAGTTATTTCTCAATTTCAGAATAGAAATCTTGAGATTTCTTTTTTTTTTTTTTTTTTTTTTGTGGTAACACAGAGGTACTATTTTTTTATATATATATTTTTTACAGAAATTATTAGTAAATTTAATTCTTTCTTGACTGATAAAACCTACATGCAGATGATTTATCTCTTTGCAAAACTCTTCATAGTCTTGGTCAAAATCAGCCTTCCGTTGATCCAAGAAATCGTAATCCTTTTTCTTCATGGTGCCAACAATACTCTAAATAGTTTTACAGGAAATCAACATTATCACAATAAAATTGTCCCAAGAAAATCTTAACACATCAAAATATTTAGCATAACAAATTGTGCACACTCACATTTCAACTTAGTCATTAGTTATCATTATTTGATGAGCAATATAAGCAAGACACAGAAATGACATATTTACAAGAAACAATTTAGTGCAATAGACATATGAATTTCATTTTTTAAATTTACTTTTGCTTTAAGTCAATTAGAATTGGCAGAATATTCAGACTTGCATTCCATAAAAGGCATTTGTTACACACTGCTACCCATTAAACATTTTCTCATGCAGAGATTCATTAGCTTTATTTAAAAATTAACATAGTTTATTTCCATGATAGTATTTTCCATGTCTTTAACTGATTTAATAGAAAAACAGACTATTTAAAAATCACAGTAAGGTGCAGCATGCTACCAGCCCAGATCTTATTATTCCTTCCATTATACAGCTGCTGTCCACTCTAATGAAAGTACATCTTAATCAGCATCTCCCATGAGCTGTACACACATTTAAAGATTTCTGATGATGAATCACTGTTCAGGTTTTAATAGTTTACTAGCAACTATAAAGTTCAACACTTGTTCAGCACAGCAGACTTCTACCAATTTACCATAAGCCAACTGAGGTTCAATTTTATTATTTTGCTGTAAAGAAGTATCTCAGGAAGGAAAGAAGTAAAAAAATATGTCGTGGATTTATGATTTCTGGTTATTGTTATTCCACATCATAACATCATGTAGTGCACTGGGAGTTAAAGAGTTAATGCTCCAGTTCCAGACACCTGTCGCAAAGAGAATAACTACATACCCCAGGGGGCTTTGCATTCAAAGAGGGGATATAAGCTTTTGTAGATCACTAGATTTGCCTTTTTTCAGCTTTCCTCCCTGTTGCTCATCCCGACTGCACACATCACCTCAGCATTAGTATAAGGCCTTCAGCATTCAGATACTCTCTCATTATATTTGATTTATTAGAATCATAGAATCACAGAATGGCCTGGTTTGGAAAGAACCACAATGATTCATCCAGTTTCAACTCCCTTGCTATGTGCAAGGTTGCCAACCACCAGACCAGGCAGCCCAGAGCCACATCTATCCTGGATTTGAATGCCTCCAGGGATGGGACATCCACAACCTCCTTGGGCAACCTGTTCCAGTGCGGCACCACCCTCTGAGTGAAAAAATTCTTCCTAATATCTAACCTAAATCTCTCCTGTCTCAGTTTAAAACCATTCCACCTTGTCTTATCACCATCCATCCTCGTAAACAGCTGTTCCCCTTCCTGTTTATATTCTCCCTTCAAGTATTGGAAGGCTGCAATGAGGTCTCCCCAGAGCCCTCTCTTCTCCAAGCTAAACAAGCCTAGTTCCCTTTCTTCATAGATGAGGTGTTCCAGCCCTCTGATCATCTTAGCAACCCTCCTCTGTACCCCTGTAAGAGCTCCACATCCTTCCTGTACTGAACGCCCCAGACCTGGCCACTGTACTCTAGATGGGACCTCACAAGAGCTGAGCAGAGGGGGACAATCACCTTCCCCTCCCTGCTGGCTGCACACTGCTGGCTCATGTCCAACTTCTCATCCACCAGGACCTCAAAGTCCTTCTCCACAGGGCTGCTCTCTCAGAGTTCTTTCCCAGTCTGTATAAATACCTGGGATAGCACCGATCCAAGTGCAGCACCCTACATTTGGTTTTATTGAACTTCATTAGATTTTCATGGGCCCACTTCTCCAGGCTGCCCAGGTCCTTCTGGATGGCTTCCCTTCCTTCCAATGTATCGACTGCACCAGTCAGCTTGGTGTCATCTGCAAACTTGCTGAGGGTGCACTCAATGCCATCATCTGTGTCACTGATGAAGATGCTGAAGAGCACCAGTCCCAACCAACCCCTGAAGGACATTGTTTGTGAGTGGCCTCCACCCTGACACAGAACCATTGATCACAACCTTTTGGCTGTGTCCAGCCAACCAATTCCTAAACTGTCAAGCTGTCCAGTCTTCAGATCCACACCTCTCCAATTTAGAGAGAAGGATGTTGTGAGGGACCATGTCAAAGGTTTTGCAGAAGTCCAGGCAGATGACATCCATCGCCCTTCCCCCATCTACCAAAGCCGTCACTCCATCATAGAAGGCCAATAGATTGGTCAGGCAAGATCTGCCCTTGGTGAAGCTATGCTGGCTGTCTTGAATGACTTCTTTATCTCACACATGCCTTAACAAAGCTTCTAGGAGGATCTACTCCATGATCTTCCCAGGCACAGAGGTGAGGCTCACTGGCTTGTAGTTCCCCAGGTCTTCCTTTCTCCCTTTCTTAAAAATGGGAGTAATGTTTCCCTTTTTACAGTAACTGGGGACTTCACAAGACAGCCATGATTTTTCAAATAAGATGGAGAGTAGCTCAGCAACCACATCAGCCATCTCTTTCAGAACCCTAGGATGGATATCATCCAGCCCCATGAACTTATACACATCCAATTTCATGAGGACTCAGATTTGTTCCACTGTTACAGTGAGATCCCCACACCCTCAGCTAGAGACTCATGGTCCTGGCAGACATGAGAAGCCCAACCACCAGTGAAGACTGAGGCAAAACAATCTTAATGTTTTAACTCTAAGTTTCAATTCTGAGTTTCAGCTCTAATTACATTGCATTATAGTGTATTATCTTGCATTCCAATACCATACTTAGTGAATTGGTTTGTTTCTCCTCAGATCATTGCCACTGCTTTTAATTTTCTGGGGGTCCCGTTTCCTTTTTCCAGAGGCATGGATTCATGAATCCCTCCATCTCACTAATCACCAAACCAGGCCAAACCAGCCCATAAACCGTTGACAAAAAAAATTAAAAAAATAATAATAATAATAAAAATAAAAATCTGTGACTTAAGGCTTTGTTTCTTCCATGAAACACAAAGCTGTCGATAGTACCCTAGATGAGTATAAATTTTACATAAATTTAATAATCCGCTTTGCTGGAATAAAGCTATTTCTTTAATGAAATGTAGTAAGTCTGAGAATCCAAGTTGTTCTCTCTTTGCTAAGAATGACTATTTCAAGAAACCAAAATTTGTTTTAAGTTATGCATCATTGAAACTGGACAGGGATTTGATTTCACTCCAAGCTGTAAGGAAAATTTGACTGCAGGAAAAGCCACCAAAACAACAGAACTTGTCTCCATGACAGACACTGACCAGGTGCCCCAAGAGGAATAGGCCAGAGATGAAGCAGTCACAGTACAGTTTCATAGCCAGCAAAACACTGTTAAAGAGAAAAATGTCGCACATCTCACTTTTTTGCCTGACCATAAGACAAAACTATGGCATCAATTACTCTTCTTATAAATTCCTCTTATTTTGTTGATTTTTCAATCAATCTTGATTTTAACACAGTTCCTTCATGTGGCCACCTGCCCTTTTTCATATCCCAGTGATCGCACATTACAGTATTAACTATTTCCTGGTAATTTTAGCACAGCTTACAGAATTATTTTTTCTCTTAATAAATGCTGGTTTCCATAATTATTTATCATTTCAATTTCAATTCAGACTGACAGGATATCCAAAAGTTACTGCGTACCTCGTATTTTGCAATCATTTCTTCCAAACCTTCTATCTTGGACTCTTTTAGAACCGAGTAGGTTTTCACAGTATTGAAAACATCTATTATCTTCACCAGGCGTCGATTAAAAGTTTCAAATTTTCCAAAGATATACACCTCACTAAAATCAAACTGTCTTTCATCTGGATTTTGCTCCAGATTCTTTTTCATGTTGTGAAAGCAATTTTGATACTCCTAAAAATAAAGAAGTTCAAAGAAGAATTTCAAGCATGGAACAGACAATATTGCTATCAGGTAGAATAAAACTTATGCAGACAGATACGATCCCCTCTAATTCAATAATAAGTAGAATTTTGATCACTAAACAATCATTGCAACAGTATGATTTTGGGGTCACACATTTCATCAAATGAATAAATTGCACATAGATTTTTTTGTATATTCCATCCTTATGCAGTGTCATATTCTTTTCCTATTAAAACAGGACATGGGTCTACTGACCATCTACAAGACAATCCATATTTCAGTTTTCAGAGACTGAAACTAATGATTGTGTACTGAGTATTTTTACTAAGTAACTGTATTTCTAACATTACTTCTCAGAATAAAACTCTTCTGAAACTAAAATGCTGTTCCACTGTAACTTAAATTTTCCATTCTGTTTTGTTAGCTGGACACAAACTTAACTCCAAACTTGTTAAAATAAAATTATTCTCAAAGTCAAATTAAATAGGCAACAATCTTGCTGGAAATGGTTCTTTCAAGAGTAGTACTTAAAATACGAGCTTCATTATTTTCTATCACATATACATATCAATAATCATAACTGATAGGTATTAACACAAAGGGCTCAGATTTTCCTATATTGATTTTATGAAAGCTTTTGGACTTGCTAATTATCAAAACCTAATCCTTCAACATATTTTTGTGCTGCAGATGAAAAATTTGTTACATCTTTACAGAAATACACACTTTTACAGTTTGTTCTGATGGTAAGAAGTTATAAATTTACATTAATTTGTGCAATAACTATGAAAGACCTGTTGCATCAGAAAGTATCAGGATAAAATTCTATACTTGTAAACGCATGTTATTATTATGAAATGAAAAGGTAATAACAGAGAAAACCTATTGTGTGCCTTCTGATACCTATATGGAGGTTACTGAAAAGACAAAGCTAGTCTCTTTAGAGTGGAATACAGACAGTGGCCATGAGACAGTGCACTAACTGTAACAGAAAAGGTGTCCTGACTGGTTGTTAAGGAGAAAATCATTCACCCAAAGGAGAGTTAAGCAGTGGAAGATGTTGCCCAGAAAGGCTATGCAGTCTCCAGCCTCAGAGAATTCCAAAGGCAGGACTGAAGAAAGCCCTGGACAGCCATATTTGAACTCACACTTGCTTCTGCCTTGGCTTTGAGTAAGAGATCAGATTAGAAAACTGCAGAGGACCCTTCCAACCAGAATTATCTAAATTCTAAAGGGTAAAAAAATTTTAAAAAATGGAATTGTTTAAAAAAAAAAAAAAAAGCAGCCTATATTCCTAACAAGTCTAGGCAATGCAAACAGCCAATTTTTTCTATTGTTACATCATCCTTTCTAAAGATATAGCTTGTCCATTTGTCTCCAGAATACATTTAGCTCTATGAGGCTCTCCATTTCCATTTCTATCACACACAGATGAGAACAGGCTTTCTAAAGAAACTCAGACACATAGTTAAGTTAGTTTAAGTATGGAAATCCTGTTTCCAGAAGATCATCAGACACTGGACTAAATTTTCCATTACCTCTAACAAAAACAATCCAGTGTCAAAGGATATTGCTTGATTTTCCTTCATGATAACATTCCTTCCTTGTATGCAATTAATAGTCTTGCAAATCATGTTCACTTAAATCTCACTTTATGTTCTGTTTTTCTCCTGACCTTTCTACCTACCTGTTTAAGCCGAATGGCCGCATGTAGTTTTTCCATAACTCTGTCCGGAGGTTGATCCCAGATAGTGGCACTATCATTGTTTGTGATATAAGATTTACATGCTGTGATCATCTGAGTGGTCACCTAAAAGCAGTTTTAACCTTGTGAAAAATCACTTCAAGACAAAGCACTTCTTACCCTTCTTTCAGTGTCTTTCCATACCTCTTTCTCCATTGGCCTAAGACCCACAAATTAGCAATACCAAACACCAGTAACACAGATCAGATGCCTTTCTTGCCGTACCCAGACTGCAGATTACTACACTTCCACGGTGTCATTGGTTAGCTACACCCATCCTAAACCCAAACACCTTGTAATAACATTGAAATGGCACTTAGACTAAAACTTCGTAAGATTTTGGCACTTCTGAAAGAAAAGATAAACCAAGGGTCCATGAGACCGTGATAATAAAAGAAGTTGTCCCTCCAACTCTAGTTCTTTCTTCAAGCAGTGCAAAGGACATGGGAGTATAAAGGCTATGTTAACATAAGCACTTTTGCAAAGCATAGTTTATTGTAGGAAAAATTATTTTCATTAAAAAGTTCCTCAAATCTACCCATGTCAGGGTTGAGATTAGCCCTGATTTTCAAGTAGCATGAGAATTCTTACAATTCTAAATCATTCCTACTGAACTAGGTTCTAACTTCAAAGGTATATCATTATTTCCAAATCTCTCTGCATTCAAAAAATAGCATTATGCTGACCAACAGACTAGCTCTTTAATTGCTTTTTCCCTTTGTATTCCCTCTCATTCACACTGTCTGCACCTACCTTCACAAACAACGAGGAGATCTTTTCAGAGGTATTGTAATACAGGGAGACACTCTGAATCATTTTAATTGCATGTATAAGCCCTGGAATAGCATCCACCATGGACACCTGCAAAGAATCACGCAGCATCCGAACTTAGCAAAATATATCTGTTACTATGCATTAGCTCAACATCTGTTTAGAGAATCCAGGATAGTTATAAACATTGTATTCCTAATGTGTCAGACTGTTTCCCTGGGCCTCTCCTGCAGTGAATCCTGTCCTACCCTCACCACCTCTACAAGTTCAATTTGGGGAAAATAATTCTGTCATCAGCTGGCTGGAAGAACTCCAGTCAATGAGACAAATATAATATAAATAATATAATAATATAAATATAATAGTGACAAAGGCCTATTCCAAATTAATGAACATTGCATTAAGCCTCATGGTCTCTCAAGGACTGAACAATTTTCTCACAGTACTGCTTTTTATAACAAAATCTGCAATGGTGAGCACAAAGCAGGTAAAATTCAACAAGCCCTGCTCAGTGCCAGTAGCAAGCATGTCTACTTCGGCTTTGTTCTGTATCTTTAGCACACCAGTCTTTTTTTAGCGAACCTCTAATACTGGACTTGGAATCAAAAATGCAAAATAGTTTTATCATCATGCCAGAATGGAAATAAACAGACTACATCATGAGTCACATGAGGGTTGCCCAAGAATACGGTTCAGAGGTAATTTCACTTAGGAAAAAAAAAAAGATGGGCAGTCATAGCATTGAATCTTCAGGGCTTCCCATCATATTTTTCTGACTAGCAAGATGTACATAGTTACATAACTAACTTTAATAAAAGCAACCACTTGCCACCTACTACAGTGATTAATACAATCATGAAAATCCTTCCTCCTATCTTGTACTCTATATTTACAATATTATGCTTGCATAATGTATATAAGCATTATATAAAAGTGTAAGCCTAAGCATAACCTGTCCACCAATACAAAGAGGAAAACACAACCATCATCTTCTACAGTGTTTTGTTGTGTTTGTTGATTTTCTTTTTAATTTTCAAATATTTTACTTTATCCCACAGCACAGAATCCAGTTTCTTCATTAGACTGAAATCTTTTATAATCAGCTCATTAGTCAACTTTAACCTATCTGAACAGCCTCAAACTGAATATGCATAAATAAACTGCTATCTATGCAATTTCTAGACTGATTCTATAAATGACAAACTGTGTTCATTTCAGTTGTCTCCAGAGATTAATGAAAAGATTTTAAACGTTTTGCTTACAGGGTCAGTGTTGTACAATGGGTCACAATGTTTTTCCAGGGAATAGAGATAGCTCACATTATCTTTAGCTTCATTTACTGCATCTGTGATACGAATGTCCAGTGCTCTCCAATTCTAAGAATAGAAAGTTTGAAGAATAATAATTTTAAATAACATATTTCAGAAATACTATTTTGACCATACAATTTTGAGATTATTTTGTCATTAATCTTTAAATTAATTTGAAAGCACAGATCTTGTACTTCAGAGAAAGGGGGTTCCCAGTTATTTCCAAGAAATTAAACTAGATTTGAACTTTGTATATTACAATTGGTGAACATAGAAGGCAGAGGAAAATAAAAGTCAAAGATACTTCAGTATTTTGTCCACCAGCAATATTATATATATTTCCAAATTGAAGTCGGTTACACAGAACATTTCTAGTCTTTACATCAGTCACAGTGCAAAACAGAAACCTTCAGCAGCTTGGATTTAGCAGCAATGAGTACTCCAAGCACTGCTTTCACATCTGGGCTCTTCAGCTGGTCCATAAGGTAGGCGAATTTAGACAATCTTTTTTTCCAGTAATCAAGCTCTGCTCGCGGTCCAAGGTTGTCAGCTTCCTTCCTCAACTGGTCATTTTCTGCAAGAATCTTTTATCATACAATAATATTAGTGATTGATACTAATACTTTTATATGTATAGATAGATGCTATATGTATGGATAGCGTGATTTAATTCATAATTTAATTCCCAGTATTAACTCCTGTGATAAATTACCTAGCCTAGCCACCTTCTAATATACTCAGCCCTTTAATTTTGTCTGCCCTTCTTTTGGCTTGAGTTTTTTTGAGTTTGAAGTATCTCAAGAATGCTGTTACAGAAATTTTCTGCCAATAATCTACATAGCTGATTTCATAGTATGATTTTGACCATTAAATCCACTAGGAATCAAAAAATTCTTTTCTACTTCGATTTCTTGGCTAATGTGAATTGTATGGGAAACTGCTGATCACAGCCCAAACCTCTCATTGACCACCTGAGGCAAGCAATGAGTCAGCTGCAGGAGCACAGGTGAAGGTAATTCAGTTGTGCTACCAGAAGCCAGGTTCCACTCCTCCTAGATCCCATTTAAGGGCTGACTGCCATTGAGGAAGGATCTCTTTCTCTGAAGATCACTCTTTTGTGGAGTTTACTGTGAGCCCTCAACATCAGTGAGCATTTCCCATTTATTATATATTATCTTTCCATTGTGGTAATCTTAACTTCTCCAGCATCAACTTTTTCCCGTTTCCAGAGAGATGGCATTGGTTTATAAAAGTAATAGTGGTTCTTAACAATAATTTGTTCATAAATGATGAAGCCATGCTCATAAGAGGAAATGTATATTCAAGTCCCTTGGAAGACAAGACAATGTGGGAAAAAGTCTATATTAATAAGTTATTATAAGCTTAAATATAGGTGATGCTCTGCTTGCTCGTGTCTCATTGTAGAAAAGGCTTTCCTTTCCCTCAAGAAGCAGAAAATAACTAACGCTTATATATATATATGTGTGTATATATATATACACACACAAAGAAATCTACTTTTTAATTTTACTGGCACTTCTAAAAAGTACACTGACCTTACAATACTTTTAACCATGTGAAGAGGTTTCATCAATGCATGGATGAGGCAATTAGCAATAACGGGGAACTAAGCCTCCAAAAAAACCTGAATTTTCCATATAAAAATAGATGCTCTTTCTAATATTGTAAGTTAGAAAAGAAAGCACACAAAACATACAGGCAATTAATTATGACATAGGGATTAATCACATTTATCTTTATAGAAAGATAGATAGCTATATGCCAACAGGATTAACTTCAACATCTGCTAATATGCATATATAGTTATATTTCACTTCTGTCCAGTGTATTACCTGTTGAATCTGTTTGGTCCATCCTTTCATGCAGGCTTCTATTCTCTCAAGATCTTCTGTGCTGTTGGCAACCATCAGATAATCTGCAGGCCCTTTCAGACTTTTCAGATCATAAGTTTCACATTTCTTCAGACTGATCTACAACACAAGTTAAGGAACTCCTAAATGCTGAAATATTTGTGACAAATAACTCAGGAACTTTACACAGTGATTGGTTTTCTTTCTTGGGGTATCTCACTTAACCTTCTCACTTCAATTTAAAGTAAACTGTGTTGGGCCTAGAACTGAACTCAGAATCTGATCAACTCAACAACCCGGCAGCTGTGCTTTCTTGTCATTTCCTTCACAAGGACTTAACAGTTGAAGTAACTGTTTGATTTATGTTAATTGTCATGATATAAGAAAGGCCACTAAAGAACAGAAAATCTCAAAAGAACTGGCACCAGAATGAAAAAAAAAAAAAAAAAACAGAAGCAGCTGCAGAATTGTTAAAGCCATAAACTTCCACAGATGTTAAAGCCAGGGATCCACCTATATCAAGTTATTGACAACAAACAATATTTAGAAACATTGTTTCTTTTCACCAGTTTAACAAAAGCAATTACAAAAACAGTAAATTCAAGAACTCCAGACCAAGACATCTCACGGCTAGCTTGTTTCCTAGCTGCTGCTTGAATATATTACCTTCTCCAGCAGACTTTGCTGAGTTCCTGAGAGCACATTAACAAAAGATTGAAGGGAAATGAGGAACTGTTTCTTAATACTGTCATTTTGTTGATGTTCACCATGTCCAACCCAGCCATAATCCGTAATTTGTAAGGCTGGAATGAAGATTTCTAGTATCAGCTGCTCAACACTTTTTAGTAAGCCATCTCGGCCTACATCCATCATGTTAAAATTTACTTCCTGTAAAAGACATGAAATAAATATTAAAATAAAAAATAACATTTTGTCTGCATGAGTTTGTTTTTGTTTGGTGGTTTTTTTGTTGTTGTTCTTTTTTCCCAGTTCTACTGCTTAAGCATCTCAAAAATTACAAGTATGTGTAAGTTTGCTACCATTTCATGCAGTAACAACAAGAATTCTTCCTAGAATGCCCTGCAAGATTTGCAGAGGGTCATATTTTGTCATAAAAACTGAAGAAACTTCCAAAATATGAGTCCTCTGTTAATATAGTTCAGGCTACATGGAGGAGCAAGAGGACTGCAGCCTACCTCATGTAAAGCTATCCAGGTTATATTTTTGAACAATATATCTATACATATATGTATGTACATATATATAGAAATATATAACAAATATATTACAGATACCAAAAGAATTAAAAACTACAGTTGCTTCTGTTTTCCAGTTGCCCAAAGGTTATGGTCTAGGAAGAATACATGTACCCAGCTGGAGAGAGAACAGTTCACCAAATATTTGTTTTTTAGACATTCTGAAGAAGACTCTGAAGATTTCTAAGGTAAACTACATTAATCTGCCAACTATTTTCTCTTTATCAGAAGGTAGCACAGGAATTTTTCAGCAACATAATTTAACATGAAACAAACTCTATTAAAGTGTCATATATTAGATGTTTCTTCAGACTTATCTTTTTTACTGTTCAATTTGTCTTCCCTAGTTTTAAGGTATTATTTATTATCATTAAGGGCTATATAATTAATTGTGAAGAACTCTGCTGCAGAGTTTAGATGCAATTATCAACTTGGAAGCATTATTAAAGCAAAAATCTTTAAATGTTAGAAAGTATATGATTGAGTAAAAACCCAAGTCAGATCAACAATGATAACAGCCAACTTATCCAGCCTTTGCTCTTACAGTTTTTGCCTACTCGGGTAAAAATAACATAAAAAGATTTTCCTAAAAGATGGGGAAAGTTAAAACTTGCTGGCTTAGCAGTTGTACTTGAAAGTTTCCATTTAGAAGCATGTATAAAGTTTAGCAGAACATTAAATTCTCATTTAACTCATCATTCTTATTTTAGCACTCTGGTTAGTTCCTCTACAAGTATAGGATCCTCTACATTTTAATCTGTGCTCCCTACTGCTAGGATAACTTGTACTGCACTTGATTCAGCTTTATTCATATTGGACTGGCATAGATTTAATGAGCATTTCACCAGTAAAAAGTTGTTTGTGTATACCTTGTTTATACATTCATAAAAATAAAAGCATTTTTGTTTGTTTAGTGTAGAAGCTTAAAAATCCTGATACTTAGGTGTTGACCAGTTATTTTTTGTCATCTTGGATGATCACAAATTGTCATAGCATTATTTCTTCACAATGATACACTTAAAGTTGCTGCCACTGCACACTCTTAGTTCTTCCATTCCCCTCCATTTTTTCTCTGCATTTAATGTAGACCAACTGTAATTTGCTCATTTCACCATGTAAAAGACTGTCAAGTTATATGCTAAGATAAAAAACAATTTTCAACAAGATTACGCACAAAGAACAGTAGTTACTAACTCTCACCTGATAGATATTCTCAACTGTGATGGCTTTTAGAGCACTAGATCTAATGAAGAAAACACATATACCAGTAAGAGCAACTTCCTTCCCCTCTGTCACAAATATTTTAGGTTTCCTCTTCTTTGTCAAGTGAGCGTTAATTCCTGGAAAGCTAAAATGCTCTGTAGAAATAAAACAAATATTTTATAAACAATTATTATTTATTCAAAGAAAAACTTCCTAAATTGTGTATCTATGAGTCCTGATCCCTTGGTGATTCACCACATGACTTCCCAATGGATGTACACAGCAACGAGAGTCCTCAGAGCACCATTAGAATTATTTCATCTCATTTTGCCATTTTCATATCAAAAGCCTTTTATTTCTATTCATTTATTTGTTTTCTGCTCATTCTAATGAAAATTTCAGGGTCAAGGTGCTCTCCCATAGCAATCCCTCTCCATTGTGTAGTTGCAGATAATGCTCTATTGCTTAAAAAAATAAATAAATAAATAAAAATCAGCAAATGTAGTTTACCTCAAATAAGCTGTTACCAACAGCCTTTCATTAAGAAACTGCAGACCTAAGTCTAAGACAGAAAAAAATAGAAACATTTCTGGAAACAAGGAATGTCATGCCATGAAAGATTCTCGGGGAAAAATAAATGAGGGAGCTACAAAGGGCTTTCCTGCCCTTTCTTCTTCCCCAAACATGAATATGCTGCTCACAGGTTTATGCTGTTGGAAACATTTGTAAAGAGTCACCAAGAAGTAGCAAGGTCTTATCATAAACTGTCTGGGTTTTTACGTTAATTTTTTTGTTAATAGTTTTTCAGCACTGCCTGAGAGAAAAATTCACATGTGCACATACATACACTTATTTTTCAGTGAATCACTGTAATAGGATTTTTATAAATAGTTGTTGGTATCTTTAATTAAAGTACAACATCCAATCAAGGCAAAATATTACAGTGACACTCCTCCTTCCTAATTCAGTCTGATGAGCCCCACAGCAACAAGGACCTGTAAAGTGGGTACTACCTATGTGTCAGTGTTTCTGAAAGAAATTTAGGCAGCAGCCGGATAACATTTGAGATATGTCAAAGACTGGCAATAAACCAACACTAGGACAGTTGAATGGGTGGGCCAGAAAGTTTAAAGCATGCACGTTGACAGTTATGTTTTTCTTGTACATCCAGGGTAAATAAGTGAGGCTCTTAAGTCCCATGGGGCCCCTGACTGGTTCCAGTGGGAATAGCACTGGAGGCTCTGTGACAGAAGCCATGGGCAAAGGGAGGATGTCCTCGTTACAAGAGTCACAAGATGCTTCCAGGGTAAGGGATAAGGAGGCCTCCCCAGGAACTATGGCAAAATGGGAAGTTCAGGGGCAGGGGATGAGAGCAGAAGTGAAAGAAGAGTCCTTCTGACCCTAAACAGGGGCATTCCGAAGCAGTTTGTCATGTGACATGATCATGTGAGTAGATGGTCATGTGCCAAGAAATGGGGAGGGCTTCCAAGATAAGCTGATGATTTGACTGGGAGGGAGGGAGAAGAGCACTTGTCACTGTTCACTTTATGTGAAAGTTGCCCTTTTAATATCAAAAAACAATACCTCACTGTTGCACAGTAGCAATATGTAGAAGTGCACTAATAAGCTTCAGTAATTAATCAGTCCTAATTTAATGAGCAAGGACAGGTATTCCTGGGTGACGAAACTTGACCTGCTTTAAGCCCCAGTTAATAAAAACATCAGCAATTTTCTTTTGTTTGCAAACCTACTCAGAAGAAACATAACATGTTGCAGTAAACCCTATGTAGCTTTACCTGTATCAGCTGCCTCCACATCTTGATAGTAGAACATCAGATGTCGCAGACCTCCTGGGTCCAAGAATTTGTCAATGCGCTCTATCTGTTTGAGATGATGTGAAAGTATTTATCCCTGGCATATCCACTACAAAAATTTTATGTGCCCAAATTTTTAACAAAAAGTGCTTATAAATACATATCATGTTACCAATGTCTAGTACTAACATTGCACCAGAATTAGTTACTGCCTTCTTAAAAGGCTTTTTCCTGTAGCAGCACACACTACTTAATTGAATCATTCAATTCTTTTTTTTCCTTGCTGAACGTAGTTGAACATAGTCAGGCCATGTTCCTATTTATTGAAACCAGTTATGCATATGCTGCACACCATCTCTCAAACAGAGGGCATTTCTTCATTTGCCAAAGTACAGCAGCACCTCACTGAAGTCCTTCCCCCATGTTATTCTTGCCATCATTCAGCTAACTAGCTGAAAACAGAAAGCATACATTCCATACCATAGCAACAGGGAAAGCCTATATTTATTTGTACTTTAAGTATCATGCCAATTTTGCAGTTCTCCATCCACTTCAGGCTGTCATCAGTCTTCCTTGAACTATGCATTGGTTGTGCAGCCCAGGGATCTCATGTATAGGCTACACAGGAGTTGGAAGAAAGTTAATTGCTGTATGTTTAGGAAATTTTGGCTGAGCTCTCCAGAAGGGTCAAAACAACTAATAAAATTGGTAAATAAAGTGTAATAACATTTTACTCAAGAGTATTTTCCAAGTATAACAGCTGGAAATATTTTCTTCATCTAAAAATTATTCTCAGGCAATATAATTTTTCAGGAAACCAAGACAGAGATAAAATGCTAAAAGGTTGAAACAAGTTCTGTGCTTTAACTTGCATTGACAGTGTTCAGCACAGCACATTGTCCTGCCTCATACAGAATCACAGAATTGTTGTATAAGGCCTTGCGAGATTGTTAGGCTAACCTCACTTTTTGCCAATAATAGCTCTGCTCATCCAAATGCTTGTCCAAGCTGAGCCTCAAAAGCCTCCAAGGATAGAAACTCCACAACCTACTTGGCAACCTATTACCATGCCACTTTACATTCCTGGAAAAAGGATCTCCTAGTGCTTAATCTGCAACTTGTGGCTATTGCCCCTAGTTACATGATCTGCGTCTGCTGAGAACAGTTTAGCTCCATCTATAACTACTCTTCAAGCAATTCCAGGTAACTGCTTGACAACCCTTCAATCACTTGTTCTTGCTTTTCTCGTACTTCACATGCTTTATGTTCCTGACCATCTTTGTAGACTTCCACCAGATCTTTCCAATATATCCATACTGAAATGAGAATACCTACATTTTAAAACTTAAGTTTAAAATAAAAAGTGATTTATTTTCAAATCACTGTCACGGGTTATCTAGATTTACCTGTGCCCGTGACAGGGGGCAGCCGCCCCGTACAATCACAAAATACATCTCCAATGCACGTAACACTTATCTAGTAACAGCACAAACACTTATGTATTTGATGGGATCACTAGCCAGTCTATTTTGTCAAGTAGCTTTCAGCTGATTTAACTTCCTAAACTAGCTCACAATATAGTCTCAAAAATGCTGGTAGCAGTCTAGTGGAAACAACATTAATATGTAGACTAGAACAGAAAGCACTCTCCTGCATCTCTGAAACCACAAAGTCTGACAACTATCTCACTAAGTATTTGATGGTAGCATCAATTTTAAAGCACCTTCTGAGTTTCATTTAGCAAATTAATCAGGTTACCTGGTTACCATCAAGAATAGCTTCTTCTATTTCTGCTTTGTCAAGATTCACACAGGTGGCAACAATATCCAGTAGGTAATCGTGCCTGTCATCCAGCCGAGCACGTTTAGCCTCCCTTTCCTCCTTCAGCTTTTGCTGTTGTAAAACACAAAGTGCTTTGAGTTACTCAAAAATCACAATTTTGAAGACAAACATAATGAAAATCTTGGAATTCATTTTAAAAATGAACACTACTGCAGCCTTCCTTACTTGTGGTTGAAAATTTTAGGCACATAAATTCTGTTCTATTATCATATTTATCATAAAATCCATATCACCAGCCTTTTATACATTGTTTCTCATTTGTTGAAAGTCTCTCTAGGGAAAATTAAAAATAATAATAATTTTTTTTTTAAAAAAAGGTATTTTATAGGTACAGCTCCATTATCCTGTCAGTCATCTTCAATACACTTCAAGCTATTAGTTTTGGTTTTTCAGTCTATTCACATAGCACCACCAAATCAACATGGGATTGTGAACCCTCTTTGTTCCTTGTGGAAGATATTATAAGTGTTTACTAACAAAGATAAATGCTGCTGGAGGAAGCTGAGATTTCATGCATTATGTCTTAATATAATGAGAAGTAGAGCCAGCAACAAGCCTCAAGGTACTCAAGTGTTTATAAATGTGCTTAACTATTGCTATTATACCATACTTCTAGCAGTACGCCTACTCTTCTAATTAAATTGAATTCCCATATCTAAGACACCTCATTATATTGTAGACAAAATAGCCTACTGAAGTAGTTACTGCTACTATTGTGCTTTTGGATTACAAGACTTGATATAATTTCATATTCAAAAGAAATTTAGAATTATTGGTATTAAGTTCAATCTTTATTTCCTTGGTGACTGTCAAAAATCTAATAAGTGTAAGAAGTATGCACAAGTGATTTATCTGCAGGCTTCTGTAGAGCTAATAGGACCTGCATAATACTCTTTATACCATTATGTACATTTCTTTGCTACTTCCTGAAGGAATTTTCAGATATTTGGTAAACTCATAATTGCTAGGGTATCTGCATAAATGCTGAATGTACTGGAAATGCTTTTCCAGATTAAAGACAAATATACAAATAGCATTTCTTACACAGACATGCCTGAAGAGTGCATAGTACATTAGTTTGTGTACATATTTTATGCTGTTTTAGCTATGTTTTAGATGTAGGTCTTGCCTATATCTCAAAGAAGGGATTAATTTTTTCTGCTAATTAAATAGAAAAAGCAACCATTTCTTGGCCAAATCTGCTCACACAAGAACTATTTCAACAGCTTTAGCACAACTGGCTGTGCATCTTGAGCACAGAAAAATATAAGCACTAAGCCAATTAGTTTCTCTTTAATTTACCAAAAAAATATTTTTATTTTGCTCAAAACACAGTCAGATTAATTTTTGTACTCTGCAATGTTTTCAGCACAGAGTTCCAGATACATTGCAGCAAACAAAATTCATCTTACACAGGTTATCATTTCTCTCATATACTCCACCCATACCTATAAACCCTTCGTGTGCTCACAGCCTCCACTTATCCCCCAAGCTGCTGTTTATTTAGGCTGAAATCATGAGTACTTTCTCAAACTACACAATCATGTCTCAATGTTAATTTCACTTCTGCTAATGTTTTCTAATTCAATCCGATAATTGCAGTCTCCCAAGTCCTATAGCATACCTTTTAACTGTTGTGTATAGAAGTTCACATAGAATTGAGCAATATTTGATGTCTAAGCATTTGTTAGTACATCATAAATCTCTAAAAGATCAATTAACCATCCCTAGAGAACACAGACAATTAGCAAGATAGAAAAGCTACAGTTCTCAAAAAGCTAAGACATTCACTTGCGTTCATCATGTGTCACTTTTGTAAGGCATTTGCATTGTTCTGGTGGATATCTCCCTAATTAATGTCAGTTACATGTGTTTTTTTTCCCTGTTAAATTTTTCTCTGGTAATTTTTCCCTGATAGTTCTCTGCAAAACAGCTCAAGAACACGCACAGTCTGTCATGCTTCCATATCTTGATAATCTACTACTTCTAAAAATATTTTCTCTTCCTCAGTTAAGGTGTTCTCTAACAAATAAGCAAGTTTACATACTTCAGATGAACACAATCTAAGAGAACGCTGAAAGAGCGAGGTTTGAAGGTGCTCACTGCTCACACACATATACTACTGTTTGTACATTTAAGTGAGAAATTGTTGGTATGCATAGTAACCTGTAGAAGCAAACCCCAAAGAGTATCAGCTGATCAAGGTCATACAACAAAGCCTATTCATAACGTTTAGCTGCCTGGGGGAAGTGAGATTTCCATTACCAAGAGATTAATCCTTTCTCACTCAGATATCTTGAAGGATTGACCATGTTTTTATATAGTACATCTTAACATTAGTTCTTCATTTAAAGAACAGCAACACAGCCACTTTTCATTTGTAGGGTCTTCTCTCTCCTCCATCTCCTTGCCCTTACCTAAGAAAGTAATAAAATCTATATTATACAGACTGTGTTCTGCAGTTAAAATAATTAAAAGGTCCTCTGGATCATTAGTCCAGCTGTAATTACTAACTTGCTTTAACCTGGAGTTTTTCAAGAAAAGTTTAGATGTGGCACTGTGGTACATGGGTTAGTGGGTACAGTGGTGATGGATGGGGTGGATGGTTAGACTAGGTGATCTTTAGCAGTCTTTTTCAACCTTAATGATTCGGTGAATCTACTTTATACAAACTTTTAAATTTCTAATAGCTAGATACCAATGCTTCAGCACAGGAAACAGATTTCAGTAGGCATCTACTCCTCAAACAGAATAAATAAACGATTCTTAAGTCCATTTTGATACTTGTTTAAACCCATAAACATAACATCCTCAGTCTGAAGCAACAAATGAGTAGCAAGTTAAAATTTTTAAAACAATTCAAGTTCAATAGTAAAAGAGTCAAAACACGAGAGTTCTATTGTCAATCTACTATCTTATCTGGAATGTATTTAACCAACATTATAATCCTCTGTATCTCCCTCAACATGTTAAGATGCTTTATATTGCTCATGGATTTCACTGTAGAAGAAGTGAACTGCAAACAATTTTCTTACAATTTTTGAGTACTCTGACTTTTCAGCAGGGATACAACTACTCATTTTCTCATCTCCAAAAAACATGCACCCTACAGAATCAAAGTAGTCTCCTCAACTGGCTCTTAGATGACAAATATCAAGCAGAGCTTCCAACACTTGTTAAAACATTTTATTAGCACAAGAAGAATTTGTTAAAATAGCCAGTTTCCAAGATTAAGTACAAGGGTCTTCTATTGTAGCAACAGCAACAGTGGATCACTTCCCCTGGTACAGATTTTTACAAGTGTGGCATACAGGTTCCTGTTCATGATTGATGAAAAAGCATAGCTAATTGTGGTGACTGTGTTGAAAAATAGTGTTTTGTAGCTAAGAATTTGCTCTATCAAAGAGTGTTATTGTGTTCTCTGTACCTGTTTTAGTTTCCAAGGAAATAAACAGCAGGTATTTTTGAGCAAATCATGTATGAATACCTCTGAGTACAAACTTGCCTTTCCAAACAAATTGTGCAACTAAGCCTTGGTTGATATCCTACCAATTAACTTATCAGACTGGTTGATCCATTTACAAGACTAGATGAACAAAAGAACACCTGCCTCTGACATACACCTATCCCAAATGCTGTATTTTGCTTTCAAAAACAATGTGTAATTAGAGTGTTTTATGAAATACCATTCACTTATAGTATTTTAAAACATATGTTAAAACAGACCCTCCACCCCAGTTCAAGCATTTACTCAAGCTACATCATTACTAGTCTGGACTTAATCCACAGTTCTGTTTTCCTTACCTTTATAACTCTGCCAATGCTCTGCTTCCAAAGTTGCTTTCTTCCAGCTCTAAACATTTTACTATTTAATACAAACATTTTCCATATAAGCCTTAAACTATGATATAAGATTCTTCATTCATCAGTTTGCACTCTCCCCCCAGCTGTTTGTTCACATTTGTTTCATTCCTGTTCTGTAGGAATACCAAAAGAAAAACCAAAAACTAGAAAATACGGTAAAGACCTAAAAAGTTAACAATTACTAAGCTTAGCTCTGCATCATTTTTTCTTCCTCCTTAATTCAGTCCTAATATGCATTTAAGTTACTTGAAGACTGAACTTAGAAACTAGAGAATATACTGCCTGTGGTTCTGCAGTTGAAAACCACTGCTACCAACCTCAGTGTTGTTAAGGTGATATTGTTTATATATAAACACCACTCAATACAATTCATCATGCTCAAGGGCAACATAACCATTTGCAAAAGTCAATATCTGATTTGTGTTTAGCCTTCTTAAGTAATCCTCATGTCAACAGACATCTTTGTTTCCTTGTCACAGGTGACTGTTTAAATATATAGCAACAGCAGTCAAGCAGTTTTCAAATAGCTATTACCTACAGACTACTAAACTATCACGTTTTTATTTATAGTTTTTATACAAGCAAACTCAGTCTCAGTTATTTTTCAGTTGTAAATTGGGTGCTTAATGAAACTGTTTTTCTTCAGCAATGAACATTGGGGTTTTTCTTCTCAAAAAAAAAAAAAAAAAAAAAATCAGACACCTTGCTAGAGTTAGGACAAAGAATAACTATTGCCTTCCCTTTCTTCATACAGTAATAATCTTGTCATAGAAAATAATCAGGTTGGTCGCACAAGATGTGACACTAAGAAATCTTTTTTGGTGGTTGGCAGTCATTGTTTTGGTTCTCCATGTGCCATTACATGTCTTTCAGAACATTAAGTTCTTGTATTAGCTGCTAGATTATGAAAGTTCATTTCACCATGCTAAGATTTTTTTGATGGCGTTATAATGCAGAGCTCCAGCAGTGAGTTTTCTTTCATTATGGGTAATTAGCTGCCATCTCGTGGTTGAGAGCCTTAAGTGCACATTATATTTATGCTGTTTTTCAAAGACCATGAAACAGAGCTGTGGTAATATTTGAAAAGTGAAATACAAAGTTGTCTTTTATGGACATGATCACTTATAGATCACAGATAATTATCCACACTAAATAAAAGTGGCAGAACTTAAAGAAAAGCCTATCACTCTCTGCTGTACTATTTTAATATAACTGCAATGAAAGCAATCAAAGCTCAAGGTAGACTTTCTTAATGCACTTGAGCTTCCTTAAAAGTCAAACAAGCTGAGGTTTCAATATCTTTAACTGAGACAAGGATTTTTAAAGCTGCTTTGTTAAACAAAACCAAAGCTTCAACGTATTCAATCAATCATTGCTGAAAAATACTATTTCTACTGAATCAGAATATCTCTTCAACCTACTTGTTTGATTAGATAAAAGATATGGCTAAGGTAAATAATGTCATCTTGCTTCTGAACAGGCAGAATTTTACTATCATGTAGGAAGAATGAGTGTAATTCCCTGTTTTGTTTTATGCGAGACATTAGTTCTCCAGGCTCTGTTTGCCTATTTCCTGCACTGCTAAGAAAATAAAATTCAATTTAAAATGCTGTAAAAAATACTGAATATTTAAATAGACAGAAGCATATCAACACCTAAAATAAATTAATTACCCTTCTATTACAAACATCCAATCTATTACAGGAATAGATAGGATGTTTGGGTCCTACCAAATAATTACTAATTCAAACTATCAGATTGGCAGCCACTACAGCAGGGATATTTCATAAATAAAGCATTCTGAGGGACAGACAGATTTCAGTTCAAGTAACCAGGCAAGTAATATATTTTCCATTAGAGCTACAGAATCTCTCACCCTCTCTGCCCTTTCCTACTATCAGTTATTCTTGGATATTGTGGCCATCATGTTCTTCAAGCACCCCTAAAACATCCTTGCTACCTCAGGTAGCACTGTCTAATGAGAAGGATAAATCCTCAACATGTAATTTAAGACTGAGAGAGAAACAAGGTCCAGAGTCATTGGAAGCTGGAGACAGAGCTAAAATTGAACAGCTGTGAAAAAAGCATGTTTAGAAATATCTGACCCTTGAAAAAGAGGACAAGAGGGGAGTTTTTAAAAGCAGCCTGAAGAAAAGCTAGTAGCCATTGAAAAGCATGCAGTTTCAATCAATATATTCACTTGATAAAATGCCAGGAGCCCTGCATCCTCAAAGCATATGACAGAGCAGAGGCTGCCTGCAGAGCAGAATAAAAATGTTGTCAACACTCCTGTTGACCTCTAAGAAGGAGCTTTCCTTGTTCATTTTAAAAGGTCTAAATTACATCTAATTTTAGTATAAGCAGTTATGCCCACACTGATGGGTAACTAGCACTACCAGAACAGCAGATTCAAAGAGCAACACTAAAAGTGTGTCAGCCACCAAATATGTGGTTCTATAATAAGTCTGAGTTGTGCTCTGGCCTACCTCTCTACAACCATGATCAGCTAACCTGTTCAACCCATTCAGGGTTCCATTCACATATTGATTTACATGTCAGTGGGTCACGGTAAAACTCACCAGAGGAGGAAATAAAAAAAAAAAAAAACAATATTGAAACTACTAAAGGAAGAAAAAAATACTGAAACAACAAAGCATCTAATTCTGACCAACTATGTGATATCTATGCAGCTACTAGAAGCTTCTACACCAAAATTCTGCAACATGGCAGCAATATCTGAGATTATGACACTATTTCTTTGACATGTTTCTAAGAAACTTGCCAGCAATCAAAACAGAGGTCATGTCATGAGTTCTGGAATGGACAATATTGTGAATGTGGGGGATGCAGTTCCTGTCTTCATTGTTCTGCAAGGCATTTCCCTTCCACAGAAAGGGAAGACGCACCTATTCATTTGTATTTCAAGGTCAACAAAAGAGTGCTTTCAATAAATTCATCTCCAGTAGTTAGCTGTAAAAAAGCTGCAAATGCAGATGAACATTTTATAGCATCTCATATGCTCTTATTTGCACCTCCAGTCCCCAGACTTTGGCCATTTTTGTTAGATACAGAGCTGTCACAGATACTTTACAGAAGCTTGCTTATCCCTCTTGATGGGGCAAGGTGCAATCTGCCCACTTAGTTCACTACAAATGCAGTGCTTATGATATATTATCTCGCATCAGATGACATGTTCTGCAGTACAGCCATCCATTCTTTCTACATTTTTATATAAAAATATAATTTCACTACTACAACAGCAATACTTCAAAGCATCACAACAGATACTTCCAAGTCATGAGGAATTTTAAGAAGATAATTCCCAATTTGTTATGAACATTCTTCTTGTTCTCCATTCACAGGCATAGATGTAACATTAATATGCAAGATTATGACCTTCTAACAAGTCTAAGCAGGAACGACAGTGATGAAACTCAGACACTGAATTTGTGTGCTCCTTTGTTGGTTTCAGTACAGTCAGCTCAATCTTTCAGTTGAGCTCTCAAAGTATGCAGCTACTTTACAATCCTTGAGGGCTCCTGCTGGAGGAAGGTTTACTTTAACTACTGTGAAAAGAGTTCCAGAATAAGAAAAACACTTGAACTCTGAATGAACATATCTGTACCCTACACAGCAGAAAGTACTATACTAGTTGGTCCATGATGACAAAAATTATGTTGAAAATTACTGTATTACAATGATGGTTACCAACAACTCTATCAGATTTCATTATTACACAAATTAACAAATTTGAGTTGTAGACTTCCAAAACAAATTTCTAATATATATATGCTCACTAGCTTCCAACTAGAATACTATGGAAATGTCATCAGTCAAAGTTGTATTGTAAAAATTCCTTTAGCTTGAGGTTATTTTGCAAAGTCTTTGAGTTATACTATCAACTCACAAGTACTCAGTTCCTTTAAAAGCTTTTCCTTCAGGCTTTGTTTGCTCTATATCATGCTTCTTCAGATTTATGCAGATTAGAACCGTGTTCCATCTCTATTCCACAGGCATTTGTTCATGCTAGCTTCTTCATCCCTCTACCTCGCAGTAACATATTGCTACACTACATAGCAGTGAAAATATGTATCCATTCCTAATCCAATCTAAGCATACTTTCTTTCTGCAGGAATCTCGAGATGTGCTTTTTATCATCATTTCTCTGTAAGAATTGATTGTCTCACTCTATGATATGCAAACAAGTCAGTACATTACCAGAAACATAGTAAGTATATCCTGATCCTTCCTAGAGCTGAAATTTCAACTTCTTGATCAGTAAAACAGAAGCTGTAGTGCTGTATTCCCATAGATTGCTTTGTATTTATGCCATGTGGGGTCAACAATTTGATGCTAAGAAGTGCTGTTCGTGTATATTTTCTAGAAAGCCATGAAACATTTCGTTTCCATGATTTGCAGAATATAAGTATTTTAAACAAAGTATTTAACTTCAAGAAAAGGAAAAAAAAAAAAAAAAAAAAAAAAAAAAAAAAAAAAGACTATTTTTACTGTAAAGAACTGCTAATTATTTGTGTAGCATGTAGTGTTAAGCCAAGTAGCATTTCTGTTCTATCTGCTTCATGTTTGGAGATAACATTCTCTCCAGTGGGCTTTCAACAGGCCATATCAATGTGAACAATTGTGTCTTACAGAAACGTTGCTTTTGCTTTTCCACTTTCAAGGCAACAGAGAGACAGCACATCATCTGTACATCCAAGAGCTGAAGAACTGGTATGGCTGTGTTTTGAATTGCATCTCTGCTCTATAACTACTTAAGCATCTCACAATCTAAGAGTTAGCCACTCTTCATGGCTCTAAGTATGGGTCTCCAAGACTTAACATCGGATCATGTGTTATCATTTCTCTCCCTTTTAAGTCTAAGGTGGCATCAAGCCTAACAAACACATATGATACTTACAGACACATTTTGTAAAAGTGAAAATTTGTCTGATATTTTTGCTACTACTGACAACTATGCAACTCATGTAAGATCTTATGCTGGAGACCTGGATGCTAGCTAAGCATATAACATGTTTGCTCACATTAGGCAAAGCAGACCATGTAACAATCAGAGAATCACAGTATAGAATCATAGAATGGTTTGGGTTGGAAGGGACATCTAAGATCAGCTAGTTCCAACTCCCTGCTATAGGCAGGGACACCTCCCTCTAGACCAGGTTTTCAAAGTCCCATCCAGCCTGGCCTTGAACGCTTCCAGGGATGGGGCATCCACAACCTCACTGGGCAACCTGTTCCAGTGTCTCACCACCCTTACAGCACAGAATTTCTTCCTGATATCTAATCTAAATCTACCCTCTCCCAGTTTAAAGCCATTTCCCCTCATCCTGTTGCGATGTGCTCTTATTAAAAGTCTCTCCCCAGCTTTCCTGTAGGCCTCCTTCAGGCACAGGAAGGCCGCTCCTGTGAGGTCCCCCAGAGCCTTCTCTTCTCCAGGCAGAAGAGTTCCAGCTCTCTCAGCCTATCCCTATACAGGAGGTGCTCCAGCCCTCTGATCATCTTTGTGGTCCTCCTCTGGACCCACTCCAGCAGCTCCATGTCCTTTCATTGTGGGCCCCAGAACTGGACACAGTACTCCAGGTGGGGTCATATGAGATTAGAGAGATAGAATCACCTCCCACAAACAGAGAGATAAGTCAAATAAATAGATAAATAAAATTATTTATTTTCATTGCATATTTAAAGATATGGTCTGTCTTTGCACACATTTTTTTCTTTTCACTTTCTGTAGCTGAAACCATCTCTCATTGTGTCTTTGCAAGTGTCCTTAGAAAGTCACAAATCATGCAGCTTTCTTCCCTATTCAGTTTTGGTGTACATTGCTGAATACGGGATTATTCTTAGGAAAGACATGCTATGGTATGACTGCTGAAACACGTCTGAACAAAAATCTCCAGCCCACGAAGGCATTAAATATTAGATATAATCAGACTGTACACTGAATTCAAAATAAAAAATGACTATATAGTCCCACAGCTAGATATCCATGAAAGCAAAAAGAAAATGAGGCAGTCAGATTTTCAGCTGAATAATGCTATGATCAAAGTGTAACTTTTTAATAGTTTCTCTTGTGATTTTTGCAGCTGTACAGAAACATTAGCCAGTTGGTGTTTGGATTCATCCTGGAATTACTTTAAAAGTTAAGTTAGGTGTATTTGTATTGCTGTAATATTACGGGAATCGAAGGGAATCCAACCGTCCCTCAACACTGGGAACTACATGCAAGTACTTCGAGTTCTGGAAGGCATCAGTGAGGTCTCCCCAGAACCTTCTGTTCTCCAAGCTAAACAAGACCAACTCTCTCAAGCTTTCCCCATAGGAGAGGTGCTCCACATCGTATTCTCTTTTCCCAGTAGCCCCCTAAAGCATCCCCTTTCCCTCTTCCTGTGAGAGCTACAGCTTAGATCTTATGCCTGAAGTCTCATCACCAACTATTGCCAACAGCTGCCCAGGAGATAATTTTGTCTGGTTTGTAACAGTATGTGAATTCTATTACAGAGATAGCTTCTCAGAGAGATGGCACCACGGAAGTCACCTCCTCTGACCTTCTTTTATCAAACCACAGCTATCTCGGGAAACACAAGCAGGTACCTAGTAGCTGCTAAGCTCTACGGAACGAGCACGGGAGAGCAGAATACACGCCATGTGAACAGTCCTAGCGGGACGCAAACTTTATCTTCCGCTTCAGACGCTGACATGAGTCCCTCACCAGCACGACCTCCTCTACACACTGTGCCCCGGGGCCGCCCACGGGACCCCGTTTGTTTTCCTCCCCCGCCCCGCACCTGCACCTCCTTGCCGCTCTCCAGCGGCGTCGTGGCCAAGCCGGGAGCCTCGTGGCGGCAGACCGACCCCACTGGGGTCTGCACCCCGGGAAGGCGCCGGTCCGAGGGTGAGGTGACCGTACCCAGCCGTCGCCGCCGCTGCTGCTGCCCCTCCGCCGCCATCGCCTGCCGCCGTTGCTATGACGAGGGGCTCTGCGGCCGCCACCGCCGCCCCCTGTCGACCCCAGAGGGCCGCAGCTCCGCGGTGGGCGGGCTTGAGGCCGTCATCGCTGTGTGGTGGCCCGGCCTTCCAGGCTGTGCTGCTGTTTCTCTCCCATAACCTGCAAGTGAAAATAAAGATCTCTGACACCTGGTTACACAGAGCAATCTGTTAATTGCCTGTCTATAAACCAAACGTGTTTGTAAACAAAGGGGTGGATGAGGAGATCTCCTTCCCTTCAACTTCTTGACAGGAGGAAGAAATTAGGGTGGTACACTACAGGAAATGCACAACAGTACAGAAAGCTATCTAAGATTAAATATACATGAACAGCAGACTAATTATGTGCAACCTGACACTGAGGCATTAGCAGCTTTTGCTCACCTGGATTCTATGTCCACACAACAGCTGAAAACTAAGAGTGAAAAGCAGACAATAGATTCAGGAGCAAAAAAAAAAAAAAACAAACCTGAGGTTCTTTGTGAAATTGGTAAGAAACCCAAACCAGAGGCTGATATTTCGCCATCTCTCCCACTCCTTTTGATGCACCTGAGGAGTCAGGAGCCTCCTGATCATCTTTCAGTGGAAATGTGCACACACAGGGCTGCAGCAGACCTGCAGATACTCAATGTCTTGGCCCAGCCATTCCTTAACAATCTCTAACAGGAATTTCCAGCTTGCTCTTAAAAAAATAAATCTGGAAGGTAGAGACTACAGAAACCACCCAGAGAGCCTGAACCAGATCTCATTTTGTCCATTTCATTAGTTCGTTACTAACATCAATTATTCCTTCAGAGTAGACATTTTGTCATCTTTTCTTCAGTGACTAGACAGAAAAAATACACCTTCCTAATCGTAATTTTTAGTGTGTTTGTTGTGAGTTATCCCTGAGAGGATAGCTAAGCCCCACACAGCTGTCCTCTCACTTCTCTCCCATGGAAAATGTTGTTTGCTCCCTACATTTGTTTTCTCCTGGAAAGAAGCTGATTGATTTCACCAAGAGCAAATGATTTCAGCATTTCTTTGGAATTCCTTGATTCTGTTGTGTATGAGTGTGTATGAAACATGACATGTGAAGGATGTTCCTAGAAGCCATAGAGAAGAAGGAACAGCTTCTTGCTAATGGTTCAAATTTAGCATTTTAAATCACAAGCAGACAGTATCTACTCCTTTTTTGATTGATTCTGTATTCTTTTTGATAGCCAAAGGATTTCACATACAATTCTTCAAGTCCCTGAGATTCTACCATTCATTACAGATAGTTCTCAAAAATCAATAAATACCTGATCTCAGTTTGGAGACTGTTCTCAGTCAAAAGCATATTTCATTTCCCAGATTGTTTTGTTTCTTTGCTTCAGTGTGCACGTGTGTGATCTTTTTGTGAGACAGGGTTTTTGTTTATTTGTTTGCTTATTTGTTTGTTTGTTTTGGACGGAAGTTGATATTTTGTAATAGCTCTCAATTATGTAAATATTTCACAATATTTCTTGAATGTGATCCTTGGCTATTCTGGCTGTATTCGTACATCTTTTTATTACAGACATGTCAGCTATAGCAATTTATAAAGGCCAAAGAAAAAAGCACTAAATATTGTGGTGTTCCCTAAGCCACTAATTGTTGCTATATACTTTGCTCATTCTGCGTCACTCCTTTTTTGTTTCCTCTCTCCTTGGTTTGTTCATTATAAACATTTCAATATTTCACACTCCTCCTTATCACTAATGTTTTCTCTATAATTTTTTGTAACTCTTGGGACAAACATATCATCTCTTCATTGAGACTGTAGTATCAGTAATGGTACCGAAGGTTCCACTGTAATGCAGAATCACAGAAGTACTGAAACAGAGGGGACCTATGGAGTCTGTCTATTCCAAACCACAGCTCAAAGCAGGTCAACAAGAAACAGATTGCCCAGGACTATGTTGAGGTTTTAATATCTCTATTGGTGGAGATTTAAAATATCTTAGCAACCTGTTACACTGCTTTGCCACCTTCATAGTACATTTTTTGGCTCTCCTTTCAGGTGTTTATACACACTGATAGGATCCCTCTGAACCTTCCCTTCACCAGTCTGAGCAGTCCCAACTTTCCTAGCCTCTCCTCATATGACAGGTGCTCCAGTCCATTAATCATCTTTGTGGGCATTGCTTCTCTTATTCCAATAAGTTCATGTGTCTCTTGCACTAGGGAGCCAAGAAATGGACATGATATTCCAGATGTAGCCTCACTATGTGTGAATCAAAAGGAAGGATCATGTCCCTTGACTTGCAGGCAGTGTTATTCCTAATGCAGACTGTGATGCAGCTGGTGATTTTTTTTACTTCAAGAGCACACTTCTGGCCCATAGTCCACCAAGAACAACAAGTCCGTATCTTCAAAGTTGCTTTAGAGTTGGTCAGTCCCTGAATTGTGTGTGACATTATTTCTCCCCAGGTGCAGAATTTCATATATCCTTTTGTTGAACTTTAGGAAATTCCTGTTGTGCCCTACCTCCAACCTGTTGAGGGCCCCTTAAAGGATGGCACAGACACCTTGTCCCTTCCAGATTTGTATCATCCACACATTCTCTGAGGGCCTCATCATTTAGACCATTGATGAAGAGGTTAAATTATATGTGACTCCTGGAGTATACCACTTTTGACAGTTTTTCACTTGGATTTTGTGCTGCTGACCACAACAAGCTGAGCTTGGCAACTCTACCATTTTCCTGTCCATCTCAGTTTGAATTTCTCTAGCCCATACTTTATTAATTTGTGAATGTCTTAGAGGAGATAGTCCCATAACCAAAGTTGGACAGTAGAATCAAGATAAACAACAACCACTGCTCTTTTCTCATCCAGTGAACTATTGACATCCTTGTAAATGGATGTCAGGCTGTTTATCTATGCACAGTGTTGATGCTTTCAAAAACAGAACTCTATTTCACTGAGATAATTACTATCACACATTTCTATAACTGAAGTTTGTTGCACATGTTTGACAGCTATTACCTACAGAAAAGGTTTAAGCATATAAATATTTTTTGTTCCAATTTTAATTTATAGAAAAAAAAAAACCCACAACGTTCCAGATGTTGCTTAACTAACTCTGGGTTGAATGAAAGGATTGTTCAGACATTACACTCTTGCTCGTGTGTCTAAGCAAACTCAAGATGCCTTTGACATTTAAATCTATCAAGCTTTTATGATACTCACAACATTCAAATCTTATCCTGTTTTTCATTACCCTTTTACTTGAATCCAGCGGAATAAAAAAATCAATTTGCTTGCCTCTATCTGAAGTCGTGAACAAAATAAAAATAAATAAATGAATTAAATGAGAATAATCGTAGTTTTCATGTTTTTATATAAACTGACCACTAGAGGGAGAGATAGTCCCAGACACTCGAATACATCTAATTCTAGATCGAAGAGGCTCTAAATCCTAATTTGTTTTCTGTCTCTGTCACCATGACCACAAGTGCAAAATCTACTCTTTCCTTTACAGTACAAGTGTTCAGTTACAACAGTTGCTTTTCTGTCCATGTACTGTGGCCATGGAAAAAAAAAAAAAAAAAAAAAAAAAAAAGAATCTAGTGATATCTTAATGATAACGGTGATGTTAACTCTACCTCTGTTAGCCAGATTAGGGTGGATCTACAGCAGTTGCTAGACCACAGTATTCAAGGTAAGACAGGCTTGTATTGTATCCGAAAGCAATTAAAACTAATGGTTCTCAATAGAAGAGGTACATAGCAATTATCCATCTCTCTGATGCCAATAAAATTAATCAAACAGAATAGAACTATGATAAAATCTTCACACATCCATGGTCACATTTGGCTACATGAGGAATTACTTTATATTTTATTATAATTTATTGGGCAAATTAATGAGACTGATGTAGAACTGTACCTCGTTACAGTTCCTGAAAGGCAATCTGTCAAACAATATCAAGGAAGAAGTACTCTAGCAGAGTCCATCCACATGCCATTCTGGGCATTCCAGGAGTTCCCTAGTCTCATTTGTTCCTCCATCAATCAAGGCACAGGAATGGCAGGCCTGCAGAGACTTAAATCCACCACAATTATGATCATAATCTTAGTAAAGAAAAGAAAGAACATTTTGTCCATTGGCATCCAAGAAGTGACCAGAAGGAACAAGCTGATTTTTTTATTATTTATTCATGGTTTTTTGAATGGATGACGTAAACAACTGGAACTTTTCTCTGTAAAGATAAACTGGTAATTTACATGTCTCTTGGACATGATTGTCATATAGCAAAAATTAGCTTACTATCAGACGAGGAAAAATATATATGGACATAATAGATATATCAAGACAGGAGGTCTAAGAAGAAAACATAATGAGAAATTGCAATTGTGATTTGAAAGGTCAAGAATTGGTAACTAGAAAATGTCACTGATGTTATAGTCCATCTCAGAAGCAGACCAGATGTTGTTTTTATGAAGAATGTTTGGGCTTACAGAGAGATGAATAACAAGAGAATGGGAAAGTACCCCATAGTTGGAATCATGAATCTGATACATAGTAGAACCACACTGAGAGTAACATAGAGATGCGCTGTGAAGGAGTGCTCTTCTATCCCTCCTTACGGGTTCTCTAAAAAGGAAGGCCCAACAGGCAGAGCAGAGAGATAAGGCAGAGCAATGAGAGCAGCAGAGCAGTGCTTGTAGAACTGACCCAAAAGTATTCATGCTGAGAAAAATGAGAGGAAGCTCTAAATTAATTAGTGTTGTTCCTGAGGGGTTGAGAACCTTTTCATTAGGAAAACTATCTGGTAGTGGGAATGCTTGTTGTTACAGTAGCTATAACTGATGTGATGGGAGGATATGAGAGTCTGTATGTGATTGCTTTCCAGCTGCTAAAGTAAGCCTCTAAAAGAAAAAACAGCAACAACAACAAAACCTTAAATATATGACATTTGAACAAAGTAGAGAATATATAGATGTCTACATGGCTGCAACCAAACAAATTAATCCTACTTCTAACATTCAGCCCTTCACTGCCAAGGAAAATCATACTAGAGAAGAATACTGAGTCTACAAAGAGAAGAGGACAAAACACTTGTTAGTGTGAAAGCCAAGGAACTCACAGAAAGTTAGTATTTAACTGGGGATAATACATGTAAAATAACAGGAAGGAGCTTATCTTTGACAAATCAGACTGTTTTTGAAAAACAAAACTGAATAACTGTGATTCTAATTTATCTGGTCTTTTACAGCATTTTTCCCATGCAACCTCTTTAAAGAGCTTGTCACAGCCTCATTACAATTAATAAGGGTTAGTAAGCACAGAAAAAGAGTTAGCATGAATAGCAAAGGCAGAGAGCAATAGTGTAAAATAAGAATTTGAGCAGGAGAAGTATGAATAACTGTGTGCCACAGAGACCAGTAATGACTGGGAGTGACTTCATTCCTCACATACACATCTTTGGCCAGGGTGAAGGAATATGGACATAAGGGAGTGAAATCCGCTCATGACACATAACTGGGCAGAGATTCAACACAAGGGAAAAGAGTAATAAACATCAGAAAGTCTTGGGCAGACCTGGAGCAACAGGATATGAGATACTTCTGCACTTTAACTGAGAGAAATGGTGACAATGAAGACTGGAAGAGTAAAAACATCATAGCACTGCCTCTAAACTACACTTCTCCCAAACTTTTTGACAACCAAATACAGTGAGGCAGCACTGGTGCTGGTGCTAAGGTTGGAAATTCTCAGGAGTTTAGAGCTGGGCACAAGTCCAGACATACTATCAGCATCAGAATAGATAGAGAATTTTTGAAAAATTTTATGGATATAAGCCTGTTTGTTTTTTTTTTATATGACAAAAAGAAAACATGATGTAGGAGTCCAACACTACCTCTATGCACAAGAGTCTATGGCTTTGACTGTTTAAAACTCCTTAGTAATTTCATTTTGCTATTTAACAAGAGTATGTAGAACATGTGCCACAAAGTTCATTGTTGTGCCACAGAGGCTTCTTTGTTCATATTTTTAGACCATCCAAATATTTGTTTACACATTTCCTGTGGAGAACATGCCCTCTGTAGCACTGCTTCTACATCAGCCCACTCCCGATTTATTTTAGTATCCACCAGCTGATGGGGGACAGATGGGTGCAGGTTGCAAGCAGAGGAATGTTGCCCTGCCTCTGATGGCAGTGAAAGGCATGCAGATCGCCTCCACCAAACAGGTTTTGGGAAGGGGGCCAGAGTGACTTCCCTGGTCACCAAAAGATTTAGAGACCAACAGAAGAGTTGAGGAAAGGCTGACAGCCTTGGAATGGAAGGTTCAAGTCACTGAGAAGCTGTTTCTCAAGATCCCTTCCTAGAGAGACTGCATAGAGTAGAGAGAACAGAGACACTTCCATACAATTATGTAATACTAATATGAAAATTGATGTATAATTTGTTCTGTCTGTAAACCTTTCCTACTACTCCCATCTCCACCTCTGACTATGGCATTTAAATTTAACACTTGCCTTCACAGACTGGGAATCACAATTGGGATGAGCACATTTTTGATTAGCACTTTGTGAAGTTAATAGAGTCTAATCTGCACCAATGTCTGCAGTATTTTTTTGTGTGCAACACAAGCTGGTTTGGCCTGTGAACTTTCTCTTTTCTGCCTATGATGGTAGAAAATACCTCCATGCTAAGATATGTTTGTCTGTGTCTCCTGATTCAGGTGTCCTGCCCAACCTCTCAGGAGATCAGAGCAGCTGTAGTAGAGTTTCTTCAGCCAAGCTACGCTGTCCACATCCAGCCTATACAATTGGTAGGGAAGGAAGCAGAAGAGAGCCTTCTGAGAGCTTCACTTAGTGCCGCCAATTTGGACAGATGGCTGAATCCCTTGCTGTAGCAGAGTCAAGTCAAAGAGTAAGGATCTAACCCCACAGCTTTCTTTGGGAAGCATGGACAGTCTCACAGATAAATGCTTTGAAAGACTGAGACTTTAGGAAACAGAGAGTTTTAAAGTAGAAATTCTTCTAATGCTTCTAATGCTATTTGCAAATTCAATTTATAGTCACTGAATCCTGTAACATACTGAGATTACTAATTAGCTTTTCCCCTATAAAAAGTACCATGTACTACTGCCTTTCCAAATAGAAATGCTGGGCTGATTCTTGGGAAATGATTGCTAGTATGAATACAAATACAGTAGTGTTTGTACATGAATGCATCCTTCGTGCCTACCTACGTTCAAAATCATGGCACACACTAGTGATGGCTACTAGAACAAACCTAGGATACAATTAGGTCAGGTTCACAGGGACAGTCTCATAAAATTGAATTTTTAGACTCTTTAATAAATCAGTACTCAAACTTACTGTTGGCTCCTCCCTTATTTCTCCTGCATCCTCTGGAAAGTCAGACAAACACAGCTGTTTCCTGTATTATGGTGTCTTTGTACCTCAACAAACAGTACAAGCTTCCTGCTGTCTTCTCCCCTGAGATACAGGATTTCAGGGCTCAGACAGAAAGCATTGCTGCCTGGCCATGCGCTCAGTCCCACCTGGCCTTCTGGCTCCTCCAGGGCTACAGGGACTAAAAAATTCCTGTGCTTTCTTTTCACAGCTTTGTGAACACAGAGAGACAACAGTGGAAAGTCCTGGATGGAGAAAGAAAGAGCTGGTAGTCCAGTGACAGCAGATCCTCCAATATGTGTCCAGTGAGAAAGGGAATTTTGTGGAAAATGTTTTGTGGGATACAAAACTAAGTCAGCTGGGGAGGAAATAGAAAACCTGAAATTCTGTGGTAAGGTTGCCTTTCTGGACTGCAAGTGCACACTGATGTCCCATGTAGAACTAATTTCATTTCCATCAATCAACACTCTCAGTGTCCTTCTCAGGGCTACTTTCAGTCCATTCTCTGCCCAGCCCCTCTCCTGGCTTGGGTTTGTCCCAAGTGGTAGGACAGTATATTTGATTGTAATGAATTTCAAGTCAAAATGAGTCTTGGTAGTATCATGTTTGTTCCTTATTTTTAACCAACTAAAATCCTATTTTTTGTCTGGAATACATATACACATTCATGATGTCAGCATAAATTTAGTAAATGACTATCATCACAATAAAACACTTCACTCAATTAAACGCACTGTCTTTAATGTTCACAGGACAGAACCATAGTGTAAACTGCAGATGTTTAATTATATTAACATTTTATACAAGGTGTTTACAGGTCACAGTTTGTTGCCTAAAGTTCTTGAATACGGTCGGATTGTTGAAGGCTACAGAATTGACAATCAACTCACATGAAACACTGATGCAGAACTGGAATTCCATGGACAATCACATTTCATAATTCTCTTTGATTTACCAGGTATACATCTGCCCTCTCAGTACACAGACAAAATTATTCACTGGGCAGCAAAATCTTGAAGTGAGGGTAACATGGGCTTTGAATTCAAAACCACCTTGGACTTATAAATATTGCTGTACTTTCATACATAAAATCATTTTTAATGTTATATTTCATTGTATAACATATGAAAATTTTGCTGTTTTCATAATGTTACATAGTATGTTTATTAAGCTGGCAATACTTACTTTGACAGTACAATTACAAACCTGATTTTCGTGTTTGTAACATACAGAAAAATACAACAAAACAGCATTATTCTGAAGCCTGTAGTGTAGTTCTGTGTGTTAATCTGACCAGAAGCACTATTCTCACAAATCCTACCATTTAATAAAGCCTCATCCTGTGTTCTCACATCTTCTGAGCTTCTACTTAAATTATGAAAATCTGCAGCATGATAGATTGAGTAGCTCAGTAAATAATAATGTTACTTTGACAGTATCCATATGATTTATATTTTAGCATATCTGATTGTTTCTGTTACATAGAAGCAGAAGGACAAAGCGGTCCAAAATTTGCTAGGCTTCTGTTGAGCTTTCCTTATTTTTCCTTGGCTTAGACAGGAAACAAAAGTACTAAGCTATTGTCTCAAATTGCGCAAGTGATTGCATTCTTTGAAAACCATTATCTGCATGAAATCTTTCATGGCAGGAAATTACTAACAGAAAGAAATTCCTTCACAATGAAAGAAAAAAAAAAAAAAAGGCTATTTTCAATGCTAGTTTTGAAGTATATAAGGTGCCACAAAAACAGAGTGAGTGGTCACTTTGATTCCAGATACATGCCCTGGCAGTAGACTGATTTCTTTGGAAGAAGACTAAGGGTAGGACAAAGTAAGGAAAAAGAAAGTTGTCTGAAATATCTGTAGTTATATTTTCTTTCAGTCAATCTGCATTTTCTGATCACTGATCACTGAGAAGAAATACATTCAAAAGGAACAGAAAAATACATGTATTTCTAGTCCAGAGAGAAAAGCGGTCAAGTGAAATACTGAGGAAACCACACGTACCATTCACATCAGCACTTACTACTTCTTTGGAAACATTTACCTAGCAAGAATATTGGACCATGAACTTTGTCTCAGGCTGATGTGCAAGACAATTTAAGCTACCAATGGATAGTAGTAGAAGTAGCAAAATAAAACTTAGAAAACACAGTGGCCTAGGCCCTGGAAGTTACATTTCTTTCCAGTGGGCTTTTTTAAGCCTCATATTTTAAGTGACTCATCTAAAGGCCAGTGATTCACACTGAGAGACTGACTTTTGTCAACTTAGGCTGCTTCAGACACTCTGAGGCTGTGGTCAGTATTATGACCTTCCTGAACTCAAGTGGGATGTCCCAGGAAACTCCACATTTCTGAAGAAAAGGAGCTGTATTATCTTCAGAGCTCAGTCACATCCTTATCTGTTGTATCACAACAGTAGCTTAAGCAACTTGTATGATATATTCTTAAAAACAACAGTAAAAAAGGAGAATCCCACCTGCATGAAGTATTTCATCTTTCAGCATTTTTGTCAAAGTTAAAATACTCCTGGCTGTACCAAGGAACTGCCATACTTCAGCTCTTTTCACTAAAGACCATAAAATATGAAAGTCACCTCCATTTTCACTTTTCCTGGCAAGCTGCTTTTATTTAAGACTTCTGGACAGCCACACCTCCCTTCCCACTTGCAGTCATCTTCTTTGCCCCCTCTGATGCTGTCTGTCTGCCAGTACCTGCTGTTACCTATTTAACAGCACTACAGAATTCCGAGTAGTCATAAATTACAATCTTTACACTTGATGATGAATTCTTTAATTCATTTATGTCAGTGACATAACTGATTACCCTTTTTTACCACCAAACGTGTTATCCCACTGTGCAAAAGAATAGACATTTTACTGTGCTTACTTCTCACTCAATTACTAAGGTTGGATAAAAATGAGAGAACTGTGATTTTCTGTGCCATGTTTTCTGTCTTCTGCTGTCTTCAAGTATCTTTCATGCCTGTATGACAATATAGCAATCCTCAATAATTTATTCTGTTAAAATTCAGAGTATCATCAAATGAAGGTGAATAAGCTAATTCTGAAGGAATTCATACCATCTGCTTGGTCACACTCTGCCTTCAAGAAATGCTGCTTTTGCACCTGTATTAATCATGATATAAATGTATGTGTTCTACCCTCATATATCAGGAGTAGTACACCTTCCCATAGATGTAATTAACTCAGTCTGGCCTGTGGCAAATCATGAGGTATGTCAGTCTGTGAGTGGCTGAGTAACTTGCTCTCATCCTTTTGTGATTCTTCATAGGCTTGGAAGCAGGCATTCAGAAAAAGTTGCATTTTCAAATTACACTACTGGGCATCTTGCAGATAGTGACCTCTCAAATTGACACTAAGACAAAAAGACGATTTCTGAGCGGATAACAACAGCGTTTTAATGATAGGAGGATTTAATTACTGAATGTATGAGTTATAGGTTATAGTTTTGTTTTGTTGAATTAGGATTCTATACTCATTTTATGTTTGGAACCTAGTTTTATATAAGGGCAAAATTACCACAGTTGTTAAGAGATAAGACAGTAAATGAGTGAGGCACTCAACTGATGAGGACCTGGCACAGCTGCCCAGAAAAGCTGTGTTCTCCTATCACTGGAGGCACCCAAGGCCAAGTTGGATGGGGCCCTGGGCAGCAGAGCTGGTGTCTGGCAGCCCTGCCCATGGTACAGGGTTGGAGCTCGACGATCTTTGAGATCTCTTCCAACCATGCCATTCTATGATTCTATATGATTCTGTAGAATAAAGCCCTGAACTTCTTATAATTACATGATACAAAAATATTAATGCAGTAACAAATACTGTGCTACAACTGGTCAAGAATTTGGAAAAAATATGAAAAATGAGTGAAAAATATAGATATACTGAGATGGCTGTTGTTTTCTGGAACTTGTTTCCAAAGTCTATGCCTCCACTGTTCTCTCTGTTTGCTCCTGTGGACCACGTAAGTGTGAACAAGGATGCTTGTAGCATGAAAAAATGCATTCATTCAGTGTAGCACATGGCTCCACTGAAGGCTGGCACATCCTGGGAGCAGAGTTGGGAGCAGAAGTGGTGGCTGTGGGCTGTAAGCCCTCACTGGTGCTGAGGGAAAAAAACAGCTCAGAATAAATGCCCTCACTACATAGACTTAGACATGTTAAGGTCATCTCAATAGTAATGGAACAAGAATATCTGTTGTGAATACCCATGGAAATATAAGGAAAAAAAAAAAACCCAACACATTTTACTCAAAAAAGTTTGAATTAGTGGTTAAACCCTTGTAGTTTATTCACATGCTCAAAAATACAGGAGATGTGTCTGAGAAAGAGTGGCTTTCAGAATGATGTAGCTCATTCATTTGGCTTTGCTGGCTTCCAGGATGCAGAGAAACACAGCAGATTCTTTTTACTAGTAGCAATGCTGTACAGAGATTCTGTCACATCAGGGGGGATGCATGGTTACAAAGGCACTTTATGTCCCATCTTCCCTATACATTAGCTGAGGCTAAAGTGGTTATTTAATTTGCATGCTTAGGAAATGATTATGCCCTTATACAACTACAGAGATTTCATATATGTACAAGAAGGCTTTTACTTGAACATCCAGAGAAAAATTCCTGTGGGACAGTAATTCCACAGACAACAGAATATTATTAGCACGGTTAAGCGCAACTAAGAAAACTCTTATTTCTTTGAACTGTTAAATTAGACAGACAAGCATCACATCGTATCTGTCATGCGAAGTAGTTTGAGGGGGAAAAGAAAGGAAAACTGGGGAAGTGGCTTTACATAGAAATAAGTTTTAATTTCTGAAAAGCTTCCTAGGCTGAAGGAGAACATGGAAATGAAACAAAAATGTAATTGCAACAGCATGCATTTACTTTAACAGGTATCTTGTTTTGTAATTATGCTTCAGTTCTTAATTACTGGTTTTAACAGTATCTTATGCCATTATTCAGAGAATGATATATCAAATATGATGATTGCATACTTGTACGGCATATAGCAAATATCACTCATTTTCTCTGCTCACAAAAAGGGAACAAAACAGAACTAGAACATTACAATAGGTAAATGGTTAAATAGAGAGACAGACAGACACATCGATAAAACCAGAGATCTATCATATGACATATGCCGACTAAAAAAGCCACATTCTTACACGTTCTTAAATCCCTTGTGTAAGTTGTTATTGTTTTGTATATCGTGCATTTCGGGGGAAAGAATGGGGGGGGGTGCAGGGGGAGAGAGAGAGGGAGAATCATGCAATTATGATGTTTATTCCATGAACTTATGCAACTCTGTATGCATCTGGGGCAATTTGTGATCATTGTTTTTTGGGGCCAGAAGGAGCCCCCTGAACACCCACCATATAGGGCTTATCTAGTTTGCTATGCTCTGAACACTGCAGGAACTGACTCACCTGGGGATGAGCAATTTTGCCCTAGAGCTGCAGTAAGTGGCCCGCCACACAGCAAAGCCTTGATTTTAGGGCCAGGCCAGAGCTGAGAAGTTTTGTATGGCAGCTACAGCACCTTGAGCCTCTCAAAGACAGACAACACCCAATGTGTTGCCAGGACCATTTGGGGACTTTTATGTGGAGAGGACTGGTGGTATCCCAGACCTATGAGCTGGACTGTGGAGTTTATCTGGGTTTTGTTTATGCATTGTGTTTGTGCATAAAGTTTTGCCTTGCTGAATCAGGGAAGTATTTCCATCAACCCTGCCTACAGTCAGAGCCAGTGTCATTAGGTGTATTAACTACTGGATCTTTGCGCTGAGTGTTTGATCTCACCTGTTCTTTTATTGCTCTTGTTTGTTTATTTGGCTTACCCATTCTCTCATGTCCTGAACCAACATGACATTTAAGCACCAGCCCTGCACAAGTTCAGTGAGATTTGGTACTTGCTTAGTGTTAGGCCCATTTTGATAGTTTAGCTCAACAGCAAGCTCTAAGTAGATCCCCGGTGTGAAAGGGGAGCCACTAACTCAGTGGCATGGGCTACAGGACTTTACATTTCCATTTTCTGCCACACCAAGTCCCACAGAGAACTTAACTAAGTGTTGTTCATTGCTTCAGTTTTTGCTGGAATCAAAAACTTACATTCGTGGTTACAGAACTAAATGTCTATTTTCAGATGTCCTTGTTTGAAAAGTGCATTCATGGATAAAAAACTTCTGGCTGTTTGCTGCTGCATTCCAGCACAGAGTGTAAGCAAACAGACAAATTAAAGTGAATTGGAGCTTTCAGTCCCTTCTCCAGCACAGCCGGCCCCGGTGAATTTAACTGAATAAATGAATAAATCTCTTCTTTTAAACAACTGCTGAAAAAGAGAAAAAACTGAAAATAGTACCAGTGGCTGTTCTGCACTCTCTATTCAGAAGTGGCCTGTAAAGAGCTCTGAGACTCTAAATGGGTCTCTCTGTGATTCAAAAAAGATTCCTTAAACAACAGGGAATGTAAACGGTTCCCCACAGGTCTAACCATGAATACATTGGATATGTTTGATTGTTTTTCATTTATTCTGTTGCTCTTTCATATCCTTCCAGCATCTAAATAACATTTAGGGAACTTTGTATGTCTGTTATACGTAGCGGTGTGTGTAGAACCTCTAATTAGCTGGACTGTTGCAAAGGACACTCAGTGTAGTAATGAATAGATGAGAATGAGCTGCACAACAGAAGCACGCTGCTTTTTGGGACTGTAGGTGTTGTGGCAGATCTTGGGTTACAACACCTGGATAATTACTAATGACAAGCTGTGTATTCCTGAGCTGCTGTACGCCCACGGCCACAGGCCCTACAAAGATACCTTTGTGGACGCAAGCAAGGCCTCCTGCTGCTCTGCTGCCAGAACACTGTGATCACTGAGCCCACATTTCAGAGAGCGTTAACCCACCCTCACACAGGGCAAGAAGCCGGCAGACCTCACACTGAGCATGCAGAGAGGAACCTTGCAAACAAGGCTCTGAAAGGTAAGTTTGCTGCAGGTCCACAGTCCGTCGGTGGAAACAGACAGCACAAATCTGCCTGCTCGCTGGTGGAGAGGTAAGCTAGAGGCAGTGCTGCCCACAGCTGCATGTAAATGTCAGCTTCTCCGTACACCTCCATGTCTTGCCTAAGCTGTGCGTGCAAGAGGCTGAGCTTGTTTGTTCTGTGCTTCACTTCCAGGTGGCACAGTCTCACCCTGGGTGGGATCAGAAATAACCAAGATTTACAGAAATGTGAATCTAAATGAAAGCCGCATGCAAAACGATCGCCGTGCCTGCCAGCGGTCTTTTTAGTCCACGTTTTCAAGTGGTTTGATTTTCAGACATTCTGAGTGAATATCTACGTCTACACAGGGAACTGCAGTGTACTCTGTCTTTGAAAAACAAGATGTAGACATCTGTGTGTGTATATATATATATATACAGACAAACAGACTTCAGAGCCTAATTTCCTGCTTCCAGGTACAAATATTTTGAGTCGTGTCTCCTGTATCCACATATCCCACGACATGTATCCATGTAGCATATATACTTGAAATAAACATACGGTGCTACTCATAGCCCCAGGTGTTGTTTCCTGCACACCAGGCACTATTAGCCACGCTGTAGGGAGTGCCTGCCATAAGACCACAGCTTCTGTGTACCATTTCTGCAATGAGTGCTCATGGCAAGGCCATGAATGGGCACCACACCACCTGACAGCCAGGAGACCACAGATACACATCCAGTGTTAGTGAGACCAACCTGATTCTTTATGAGGAATATGAAAGCATCAGTCATTTGTGCCTGCACCTACCCCAAAAACAAGGCTTACGATGCAGGAGGCCTCTGCAGCTGCAGCAATTGGAGAGGGAGCATCACAAATGCAAGATAAAATTCATTAAGTAGCTACAAATCAGCAACATTCACCCAGTAAAGGCAGCGTCATGACACTCCACACCCCTCTGCCTCCCCTCAGTCAGACAGAGCAAAACTGGTCAGAACAAGTTAATTTGTCTGAACAGGTCTGCCAGGGCGAAGAAACCTGTTGCACAGGCTCTCTTCTTGTCCTAGAGGCACATTGGATTCTGCGAAACAAAGGCCTAACGCTCAAATGCCGCGCAGCCCCTGTTTTTCTGGATGGTATGAAAATCTGCCAAATAAAGGAACTAGCCCTTTTTCTTTTTTTGTACAAGGAGCATTAATTTATCTTGTGTCTTTTAAAATATAATCCCAAATGTCCTGCAAAAAAACAACGAGGAGTTTCACAAATTATCTCCATATGGAACATATATCCTTAGGTCAAGCCTGTGTGTATGCACACCAAGTTGAAGAGAAACACTATTTAAGCTGTAATTATTCACTGCTCTGAAAGGTTTGAGTAAATCGGTGTCATTTTCTTCATTATCACACATTTCATTCATACTCAAACTCAGAAAAATCTACATAAAAATGAAGTAAGCCATCTAAAAATAATGGAGGTTCTTCAGCTATTGTCTTGAATTGATTTTTATTTAAATGCAAGCCATAATCCAAGAGTTGGCACCATACATGGAGTGACCAGTGCAATTAGGTGATGGAAAAGCATACTTCAATGCAATGTACATGTCTTCAAAGCACTTAGCTGTTCAGCAAATCAACTGAACAATACAAAGTGTGTAAGGGAAAAAAAGAAACAACATAGAGGGAAAGCATGGCAATATGGAGGTAAGGGATGTAAGTCCTTCCTATACGCAAGCTCAAGATACAGGTAGAGCAAGAAAGCCCAGAAGAATTTTGAAAGTTGATACAAGAGAGAGTTAGTAGTTCTTAAAATGCCCATCAGGTTTACTTGTAAATTAAAAAGTCAGATTCCCGTTCTCATAGATATTAAAGGAAATTTTGTAACCAGGTTTCCAAGAATGAGCTTCTCACTCTACCTTTTAGTGATTGCTCCAGATGGATGATGGTTTCACATGAGCACTTCGCCACCAGCAATGAAACTATTCTGTCCCTTCCTCCTCCAGTGATAAGTCTCATGTTTTTAGGACTGATTCTTAATTGTACTTAGAAGAAAAGAAAGTGAAATTCTAGGTCAGCTGTAGGCACCTTGTTGAAAATGGTGATTTATAACAGTGGCAGCATGGGAAACCAAGGAGCAGCAGGCCAACTTCCTTCCTGCTCCAGACTTTTCAGTAGCTTTTATTGTGTTTTGTTTATTGAATTAACCCTTGAGAACAGTGAAAACAGGGAGGATTTTGGAACATTGCTAGCACTGAAGAACTGAGCCACAATGTGGCTGGCTTGTGCTTGGCCCGTGAGTGTGAGAAGGGTGCACAGATGGCTTTACGGAGTTTTGTGCCTTCCTATATGTTGTAGCAACACAGTCATCAAACAAGTTACCTGCTGCTGTAAAGGCTGTTATGGCATTTGAGGACTGCTGAGACATTCGTATAGTGCAGCCTTCCACTTTTCTGTGTGCCATGGCCTCCTGCATTGTTGGATATGGAGCTGCTGTGTGAACCCTTCATGTCCCAGCGCCCTGTGTAGGGGGACATTTGCTCAGGGGGAGGGTCAGTGTCCCTATATTTACTCTGAAGCTTCACGAGGACAACACAGTAACCACATGCATCCAGGTATCGCCTATTTTTAAGTATACCTTTTAAGCCATAAAATGTACTTTATAACTTCTGGATACCTGAATAAACACAGTCACTTCAGTCCTCAGAGTTTCTTAAAAACTCCAAGCTCGAGAACATACTGTATTATTACCAAGATTATATCAATACATTAATATCCTGCCTTCTGCCAACTCAAATATTTTTTATTGGTCTTTGGAGGCATTTTATTATAAACTTGACTCATCAAATAAAAAGTGATCCTCTCCATGTATCCTTCAAAACTCCTCACATTCTTTTGAAAGATTTTAAAGCACAATGAAAAAGTCTTTGCTTTTTTGAAATATATTACAGAATTTTGTATAGTGCCTTATTTTTAAGTAGAGAACCTACAGTCTGTGATAGACCTTTAAGATCTGCAAAAATGATTTGAAATAGTAATACTTTACCACATATTATCACTCAAATTGTAAATTATTAGTTGTGTTGCAAGAGGTAAATGAGGAAATATTCCCAATCAAAATGAATCACATGGGCCAAACAGTTGTACCTTTTAGAGAGTCAATTTTTTTGCTTTTTTTTTTTACATTTTACTTTATTCTTGTACATGGGCATGTTCCACATATTACAAAGCAGACATGTTAGGAACAAGTAAGTGATGTAATTCTTTGATGCCTGATTTAAGCCTGCATACATAATTCCTCAAATAGCTTGCATTATTCAGTAAACTCTACTTTAAGGGACTGCTATTTAAAACAGAATAAATAAACAAATAAATAATATCTTTCTCTTGGGTGTTTATTGTGAATAGGCTACCAACTGCACAAATGAAGTTCTCACAGTTAGTTGATAAGCCTTAAAGTTTAGCAAGTATTAAATCTTAGTCCTAGGTGCAGTGGTATCTTCCCTTCTCCAGACCCAAAGATAAAACTATGGGATGAGAATAGAATAGCTCCAAGGAATTTTCATTTCTTTTGGAAAATAAAGAAGACTCCATCTCTTGAACTAATTCTACGGAATACATCTTGAAGAAAATCTTTTATTTTTGCAATTTTTTTTTATTTTTTTTTTCACCCTTCTTTCACTTTTCTGCCAAAAACAAAGGAGAAAAAAAATGCTAGAGAAGAGGAGGAAAATGTCTCACGGAGGCTGGAAAGTAAAGGATACCCCATGATGACTTCAAGAAAAACATTAGATATTATAATCATATCAACTCATGAAGAATGATACATGTTTATTTCATGAAGTTTAATGAAATGTCAAAAGTACTAACTTATAAGGGCTGCTCCAAGAGTAATGACTCCTATTTTATTATGTTGGTCTACCACTTCGGAGGCAGATGTTGGTGATATGGCAGTAGAAGCTGAACCTTCCGACCAGTTCTTCTTTACATTTTCCTGCCGTGTGACAGATGGCAGCAGACAGCTGGCAAAATGGTTTCTGACATGGAGTGTGTATGAAGTAAAAGGTGAGTCAATGAATTCTTTTATGTGGAAATAATGGCGTCCTTTGACATTCATTGATGCTTGCTGAACATTGGTGAGGACCACACAGTGAATGTGAGCACAGTGAAGCAGTGAGTGATGCATTTCAGCAGTGGTGACAGTGAAGTGAAAGCCAAGCCACGTTCCAGAAAGCCATGCACAGCTGTCACATCACAAAATGACAAGTGTCTTGATCAGTTCCTCTGTGTGAATCAGCTAATGATGGTGACTATGTAGAAAAAATGTGTTTTGTAGCTGAGAATTTGCTCTGTCTAGTAGTGTTACTGTGCTCTTTGCGTCTATTGTAGTTTCCATGAAAATTAATAGGAAGAATTACTTTGGAAGCAATCTGTTTACTTCCTGGCCAAAATTTGGATCTTCCCTATATTTAAGGGATCTGCGAATACAGATCTTCACTCTTGTGCTCAGCAGTAAACCTTGTTTTCAGAATATGTTCTGCTATAGAACATAAAGTGAGAATAAAGCTGAAGTCAGAATAAAATTGATTACTATAACTTAGAAGATAATTTGTGAAACAACAAATTATTTTCATGCTTTAATTTTGGAAATATTCTATACGTTCATATTAATAAAGGACAAAACCAGCAGTTGAACTTGTTCTTAATTATCCTGCTGCTTGTTTTGTCGTCTACACTTGTCATTTCCCTGACAAGACATTGCACGTCACTTAAGAATGGCAGTCATTTCTGATGGAGAGAAATAATTTGTAACAGCAGCAAAATCTTAAATACCACGCTAAAAGTATCAAAACTCATAGGGCATCAGATGTTCATCAGAAGGCTCCCAGTGTAGTGAAACAGGATCTCATTAGAAAATCAGGAGGTATGTAAATAATCCCAAAATGGTGGAAAATTTAATAAAGATAGCTCATCAACAGACTGATAGGAGTAGGAGTAATGTTATGCAAATTAGGCTCACAGTTTTACATCAAAGGAACTTGCAATGCCAAATCAGAGAGGAAGGAACCATTTCTATCTGCAATTCAGATCATTACTTACATCCCCATCATTAAACTTAAGAAACATTGGAGCATCCTACTATTAATCCTTAAAAATTCATACTTGCGGGGCTGAGCTCTCACCTGTTGTCATCCTCTCCTTACTGGCACCGCACCCACATGAGACTAATGTAAGGAAGTCTTTATGCTTAAGTTGTTACTGCTTCTCTTTTGGACATGGGAGGAACTACTGATTTACATGTTAGGGAGCAAAGAAAACAACAACATCAAAAACAACCCCAAACAGCTAAAAGTACGAGATTCATCTCCAGGATCTTTTATTTACTAAAGGCAGAAATTGCCTCTGCCTGGAACACTGACTACATTTGATTATCAAATGTCATATAACTTTACTATAAGTCAGAATCATTTCCTAAAAACTCACTGAGTAGATTTAAACAACACCTATAAGCTATGAGAAAATTGTTCCAGTATTAACTGTTAGGGGTGAGCAAGAACACATCTCTCCATGGTGCCCAAAAAGAATGAACAGCAAAGAGGGGAAAACTTCAAACATACATTTTTGCTTCAGGACAGATTATTTCCGAACCTGCTCTCAGATACAGAAGCTCACCAGCAATAGACTAGCATGACCGTGAAGCCACTGTGGTGGCTCCTAACCCACTGTCTCCTCAGTGTTTTGACAGCAGACCACTCACTGAGCTTTGCTCAGTCTCTGCTCACTACTTGCACTTGCAGAGCAGTGACTCTCAGATTGCAGATAACAAGGTGTCAGGAAATCATCTAAAAAAATTGCAAAGCAGTAAAACAAACGGAACAGACAAACCATATTCACAGGCAGGCAGGAAAGAAAATGGGACAAATGAAAAGTACTAAAATGATATCTGAAGTTTAAACTAATTCAGTTTGATTGTATGTGACAGTCAGTACAATGTCTTTAATTACCTTAAACATGGACTTCTTGCAAAAAGAAAAGATGCATCTTCACTTTGCAAATGTTGAAGAGCCATGGTCTAAAGGATATAGATCCATGATTTGAACAGTCTGATTTTTGGTTCAGAGGCTCGCATCAAGCTAAGACGTCTCTTGAATTATAGGATTTAAGCAGAGGATTTAGAACACATACAGTTGGTAGAAAGGAGACCCTCCCCAGACATTCAACCACTAAGACAAGAAGACAAGCAGCATGGCTCACTGAGAAAGAAATCCAGAAGAACATCAAAATTAGTAATTAACATTGAAAGCACCTATGCATATGCAGTCTGGGTTTGCCTAAGGACAAAGCTTGACTTTTCAAAGATTCAAATTAACCTCTTCTAAAGGTCTTAATATTTGTCATAAGGAATCCACAATCTTTTTTTTTTTTTTTTTTTTTTTTTTTTTTTTTTCCCATTATTATTATTTCTAACAAAGATCCATCTACCAGAAGGTTAGAACTACACCTTTTAACTTACAGGTATGTCTAACATGCTGAAGGTCCACTAGCCCAGATTATCACAGAGAAAGGTTCTGTCTATACTGGAATATTTATTTATCTGTCTCTATAGGAACAGTTATACTGCTGTACATTTTATAGTGATATTGTTAAATCAATATGCAGGCGTTAAAAGGGTATCAATCCTTGCATAGCCATGAATGCTCTAGATTAAAATAAGCCTTTTCAGGTTTGTTAAAACTTCTGAAGCAATATTCTATGAATGAAAGTAAACATTCCAGCCTTACAAAATGCATCATGTTATAATGATATAAAAATCACTGTATAAATTGACAAATCAGCACACAGTTTTACTTTCTACGTGAAGAGTTCCTCCATAAATTTGTTTGAAGGAGAAATGAAATAAATTACAGTAGAGGGCAAAGAGAAATAGGTAAGCTGAGGAAGAGAAAAGAAGGGAATAATAAGAGTCACTGTTGAATATTTGTATGCTAGTATTCGGCATGGACAAGACTGAATTCAAGAACCACCATTGTCTGCTTGATTTATTAGTGATGTGAAAGAGAGTGACTAGTAAAATGTAAATGTTCATAAGTGACTTAGATGAACGCACGTATGAGGAGTTCTAAACATCTTAATTATGCATTTCATTCTGCAAAATTACAGGTCTAAAAGTACCTTCGGAAGTTGTCCAATTCAGAGCGCTACCCCAAGGCAGGCAGACATATGTCTATTTCACTTCTTATATTTATTTGTCTAACAATTTCCTAAAGGTATATTACAGATTTATGTCCAGACTTTGAAATGCATAAAGTTTCTCCCTTTTTTTTTTTCTTTTGCTTTTATTTAATTCTAAATCTTTTCCATCTGTAATGATCATACCAGAACTAAAAAAATAAAAATTAAAAAATTAAAAAATATATGAGAATGTAAAACCTTTATTCCTGCATCAAGCTTAATGTAATAAATCCCCATTTCTGTGGAAGTATTAAATAATGATATTATAGAAGTGAAACTAGTGTTTCTCTAAGTGACTTTTTTAGAATGATTGACCACAACTCACAATTCAGACTAAGGTAAGATTATGCCACCAATGTATTTAATGTTAATACTAGAACTTACTGGACACAGGAGACCACCAGCTGAAGAGGAACTTTGAAATGTATTCAGATTCTACTACATTCTCTACTACGAAAGGTAGAGAGGCAATGGAGTCTAACAAAAGACTAGCAAAATTGTTTAGAAGAACAGAAGACAAAGATATGGGAATGTATAGAAAGAATTAAGTCCATGTAGTATGCAGAGAATTATTAACTGTAAATGGAATGGAGACACTAAGGACTCATATCTCTCCTGTTTTCTTTACTGTGAAAGGGGAAGGAAATAACCCATTTGTGGATCTCAAATCATTTTAAAATAGTATTTTGTGGCCATTATATTCTATGGTTGTAAGAGAAACAAGATTTACAGTAGGAAGAAAGTCCTTTTAAGCCAATGGATGTTGCTAACTAGCTAAGTAATTAACAAACTAAATAAACAAATAGATAATGTTAAGGCACATAAGACTATTAAAGCTGTTTGAAGAATATGTGTTTCTAAAAGCTTGTCTGGCTTTTCCTGTTATACCAGTTCATCTGATCAAAGATACCACCTTTCTTACTGTGCATTCCAATCAGCTTCCTATCACCCGCAAGTACAATAGTCTCAATTTGAATAGCTCTTACAGAATAGTGATACTGGTGTTTTAAGATTTGTGATAACAGTGTAGGGCTATTGGTAAAACGATTCCTGTGCATTTGGTATTGCTCTCTGAGACAAAGTAGAAGATGACATTACAGACCAGTCTTTTCACTTTTTATGGCACATTGAATTCAGTGAATAGAGAAGAAATCTTTCCTTGTAATCGTGATAATTCTGTCATTTATAACAGTTCATTTTATGGAAAATGAAAACACCAGTTTGTTTCATACTTCTCCCAGCACAACACTCTTCTTTTTCTCCTCACCTCCTTTCCTGTACACTTGTTCAACTCATTCATTAAGTCTATTATGAAAAGACTGCTGGCAGCCTTTTGATACAGTTCTGCTTCTCCATGAGCAGTATCCAGCTTCAGCTGTCACTCCTCCATGAGTATCATTCTGGTGAGCGGTTTTGTTTGTTTATTTATAGTGTCATGACTGGCCTTCTTCACAAAACCTCAGTATTTATTAAAGCAACATATCACTCTTTGGAACATTTCAATATTCAGCTTATTACCTAATTTACAATAATCTAAAAATCTTAGACACATGAAAATATTAATACACTTAAATACATGAAAATATCAATGGGATATAGATATTTTCTGAATATCAGGTAGAAATAAAAATAGTGTTGATGGTGGGAAGCAATAATGCTTCTAAATCTATTGCAAGGAATAAGTGTGCTTCATGCATGAATGCTGAAGGAGTTAATTCATTTCATTATGTACAAAAAGGAAGAAAACTAGATTTGAATCCTGCCAAAGCAATTACAGTTGGAGAGAACTGATGGCTTAAAGCTAGTGCAGAAGAAGTGGTGTAAAAGGAAAAAATGCTATATTACTTCCACTGTAGTAAAAAAGCAAGGAATGTTTTTCTGAAAAAATTCCTTGTATACAAATCTTCATTTGTAAAGACAGAAAAATATTTTGAATATTTAATTGTTGATGTCATTCCTATGGAAAACCTTTAAAAAGTCCACCGGATGTCTTGAAAAGTCAGTACAAGTATTTCCATCTTTTGATAGTAGACATAATAAGTTTGAAACAGAATTGTTAAGTAGTAGTTAACATTCATCAAATGCGTGACAAGGTATAAAGTGGAAAACGAAATCCATGATGATGCACAGCATTTGGGGGCTTGTGAGTAACTCTAATCTTTGTAATAAATGCAGGTATGGAGTGAAATGACGACAGGAATGATTAGATGTAGCCTTTTACCTGTCAAAGGATTATTTTGGGTTATTAATCTGCACCAACCATTTTAGCAAACTGTAAAAATAGAATGTGTCTTACAAAGTATGCCAAGGCCCAGAAGTTTGTGGGCATTTCCTGGGAGTGCTGCCAACTGAATACAGCTCTTGTCCACGTTATCTGCTCTTCATCTCTGAGAACTGGGAGGTAGTGATACACTGTAAGACATACTGAGCATCTGATCCGTAAACTTGCCTCATGTACAAATCAAGAAGCCCTTTATCTATTCCAGAATGAGAGCATACACAGATAACATCTTTGGTCTTATGTACTGACAAAGGGGCTGAGAACTAGAAGGACATGGAAGCTGAAGCCCATCTGCATTTCTATCTTCAGAAACAGCAGCTGAGCCTCCGGAGGGAATGTGGAGCACCAAACAGTTTTTTCAGGTTCTGAATGGTCTGCCAGTTGCTGAACATCTTTAGAAGCAACTGGCTGTAACTGGAGTTTACATGCCACTAGCAGTATGTGCTGGATACCTTTCAGGGAGAACATCAAAAACTTGTCACTGTTGTGCCCAAGGGTTCTACTCTAATTAGCCAGTTCAATTGAAAATAGGAAATTGGGTCTACCAATTAAATTAGCTGCTAAATAGAAAAGAGAAGAAAGGGAGCACGTGAAGAGCAAAATGCTGGCAAGCAGTTGTATTTTGCTCAATTAGCTTACTGTGATATTCTGGAGAAAAAGAAATACACCAAGCAGGAAGGAAAATAAGAGAGGGTTTGTCTTCCAATTGAAAAATTGGAGAGGACATAAAAAATAAAAACAATTTATTTACTGTTCTCTGCCCACTGAACATTGCTGCAGCTGCTGCTTTTCTGCTGCTGAAAGCCAAGTGGCTGCCCAGGCATGGCAAGGAATTCGACCTTCTCAGTATGAATAAAGGGAACACTAGGAAACTTTGTTCCATGCTGGTCAGTTCTTTCCCATTGCAGCAACTCCTGGAAGAAGGCAAGCTCCTATAAGATGGCAATTCATGATCATACACCCTCACAAAATTCACTAAGATAAATCAATGTCAGGAGTCACATCTGTTGCTACTGCCTAGTGAACAGTATAACTACTTGTTGGTATGAAGGAATAATAAATTCTCACCTAGAAGCTGACCTCCCTAAACAAAGCAATTCACTTACTGATCTAAGCACATCACATTTTATGCAAAAAGACCATAAGCAATAGTGAAATAACTATTGCAGGAAGACAGGAACATAGAAAAATTATCAGTTTGGGGGACAAAGCCCTGGTAAAAATAAGGGAACAGAGAAATCATTATACATGTATGTATTTAAAAATAAATAAGTTAAATTGTAAACTGTGGCTTTGATACCAGAAATCACCAGGGACAACAGCTGGTGGTGGTGGGGAACCATAAGTGGGGTCTCAATAGGCCACCTCAGGAGTTTGAAAGCCTTTTTCTGAGCAAATCCATTATCTCCGAATGAAACAAATCCTAGGGATCTGTTTGTATACTCATAAAGTCTAGTTAAAACTCCCTGTAGCAGAACGGCCTTTACTGGTAGTTTGACTGAAAATCCTGTGTATGAAAATGGGTGTTTATTGAACTCCCAAGTGAACCTGGGAAATCTTGAGCTCCAATTGTAAATCTTAGCTAACTTACACTCTTTGCCATTCAAAGCAGTGAAGCCAGAAGGCACTGAATGCATTTGGGGAACCATCAACCTATGAAGACTTCAGTCATATAAAACCAACAAATGTAGTAGGTTCATAGGTACCTATGAAAACGAATTCCCTAGGACCATGTGCAAAAGTATTGTAAATATACATATGTATTTCTTAAATTGGAAAGTTTTTAAGTGGCTCAAACTGCAACTCAGTTCTGTGCACAGAAAATACTTTGGTTTGTTTGTTGCATAAGCAGTTACTCACATTTCTTCAGTCCCTGTTAGAAGATACTGATTGACAGAAGTGATACAGACATAGGCAGCCAAGATGCTTTCCAATCTGGGCAGCTCTAAACTAGCATGCTGATGAAGCTACATGAATACAAGTACACAAGTGGAGAACTGATTTAAATGCTCTCTTCTGGAAGATAATTCCTGAAGCAGGATGCCGTTTGTTTTATTCTTCACTTTTGATTGACTCTTCATTTTGTCTGCATTCACAGCTCACAATTCTATTTTACGCATGGCTTTTCTGTGCTACTTTCTGCCTGTTCTTGTACGCTATTTTGACAGCTGAGTGTAAGCAAGCAAGTAAAATTAACTATTACTGTTAAGGAAGAAGGATAACTGTCTTCTGGACTTCAGATTGCTTTGATACTGAGGGAACAATTTTCTCACAGGTGTAGTAATAGGGTGTGTCTACAAGCTTGATCTAAGAAACGGACATAGTGTAAGACTGCCTAATCTGTTAATCTATTGGCAATCACCAGCATAATAAATTAATTGGTGAGCCATTTTTGAGCCTTCATCATCCTGATACAAATCCAGTCTTTTCTGAAGCTAGTTATGGTCAAAAGTCTTCATTGTTTCAGTCCATCCAAATTGCCAGAGCCTGATTTCTTAACTTAAAACTTATGAAGACTTGCAACAGGATGGTTTTCCTTGTAAAGATTAGCATGTGAGTTGGTTGAAGGTGGAATTCAGCAAGAAGAGGACAATATTGAAGCTGAAGAAAGACTGGGTAGACATATTTAACTCCTCATCAATTAATAGGAACACATGTACTGCTGCCAGTCTCTTTATCCAGGAAAAAAAGAACCAACTGCAAACCAGAAACCTTAACCACATCTCTCACATTTAATTACCTGGAGGCATACCCTAATCAAAACTTAGACTTTAAAAACTCAGGGATAAGCACACTGGTATACTAACATTAAGTGATCAAGAAAATGCAAATTTACATGTTGCTATACTGTGAAGTGAGAAGCACACTGCAGGATGTTCAAATGAAAACTGCTTTACAAACAGAACAAGGATCCATGCCACCTTGAGCATGTCTGATTAAAAGGGGGGAGCAAAACACCTGTAGACTCTTCAGCATGCATTGTCCTGCTGATAGGATTTGTGGACGTGATCCAGCCAGGAAGTGATCTTAAAATGAATGTACATGTTGTTTTCAGCAAGTAAGTTTAATTCTTTCAGAGAGACTCTGAAACAGTACATACATTCCTATCTAGGAAATCTTGGACATGTAGGAAAGTACACTTTGAAAGAGTAAGGTAGCCTAAATGTTAATGCTAGTGACTGAAAATCTGAAATTGTATTGTGCATGTGTGTCCATTTACATATATGCATACTTCCTTAGGATAAGAACAAGCATCTTTTAAGATGTAGACAGAAAAGGCAATGGAATGTCTTGTCTGAGATGGAGCCAAGTGGCTCAGCTGCCAATAATTGTACAATAATGTAGAATTATGAGTGCCTAAGTGTAAAAAGCAAAACCAACACTTCATTAGGCTGAGGTTAGTCAACAGATGGCAGACCACCAATAGTCATTAAAACATCAGACGGGTGGTATAATTTCTACACGTAACAGAAGTGTCCTTGACATTGACAAGTCAGTACATGCCATGTAGCAGTACTGGGAGCTGGATTTTTATAGAGATATCACATCACTGAAATGGTGAGAATTAAAAAAAAAAAAAACAAAAAAAAAAAAAACAAAAAAAAAAAACACAAAACCTGTGGTTTGGCAATAAATAAAATCAGGATGGTTAACTTTTTTGGTAAATGGCATGCAAAAACACACAAACTGGTCTGTAGGTTATTAAGAACTTGCTTCACTTCCTGCTGGAAGTCTGACAGTCAAGCACACATGAGCAGGCAGACTTCAGTTGTAGTGGCCATCAAAATCTGGTCAGATAAAGTTTTCGACTTAAGTGCACTAAACCTATCCTTTCAGGTGTTACGAGTATCTATGAAATGTTATGCTCTGGTGAGTGCTGGCAGTGCTGCTCTAGGTCTACAATAAATGTAAGAATGTTAAAGCCTTACCAGTGGAAATGCATGAAAAATATTTTCAAATACACTGGCAACATAGCACACAGATGATAGATAGTTCATCTGTTATCAGTTACCAAAAAAAGTCTGTTTTTCAGAAAAGGAGAAAAACTGATGATGGGTCAAAAGCTGAAGCTTTAAAATTCATGAAATCCATAGAATCACAGAAGCATAGAATAGCCTGGGTTGAAAAGGACCTCAATGATCATCCAGTTTCAACCCCCCTGCTATGTGCAGAGTCGCCAACCACCAGACCAGGCTGCCCAGAGCCACATCCAGCCTGGCCTTGAATGCCTCCAGGGATGGGGCATCCACAACCTCCTTGGGCAACCTGTTCCGGCGCGTCACCACACTCTGAGAGAAAAATTTCCTCCCAGTAGCTAACCCAACCCCCCCCTGTCCCAGTTTAAGACCATTCCGCCTTGTCCTATCGCTGTCCATCCCTATAAACATACCATAAAAAGGAGACTATGTAGACCTAATAGTACTCGAGACAACTGCAGTGCACTTTCAAAAAGACATAGAAGCTACTGCAAAAAACATGGAGATAATAATCGTAACTGTTAGAAAATGTCTCAGTGCAACTCTGCAGATAGCACAGATACATCTTGTGCTTGGAGAAAAATTTGAAGTTGACAAATGTTTCTATGACTCAAGCGCAATGTAGATAAGAATCCAGATAGCAACTTGGAAGTGCTACACATTAATAACTTTAGTTGCTTTCCTTAACTGTTACAAACTTGGAAGAAGCCTTGTCATCCCAAAAGCACGATAGTAACTGGTAGGGCATTCTCTACTACTTTTCACAAGCGCTTCTGTATTATAGATTAATTTGGAACCTGCTAAAAGCCTGCTACAGAAAAATAATATTGGTAAGAAGCAGTTCGTACAGGCTGGCTAGGTTGAGGGGAATTTCACATATATTTTCCTTTAAAACATCCATGCAGAACTCTTGGCCTTATGCTGTCACAGTCAATGTTTTAGTTTGTAAAATCGAAGTTGGCAGTAAAACTTGTAAACAACTGTGAGAAGTGGACTACATTGCAAAAAATTGGCTGCGGACTCTTTTTTCCTTCTCATAACTGAAGGCTTTTGATTCTGAGCAATAAGACAACTGTGACCGTCCACACAGACAGATCAGTGTTATTTCCTGTCTGATGCTCATTCAAATGAAGGAGTTCCTAGTTTACCTCTCCTGAAACCTTGCAAATAACAGTGTCTTAAAATCAAGCTGTTGCTCTTCTTTATTTGTATTAGAAAAAAATCAGGCAATCTTTGTCTTCATTAAGCGGACAGCAAATTGTGAAGGAAAAGAACCTGAGCAATATCCAGCTTGTATATTTCTTTAAGGATAAACATGGTGACACAGTGGCACTTCTTGGTCTGGATACTGTGCATGATTCTTTCTTCACAAGAGGTCTTTTTGCATGGAATAAAGATCTTTGTGCACTAATATAATGGTTTTAGAATGACTGTTCAACCCAAGTAAGACACCACACATGAAAAATAAAGGACATACAAATGAAACATTACACATTTTACAGCTTTGTCTTTATCTGGTGTAAATCTTTTGGAACAATTTACTTCTATAAAATCAATACGCCTTTATATATATGTGTACATTCACAAAATAGAGATTAATTCAACTTATTTAGATCTTAAAAATACTGGTAGGCAATTAAAAAAGAAGTCTCTCAGTCTTAGCAATAGTGATATTTAGCAGGTCATAGTACCCTTAAAATATTTTATTTTACAAGTGTACTTTTCTTCTATTGAGTTTATTGCTGCAACTGATGCAAAAACAAATGTGGACTGATAAAAACTGAGAGAAACGAAGTTGAAGCTGAGGGTGGAGAACAAGGCTATTCTCTAATGCCAAGCTTCCAATGATGTATGCAAACCCACACAACTTTTCCATACGCAATGTTCTCCACATAGACAATTCATACTCTCCCCTCACCTTCCTGGGAAGTTTTAAGCCTAAAGTTATCCAGAAAAACTAGAGTAAGAAACTTGATTCCTTAAAGTCACAATATTAATGCCTTGTGCATGATATCCATATGTAATTACAAATGTTTAATAACTCAACCAGAAAATCATTTTCCTATCATAACCATTTAACTTCAGAAGATGTTGTATCATGAACGTAAGCGTGAACACAACTATTGCTACAGCCCTTTTGAATACTGCAAAGGTTATGGATGTTTTTGGCTGTTGAAGGTTTCTCCGTAAGGACTGCCTCTAGGGCAGGTAAAGAAAGTAAATTGCAACCACTTGATATCAGTCAATGCATGAAACAAAATCCTTGGAACTGGGAACTGTTCCAGATTCCCTTGGTTTTGTATAGATGAGAGGCTCTTCTAGAGGGAGGCATGGCTCAGGTCACCCAAGTAGTAAATAAAAGAAGCACCTTCTGCTATTCAGCAGGTACAGATGACACAGCCTTCAAAATTTTTCAACCAGGCCTTGGTTTTCCAGCAGCAACTCTCAATCAGTTTTGCAGTTTGCTGGATGAGCAACAAGGCAGGGGAAAATAAAACAAGGGCAGCATCCCCTTTTCATATAGCTGATGGACAGAACAGCCTTGCAAAGCCACTGATGGCGTAACTTTAAATGACAATCTACAACAACAGTAGAAACCATTAATTTCCACTGTTGCACATAACTGTCAATTGAAATTCTGAAAACAAATAATTGTGAGTACTACATTGCTCTGAGCTTGAATTACAGAATTTCCAGGAGATCTGTTGTTTTTTTTTTTTCTTTACTCATTATATTAACTCTTTTCATCCATGAATCCCATCTTCTCTCATTCTCATGCAGTTTATTCTGTGCTGGTGCAGAATATCACCTAATTCCTGCTCTCAGATCTGCTTCTGGCTTGCTCAGGAGCAGAAGCATTTATTCCAGTTGGTTTCTGCTTGGTGGCTGCTGCTAGGCCAGCCAGAAAGGCATTCACGTTGCAACCGCTTGTGCCAGCGGGATGCTAATTTGAAACATTTTCCTGTGCCCATTGCCTGAAAGAAAAACACTTTTCAGTCAAACTAATCTCATCTCTGTAGGAGAAATTAGGGCAAGGGTGGTTGCACAAAAGCTTTTTCAGCAAGCTGTACAACCTCAACTTAATACAAACCTTGGAAAAACATCTTCCACATCACCTGACTGTGATAAACTAACAAAGCCACGTTATCTCTTGAAGTTACTTTTGCTTATAACGCTTGCAAAGGCTCAGGAATCTAATTCTTGAAGCCATATGATTTTCAACTGGACGTAGCATGTTTCCTATGATTTACTACAAGCATTTGAGAACTATTCTTCAGCTTTATCACTTCCTGAAGGTGCTCAGCAGCCTTCTTCAGCATTCTTCCCCCAGCCTCTCCTTTAGATAACTTCACTGTGGCAGTGCAACATGAGAACCACTGCTGCACCAGGACATGCTTTAACCAGGCATCCAATAGCATTTTCTATCACAAGCTGTTCGCTTTCTTTGTGTTCATTTGACTTGTTCACGATAGAAGATTCTTTGATGCTTCACTGACATAACTGTAAAAAAATATATATATAATAAAAAAAAGAATCAGTTACAATAGATTTGTTATTTGAGAATGACTTCATAGAATCAAAGAATGCCTTAGGTAGGAGTGGACCTCAAAGAGGATCACCTCCAACACCCTGCTGTGGTCCAGGCTACCCAGGGCCACATCCAAACCGCATCCCCCATTCCCGTCCGAACCGTGAGAGCCGTAAGCACGGCGGAAGAACACAGCACTCCCGTCCACTGGGCGCTGCGCTGCGTCCCGCACCCGCTCCCCGCGTGGGTCCTATCCCTACCAGCAATCTCCTACGGCCCTCAACTCGAATTGCCCACAACCACGCGCCTGCAGCAGGCGCTGAGCGAGGAGTGGGAAGCCGAAAGCGGCTAAAAATAAAGGAATGACATAATCCAACCCCCAAACCCCGCCCGAATCTCGGCGACCGCCGGGACGGACCCCGCACCCCCCATTCTGCCGCAGCCAATAGGGATCGGTCTCGGCAGGAGCACGGCCGTGGTGCCGCCCCCTCCCGACCGGCGCCGGACGCAGCCGGAGATTCCCGAGCTTCCCCCCCGCTCTACCCCCGCCGCTCTTGTTCCTCGGGCGGGGTCGCGTTTCCTCTCCCGGTTCCCCTCCCAGGCAAGATGGAGGACGGCAGCTGCTGCGGCCACCAGTCCGGCCGTGGTTAGCGCAGCCACTCGGAGAGGGGGGGAAAAAAAAAAGAGGCAGGGAGCATCCCTTTCTCCTCCCCCCGACTCCGCGCTGTGCTGACTGTCGGCCCTCCCCATGCCGTCCTCCTCCTCCTCCTCCCGCAATTGTCTGCGCTCCGGCTGCCGCCCGCCCGCCCGCCCCGGCTCGCTGCATGCACACGCCGCCTCCTAGGTGGCTGCGGGGGGTGGGCGCTCCCGGCGCTGCCATTCCGCGCATACCTTCATGTCCCTGCTGCCGGCGGCAGCCGCCCCCGCCGCGCATCGCTCGCCTGCACCGCTCCGGCTGCCGCCCTGAGAGCCGCGCCCGCGCCGAGGTGAAGGCGGCGGCGGCCGCGCAAGGGAGCGGGGCGGCGGGGGCGGCGGCGGCGGGTCTCAACCGGAGGAAGCGCCGCCGCACGCCGCAGCCATGAGCAGCGCCGCCACCACCGCCACCACCGCCGCGGCCAGCACGGCCGGCAGCGGCGGGGGAGAAGGGGCCGAGGAGGCGGCCAAGGACTCGGCGGACATCGCGGCGTTCTTTCGATCCGGTGAGCGGGGCGGCGGCGGCGAGGGGAAGCGGCGGCGGCGGCCGGGGAGCGGCTTTGTCAGGTGCCCCGTGGCGCCCAGGTGGCGGCCGCGTGGGGCCCCGCATCTGGCGGGCTCTCCGCGGGGCCGGGTGCTGCCCCGAGGCGATGCCGCCGGTGACAGGTGCGGCTTAGGGAGGGGGGCAGCGGCCGGCTGCCGGCCCGCAACGGGAGCCGGGGCCGAGGCCCGGGCAGCCCCGGCTCCCGAGGGGGGAAAGGAAAATCGGCGGGGGGGCTGTGGGGGGGCCGAGGCGGCGGCGTGCCGCAGGGCTGCGGGCTCCGGGCGAGAGGGAGGTGACGCGGCTTTGAAAGGCGGCGGGAGGGGGGAACGAGCAGCTCCGGGGCTCTCTGCCCGCGCCCAGGGGAGGCCCTCCCGCTGCGCCGAGCCGTTGACAGGCCGCCGGGATCAAACATGGAGGCCGCTGCCTCGCTCCGTGCTCAGCCCGGCACGCAGCCGTCCTGAGGGAGGGAGGGAGGGAAGGAGGGGGCTGCCCGCACGGCGTCCCCGGTAATGGCGGCTCCGCGCCCCCCGGGCACCCCCCGGGCGGGGCGGGAGGGCCGGGCCGGGCTCTCGCTGCCTTCGGCTGCCTAAAAAAGGAGCGGCGTGCGGGGAAAATGCAGACTCACCGGCCGAGAGATGGGGGGATCGCCACCTCGGCGTGTGAAAATAAAGATGACGGCTGTAATAGTAATGAGAATAATAAAAGCCGCGTTAATGTGGTTTTTAAGGGAAGTCCGTGACGGAAGTGGGATGCGCAATCAGCGCCGCTTGCTTGAAGGAGGATGGAGGAGGAGGTGCGATCGCAGCAGGGATCCCCGAACGGGACTCGGGGTTCGGGCTGAGGTCGGAGCCGGAGGGCTGAGCGCCCTCGGAAGGCTCTGCGGTTCCCCGGGGCCCGGTTCGGCATAGCAGCGTCGAGTGCGGACGGAGCTCATTGTTGGCCTCGGCGCTTTGGTCGAGGGGGAAGGACCGATCTTTGTCGTTCTCGGAAAAATGAGGTTGAAAGCAAAACGATGGGCCCGCATAGTAGACGTGTGTATAGTTACAGATGGGTACGTGTTGTGTAGTAATCCTGCAGTTCTGGGCGACCCTGCCGGCTGTATTAATAGGCGTCTGCGTGTGGGCAGGGGGATGACACAGACTTGATGAGCTTGTCAAAGATGCGCTGGTGGTTTCTGATGCTGATAGTTTCTGATCCTAGGGAAGTTGCACTGAGCTTGGTCTTGCAGCTGCAGAAAGTCTTAAAGTAATAGAAAAAGATGTGTCCGATGCTTACTGAAGAACTCTTAGAGCACATGTAACCATTGGGATTCTCATTTTCATATGTACATGTGGAGCTGATCTGGTTGAGCTGGGCTGTGGCATACGCTGGGAAATGATCCGGCATTTCAGTGGATGTTTGGTACTAAGAAGAGCTTATTAAACTCTGCATCCCTCAGTGATCTGCTCTTCCATAAGAATAGGGCCCGTTATGAGATCTGGGTGTTCCCTTTTGTTTGGGCAGGAGGTGCAGTTCTTTTTATTTCATTGCCACACAATGGACGCAGCAATCAATGAACAAGCATAAGACCTAGTTTGCTGTACGTGGGAGCATACAAAATATTTATTTCTCTTGACAGCATTTACAATGACAAATGCTTCCTTTTTCCTGTCACTTGTAAGATAATGTCAGCAAAGCTGCAGCAGTTATTTAAAAGAAAAAAAAAATAAATAAAAATAAAAAAGAGTAAAAATGTTACAGTGTTCTCTAGGATGAAAAGGAAAAGCAAGCCCAAAACCCACAATGGCTGAACAATCAGCTGTAATCTCAGGTTAGTACACTGCTCAGTTGTGCTGCCAGGGGGATGGCTGGCTTTCCTCCTTTCCTTTTGTAAGACTAAGCGTGAAGTAGAATTAAAAGAGCTTAATGAATGAAGTTTCAGTGTGTGAAAGGTGTTTCAGTAGGATATTGAACGGTGTCTGCGTTCACTTGAAACATATACATTTCCAGCTTTTGCTTTGGTTATGAAAGTGCAAACTCAACTCTGAGTAGTAGAAGTTGTTTGCAATTGAAACACACAAATTGCTGGTGAAAGAAGCTGAGTGAGGCAGTAGTATGAAGACGTAATATCTTGAATTTAAAGTTAAGTATGTTGGAGTTGGAAAACCTAGGGGCAGCTTGCTTTCTGTTGTCTGTTACCTAAATCTTATTAATTGAAGGTGAAAAGACAAGAATGCCTTGTTAGATCTGACAACTTCTTTGTAGCAGGATTGAGAGTAAAACTGCTAAGAGACAGAGTTGGTGCCAAGCAAAGTGATTATGTCCTGAGTGAGAAAACTGTAGGAAGTGCCTTTCTGTCCTATGCATAAGCTAGAGATTAGAGATAACAGTGCAAGCTGACAGGATAGTTTTGAGCTGAAGATGTACAGATAGACAAGCATCTTATTAAAAGTACACTTGTGTGACTTGATTAATAAAATCTCTTACAGTAAAACTTTATTTTGTTATTTTGTTTTTATAATTCTATGTAAAATGGGTAGTGCAGAATAAGGGTCTGTAATGGGTTGTCGATTCATGTGTTAGGTGTACAAGATCTATTCTGCATCAAAGTATAGAGAGAAAACGTTTCAAACTGTATTCTAATATTCGACTTAAAATCATGCGTATTCTGAAGGGCTGAAAACAGCTAGCACGTGAGTGTGCTTCCAGGAAATATATGTACAAAGCAGAATTGGGAGTCTGTCATCAAGGCATGGCTTCCAAGGCAGTGAGCGTGCAGGAGGAGGTATGGGTTCTTTTTCACTGCTGTTTTTAAATCACTGCGTCTTTATGGCTTCAGGTCCTTAATGCCTTGGGAACGTGGTGCCCCCATCAACCAGCATCTTTGGAACGTACAAATTAGGGCTGCCTGCTAATCATGCGATTGTAACATTATCCTCCAAACTGTTTTTGCTAATTGAAGTTAATGAATTCTTCCTTTAAGCTCAAATAATGAACTTTTTATTTATTTATTTATTTTATATTTTTATTTTATTTATTTTTTTAACCTATTATCTTGGCTAGGTAAATGAGATATTGATTGTACATTTACAGTTAAATTTATCCTAGTGGAACGGTGGAGAGATCTCTGAATACCAAAGGATGCAGAGAAGAAGGCTTACAAACATCTCAGTCAACTCTTGGCTAGGTGATATAGCAAGTACCTTCATAAATGACTGTGATAAGTCTCAGTGGAAACACAAACAAGTTACCGACTGATAACTCATTGCAGTTTTGAGTGGATTAATTATTTCCTGTACAATAAACTGAGTGCCTTCAGCAACCTGTGTGGTAACTTCAGTCATGTATTTGAAGTTTTGGAAGCCATTGAGAAGATTCTGATTGTTAGCATCATTTATCACGTTTCCAGGGGCAGCAAAACTTACACTTTGACTAAGGGGTGGGGAACTTCAGGCAAAGACAGAAATGTCTGAAAAACAAAGGAAGAATAATACTCTGGAAGTCCTGGCAGTAGGATGAATTAGTACACGAACTTAGCCAGAGAATATCCGAATATAACTGTCAAACATAATTGAAAACTTGATCAGAGAAAACACAGAGGTGAAAGACTTTCTGTGTAGAAATGAATCTCCACTGCTGGCAGCAATCCTTCATCAGGAGGGGGACTATGAAAGTGGAGTGGATCTGGAGAACAGCATCCCAAATGCAGCATCTGTGTGCCACTTCTCCCTGAAGGAAAGCCAAAGATGAAGGTAGTTGCCAGAGTCATTTAGAAAAACACCTGCTCTAACTTTGTACACTTCATGCTTCCTTCACATGTTTTTTAATGTAAGCTTGTACAGAGATATGATTTAGCAGAGGGTTGTTAGGCGAGTTAGGGTACTATGGTTAGGCTGCAGTTGGACTTGATGATCTTTGAGGTCTTTTCCAACCTGAGCGATTCTATGATTCTGTGATTCACTTTTACACTTAGCATTGAGGTATATGTAGATGCTAAAATGCTTACATGAATATTTTAGGAAAACGGGATGCAGAAATCTAGGGTGATTATAGACATGGAGCTGAAGACTTCTGCAAGTACTGGTGGACTGAGAGACTTTGAGTAATATGCTTGAAGTTCGAGTTCAACCAAGCCTGCCTATTGCAGTCTAGGCAGATAGTAGCTTGATTAGGTGAAACCACATAGGAAGTATTAATGTCTATCATAAAAATATATATAATTGATTTTTTTTTCCCTCTTAAATAATAATTTTGTGGCTTTCTTAGTTTTCCTGAACAGTGCTTCAATGGTAATGGAAAGATAAAACCAAAATAATTTATTCAGAAATTTAGGATTTCAAATTAAAGGCAGGAAGTATGTTTTGTTTCTTCCTGCTCACCTTGTTTTATACACTCTTATCTTGTTCGCTTTACACTGGTAGTGATAGTGGCTGAGAATGTTGACTGTCTGTAGTAGATACTATTAAAAATGCTACCAAAGCAGAAAGTCTTCTAGGGAGATGGAGAGAAAAGAGAAAGATTTTTATGGAGAAGAAAAAGCATGCGTGCTATTAAAGTGCGGCAAACTTCTTCATGAGTACTGCTGTTCAAAAGTACACTACCTTTTAGATCATGGGCAAAATGATTTGTATGCTAGGCATCAAATGGAAAAGGAAGCCCACTTTTCAGCTTAAATCCATGGAGCAGAGCATGCAATGTATGAAGTTCAGGTAGTGACTTTCTAAGAATGTTTGTCAATCTCCTGCTTATATGTAGCAGCTAACTTACAGTGAATGTAGTCATAGCTGTGGTAGTGTGGGTTACTTGGCGTGGCACCTGCACTAGCTACAGAGTAGCAACAAACATCTACTAAAGACATCAAATAGCAAAACTAAAAGCCAAGCATTGGCAGGCAACCTTGGTGGTATCCCACAGGGTATCTCCGTGCTGTCCTTTGCAAGCCAAGTATTCATTCATGGCCTAGTGGCTTTCAGGTGCTGGGATTTTATTTAGGGGATTTATGAAGTGGTGAGCCATGCAGACAGTATAAGCTAAGAAGGAAGTCAGTGCTGCTTTTCAAGAATCTGTTATTTTGTCCTCTGAATTTCATTGGCTATTGAGAAGGTTAAAGCAAAGCAGTGTTAGTCCTGGCTGGTCCAAGCTGAAAATGAAGTAGGCCCTCTTGTGAAGTTTTGAGTCCAATTCCAGCAGCATCCATTTTAATGAGATGGTTGGAGGGCTGTTTTGGGAAAGAGAAATAGAAATGTCACAATTTGGTAGTTGCTGATCCGTTGCGTGCAGGACTAAAATAACTACAGAAACAATACAGTGGAGATGTTAGCCTGGGAATGGTGGTGTTGGGTTGACATTTCCTGGAAAGGAGGACAGAGCATTTCTGTGTGAAATGCAGCAGCTGTTATGCAGCTTTGTTTGGTATGGAACAGTCGAACTTGTTGGGATACTGAGGGTTAGTAGATTGTGTGTGAAAGAGTCAGAAATCATGAACATTTCTAAGCGGGAATGGAATTACTTATAACATCTGTGATAGCTGGCAGTTGATGAACTAAATACATGTTTGAGGTGGAAGGTAAGTGGGAGCTAGAGAAAAGCCAGGCCCATTCTTGAGAGGTGTATGTTTGAGCAGTCATAAAGCACCAATGTGCTCGGAATACATGTACTTAGAAAAGAGCTGGCAGAGTTAGAAAGATAGTTGGTGCTAAGACTTTCCCTAATTACATAACTCCATCACTGTGTATACAAGCTATATATACAAGGTGGCTGGCAAACTTTTATTAAAGAAATGCTTTCTATCTAGCTAAATGTTCTACAGAAACAGGTATGAAACTTCCAACTGCAATTTCAAATGGCTCCCAAATGTTTTTCAATGTAAAATGATCATGTAAGTAAATAAAATATAAACAAGGGTAAGAAAAACTTTCTCTACTCTCTACTCCAGTGTAAAGGTTACTATTACCATTACTATTGATCTACTGTTTTTCAGTTAAGAAGAGAATTCTAATGTCAGCAAATAGGCCTGTTTAGATGCAGACTTGAGTCAGGATGAAACTGCACTGCTTTTGCCCCACAGCTTGAGGAAGGAGATGAGATCACTGTGAAATAGCTGTTTGTGGTCAGCAGAAGTGTTAAAATGGGAGAGACGCAAACTTTGGAAGTGCACTGGGGGGGATGAGGTGATATTCTTTTGAAACTGAGTGATGATTTTAATGAGAACAAAGCAAACTGATTTTCCTTCCTGGTGTTGTGAGAAACAAGCAAAAAATTAATTATTTAATGAAAGGGCTATTGGTCAAAATAAAAAATTAAGGTCACAGTAAGCTACTTTGAAACTATTCACTAAAATAATGACATCTGATTGCTTTTCCTCATAAAGAAATGTGTTTGATCTGGAGAAGAAGCTTCACGTTTTTTCTTGGTGCAGTGAAATCAAAAAGTAGATTACTGGTGAAGTAATAGGCATGATCTGCAAAGCTGAGTCATGTTCCTTCAGGAAGGATACTGCTGTTTTGAGAAAACAGATCACTTACCAAGTAGTGAGGAGGAGGAATTGAAATGACAAGGAACAACTCAAGTGCTTTTAGCAGTAAACACTACAATAGGTGAGAGCCTCAGTTTTAGTCTCTAGAATAGATTGGTATATTGTTACACAAAGACTAGGGTCATTAATGAGTTGTATCTACAGGGTCTCACCAAAGCCTTGTGTCTCAAGAGCCCGTACGCTCAGCTGTAAGGATACAGAGCCCCTTCTGTTGGCTCTTCTTCATCTGAAACTGGAGCAGTAGATCCCAGCTGCTTGTGGTTGCATGGAGGAGGAGGAGATGACTTAATTGTCTTTGGGCATTTGTTTAAAAAGTAGGACTGGTTTCCGTGGTTGTTGAATGGAGTTTTCTCAAAACATTTAGTCAAATTTGTTTCTTCAACTTATGTAATTATTAATGCCGTGCATAAGTGGCAGTAGCCCTAGTTGTTTTTAAAAAAGACACTGCAAATATCAAACAGGTTTTCCTAGTGAGCAATGCTGACTTGTGCATCTTGCTGGTACTTTGAATGTGGTGTTTGTAACCTGGACCTTACTGAAGAACTGAGATCAGTATTACTGCTTTGTGGTACTTGTTCTTTTTGTGTCTTGTTTTGTTTTGTTGTTTTCTCTCCCTCCTAAGGAGGAAAAAGAGTCCTTTGCAGGGAGGTAAGAAAATTCCTGAAAACCCATTATGCCTTTCGAGATCAAAGATGCTTCAAAAGCAAGATGAAAATAATAGAAAGCTAGCTGTAGGTTTCCAGCGCTCAAAATACACATATGGATTGTTTTGTCTGGTATATTTTCTGTGGAAGTATTTCAACAGAGTGCACAATTCCTACAATTCTGTGTAGGAGTCAAGTTAATATTTACCAGTTTATGCAATGGTCAGAATGTGAGGCTCAGATTTGGGAAGGTTTGTTTTCCCAGATTTTGTGGGGATATATAGATGGGTGTATGCCTGGATGTATGCCTGTGTGTATGCTGGCAAATAGTGTTCTGTGTACATTAAAAACTGAATTTGTATGATGAATCTTTTAACGAGAAGTTGGGGAAAGTGTTCTGGGCAGTAGGCACCTAACATTGCTATTGTGACTAATGGTGTGCTTGTTCTATTCTGCCATGAAAATGTCCAGAGCTTAATTACGCTTGTTTCTTTGCTGTCCTAGTATGTATGTGAGAGATAATAGTTAACATAGAAGTGTCTGCAGACTATGTGAACAGCCAACAATGCTTCTTGTAGTTAGATTTGTACTGAACTGTTTAGCAATTGAAAACTTGGAGTCTGGGGTTGTAGTGAGATTTTTTTAGTGCTGAAAATGAACAGGGAAGTACACTGTAGCCAGTGTGGCTCTTAAGAACGTGTTACATACCTACTGTGGAGTTCATACCTCACTTCTTGTTTAGAAGAGCAAATTAAAATTTAAAACTTCTAATTTATTTATTCTTTTAGAGAAATTTCCACATTTCTGTGCATCAATAAAACCTTCAGCCTTATGAGCTACTTTGTCAAGATATCCAGTCAGAGGTTTTCCCTGAGCTTTGTGATTGTCATATAGCTGGTAAATTTCTTTGGGGCTGTCAAACAACAAGAGTTGTTGCAGAGATTTCCTGAAAAAAATAAAACTATCTGATGTTGTAGTCCTAGAGGCTGCTTGTTTCCAAAGCCAAAACAGATGTTAAGTGTTCGGATGAAATGAGGTGACATGTCTTAAAATTTGGCCGACACAGTAAAGGAAGGATGCATCAAGAATGATAGGAGAATACGTAAGGAACGTCACAAGAGTTGAGTTAGAATAAATGGACTATTTAAACACTAAACATTACTTAGCTAACATCTTAAACTATACAATGCGCTGCTCTGTAGCCAATGTGTAGACTTGGCTCTGTGCTATTGAACTAGTGGAGCATTAAGGTAGTAAGGTCTTTATTTTCCAAATGTTTTTCATGCTACCAACTTCTGAATGTGTTGAAGGCAACAATTATATCATTCTCTGAGAATATAAGAATGCTCCACCCTCTTCTTAAAATTTAGGCTGAGGTTTAAAATGTCATGGCCTTTTGTAATTCTTCTGGAATTAGAGAAATGAATATCTGCAGTTGAAAACACAGGAAAAAATGTAGAAAGCTGCCAGCATGGCTGCACGAATCAAAATGTGACTTGACTGTGGATGGTCCTATTCTACGTAAAAGCTGATAGTTTATGGTGCAGTGAAGGTCAAACTTAAGATGATGACAAACCACGTGTTTATGAAGCCTCCTACTTTTGCGTTACAGAAATAAAATGGAGTGTGATTTCTCTGCATAAAAGTCTGAGCAGACATGATTATTTTGTTTTTGAAAAAATAAAGCTTTAATATCACAGGATCATAGGGGTTGGAAGAGACCTTTGGAGATCGTCTAGTTCAACCCCCTTCTAAAGCAAGATTCCCTAAGGTAGATTGCAGAGGGAGGCATTCAGTCAGAACTTGAATATCTCCAGAGAAGGAGACTTCTCAACCTCTCTGGACTCTGTCCTACCACTCCAACACCTTCACAGTAAGGAATTTTGTCTTCACGACAGTGTGGAACTTTCAGTGTTCTAGTTTGTGCCTATTACCCCTTGTTCTGTTACTGGACGCTGCTGAGAAGATCCTGGCCCCAACCACTTGACTCCTACCCTTTGGATATTTATGACTGTTGTTAATATTCCCTGATTCTCTTGTTCTTCTCCAGGCTGAACATCCTCATGTCTTTCAGCTTTTCCTTATAAGGGAGAAGCTCCAGGCCGCTCATCATCTTTGTGGCCCTCCACTGGACTCTCTCTACAAGCTCCCTGTCCTTTTTGAAATGGAAAGCCCGGAACTGGATACAGTACTCAAGCTGTGGCCTCACCAGGGCAGAGTAGAAGGGAGAAATAACCTCCCTCAACTTGTTGGCCATGTTTTTCTTAGTGCACCCTTGGTCTTCTCAGCCACAGGAATGCACTGCTGGCTCATGGCCAACCTGTTGTCCACCAGGACCCCCAGGTCCTTCTCTGCAGAGCTCATCTCCAGCAGGTTGGCCCCTAACCTGTACTGATGCATGTAATTATTCCTTCCCAAGTGTAGGACTCTACACTTGCTCTGTTGAACTTAGTCAGGCTTTTTGTTGTTCAGTTCTCCAACCTGCTGAGGTCTTGCTGAAGGGCAGCACAACCTTCTGGAGTGTCAGCCACTCCTCCCAGCTTTGTATCACTAGCAGGCTTGCTGAGGGTACATTCTATCTCCTCATTCATATCATTGATGAAGTTATTGAACAGGACCAGGCTGAGTGCTGACCCCTGAGGAGCAATGTTAGCTGCAGACCTCAGTATCTGAGCATTTGTCCCTAACTTTAACTTTTTTTTATTTTTTTTTTTCTTCAACTGATGTCAAACCAGACAGGAAGTCCATTTTGGTTGCCTTTTACTTATCAGATTGGTCCGTAATCAGTGGAACTGGGATGATTACAGCAGTAGATTTAACTTATGCTCTTGCTTTACATCTCTTAATGTCACATTATGTGCTCCTCAGGTAGCTGTTTTCCACTGGTAGGGACAGTTGGACTTGAACTTTTCCTGGCATGCGAAGTTCAGAAAGCAAATCAGTGCTGTGCATTGTTGAACTGTGTCAGGGTTTTTTGTCAGATGAGCTTCTCTAAGGATGATGACAAAGGCAAGTCAAACACAAATTTGTTGAGAGCTGTCAAATGTTCACATGGAAAGACTAACTGAGCCATAATAGCTTATCTAGTAACTTGATGATTGGTTTCTTAATGCTTTATTAAAAAAATTGTGTATCACAGTATGGGCTGGGTTGGAAGGGACCTCAAGGATGATGAATCTCCAACCCCCTTGCCACAGGCAGGACCATCATCTTCCACATTTAATACAAGAATAGGCTGCCCAGGGCTCCATCCAACCCGGCCTTGAACACCTCCAGGGATAGGGTATCCAAATGTATGTATGCATATTAAAAGGCCAGTTTCTCCAAAGTAGAAGGCTACTTTTGAAAGGTAAACAAGAACACTTGCTTGACTGATTTACTTGTCTCAGTAGCTGAGCAAGAAGTTGCAAACCCGAACTTCATTTCTGATTCCATTATGGGAAAATTCTACTGCTTGTCCGTTGAATTGCCATGTCGCTAGAGCTAAGTCAAGCCTGCTTATAAGAAATTGATAAAAATATATAAAATACAGTTTGGATATAGGTGAGTATAGCCGTTACATTGTGTTATCTGTTGGTGCAAAAGAAATGGCGTATTTTGTTGGATACTGCAAGGTTTGCAGGGATTGCAGTCAAATTTGCCTGTCCTTAACTCTAAATAAAGGTGCAACTCTGATAACAATAACCACTCAGCATGTGTGTTAACTTTTTCTTGAGCTTGGAATCAAATGCATCCTTCCCTAGCCAAAGGGAAACATTTGAGAAGCTGTGACGCATTTACACAGATGAAGGAAGGAAATGTCCAAAAGAGTCAAAAGATAAAAATAGATCAGTTTACTGGGCTGAACTCTGGATGGGAATTGAAGAACTAAATATAAATCTAAATTTGTACCTTTGGGACTTACATAACTGAGTAGTATAACCCTTTCCTGTTTTTTCTTATGTTAAATATTATAGTGGACAACCTCAGATAAGGACTTGAGTCAAGCCTCATTGAGATGGTTTTTAAGTGGTTTAAATGGGTGACAGTGCTGGGAGTTTGATCTTGTCTTGATTATTGCTATAGCTCAGTGGACTTTCTAGACTTTCTTTTTTATGAGCTGCACACTAGAAATGATATCTCTGGGCTTCACTGGACAAAAAATTTAAGCTAGCAGTTAAATAGGGCTAGTATCTGTGAGGTTATAAAAGGGAATAATGTTTTTGCACCAGCTTCTACAAAGGAAGTAAATTTGCCTCTGACCCTGATATTAAAAAACAATAAAAATAATAAAAAAGCCATCAAGTCTCCATAGTGGTTAAGGGAAAACAGACTAGTTCAGGGTATTTAAAATTTGCATAATGGAAGAGGATGTTGTAAAAACTCTTCATATGCAAAGGACCATCCGGATTACTTTCCTTAGTTGAGTACGGTAGTGCTGTCAAAATCAAGATAAACTGTCTTTCTCTATGAAGAAGGAATGCTACATTTTGGGGGGTACTGGTACTTTGCAGGAAAAGAAGTGTTACTATTAAAATAGTTTACTAATGCAGTGAAAGTAGTGGAAATTTATGGATAAAAATGATAGCATAATGATGTATAACTTAGAGCAGCAACTGTTTCTACTCCTTCCTGCCCCCCTAGGTATGGCAGATAAGATTTTATTTAGTATCTTCCCTTTTCTTAAGATATCGCCTAGGGAAGAATGTTTACTTGACAGATGTATTAATAGTTGCAATCTTGTTTGTTTTGGTTTTGGTTTTGTTTGGTGTTCCAGAGGAGCTTAGGAATGTTTTCTCAGGGTTGTTTTGGATGAATTTTCTGTCTTTGATAACTAAAATAGTATCTGTTCCAAGTAGCAATTTATCTGTTAAAGAAGTAAACAGTTTGTAGAAAAATGACCTGACTACTTACAGCAAAGCTAAAGTAAGTCAGTTTAAACTTCGTATTTATGAAATATGTTGTGATATAGTATTACAAATACTCATTTTTGTAACGTGGTTTTGAAATGGATGTCCATGTGGCTGCTCTCATTGTGCTAACCCACTGTTCTGAAATTAAAGCTGTGAAAACTTGTTTGAAAGATGGGTTGGTTAGCTGAGCTGCAAACTTAACGAGCAATGTTTTTGCTTGTAGGCAAATTTATGACTTGGAATTTTAACCAGGGCTTACTTTGTAGTTCGTGTCCACTGAAGCAACAAGAAGAAAATCAAAGAACAAGAAGATACTGCTCTTGATAATGTTGTAGGTGGTATTTAGGAAGTGAAAAGGAAGTTGTAGAGTCTTATGTTTGATTATGAGAATGTTAAAGATGAACGTACCTCAATATTAAGGCAGAACGCTTAATGGTCAGCTTTTTAGTTGTCTGGGCAGCTTGAGCTCAGTTATGCATATGATGCAGCTTTTGTGTAGATATAGCAGAGGAAAAAAAATTGTGATTTTTTTTTTTTTTTTTTTTTTGTGTATGTGTTAACAAACAAGCAGCATAGTATCCTTCTCAGGAATTGTTTCCTCGTGCAATGTCTTCCAGTACTTGGCATAAGAAATTCACTCCCACTTACTTCCTTTACTGATACTTTATGTTCTGGCTTGCATTCTAGCTACAGACCTTCAGAGGTGGGGACAGAACTAACTGGTTTGAGTTCTGTTTTAGTAAGACTTGCTTAACTGTGGGGAAGATTTGACAAAGGATAGTCATCCTTTTCCAGAGTGGCTTTTTACTGTCTTAACTGCCTTAACTGTTGTCCTCGTGTATACTGTCACTTCTTTTGTTTCGTTTGCTCAATAAATAAGACAGAAGTCTGCCAGATGATGAGCTCAATCTGTGGGCATCAGTGTTCATGTCCATAGGAGGTTCATTATGCGTACAGAGATAAGTAGGAGGTCATATGGAAAACTGTTGCATGCTTTGAGCGTTAAAGCATGTGTGCTACATTTAATCAAGGTTGCACAGGCAGCCTTTGTGCTGTATTGCCTAGTTTTTGAGTGCTTTTTGTGACTGCTTCTGGTCCTGGCTCAATTAAGTCATTGTTTAGGGTTTATGTAAAGTTTTCATTATATGCCTTAGTGGATGACAGTAGATGACACTGATTTTAGCAGAGTACACAGTGTTATTGTGTTACATCAGAGTTATCGGAACTATTTTGCGAATAGAAATGCATTAATTGACTATACAGACTATACAGTATTAAACAGAATGGATGTGTAAATTGGTTTATTAAACAGAGGTGTTGATTACAGGAAAGAAAATTATGGATGTTAGTACTTCACTAGCTTATTCAGAAAAAAACTTGGTCTAATTTCTCTTCCTTGCACATTAGATTATGCCACATTTGTTAAAACTATGTGAGGGAAGATCTAAACTGTTAAATGTCAAAAAAAAAAAAAAAAAAAAAAAAAAAAAAAAAAAAAAAAAAGGGAAGCAAATGCTAATTATTCTTTCTTAAGCTTGCATATACTTAGACCTAAAAGTCATAAAATGCATTTGGTTTTCCACAGCATGGTAGACAAAGCTTCATGTGTAAAACTCTCTCTGGAAGAGCAGATGATGCTGAAGGGCTTAAGTGGGTATACATACTGATGAGTGACCTAAGTTACTACACTTGTGGGTTTTTGTTTGTCCAAATATAAGCAGCAAACAGCAAAATTGCTGCTTTAATAAGAAACTTTCTGAACTGAACTGTCATGTAACCTTTGAAGAAGAACCAGTACAGATGAAGGGATGCCTTCCTTTTGTATAGACAAGAATTATGTTCCTATGTAAAAGCTGTGTTCCTACTGTATGGTGAAACGGGAATTGACTATATATTATATATATAGCATATATATAATATATATATAAATGCTTCTTCATAGTAAGCTAAATTTACTAGTGCATTAAATTGGCTTCCTTGTTGAAAAGGGGTTAGGAAGATTGTTATCAGAGATATGATGCTATATCTCCATAGTGAAATTGGATAGTGAAGGGAAGTATCTGGAAATATTAGTTATAACTTCTGTATTCATTGGCTTCAAAATCTTTGTGTTGGAGATTGGTTCTTTTAGCATTTGAACAATTGCATAACATAAAGACAATATTATTATCTACATTAAAAACAAGCATTAAATAGTTCTGTTTGAACAAGCTGCCCAGAGAAGAATCAGAGTCCTCATCCTTAGAGGCCACAAAATCGTTTGACTTGGATGAGATATGTGGATGTGGCACTAAGGGGCAGTTCTTTGATGGAACTTGATAGGATATGGTTGATGGTTGGCCTTAATAATACTGAAAGTCTTTGCCAACCTAAATATTGTTAATGTGGTGTGTTTCTCATCCAAATGTTCACTCCTTTTGAAGCATGTTTGAAGAATTATGTCAGAGTTCAAGACCAAGTTCAGATTTCTGTTATACCATTGAAACTGTAAAGGAAAAGAGGGATAAATGAGCAAAGCAGTTGCTAACACTGGGAATTAATTGATTAATTTCTAATCATTGAGTAGGCCTTTGGTGCAGACTGCTGAGCTTCCAGTAGTTGAAGTAGAGCTTCAGAAAATAAGCAGTGGTGTCCTTACCTTGATTCTGCCAAAATATGCTAAGACTGGCACTGATGTGAGAATTTATCTTTGAGAAGGCTGCAGTACTTCACGGGATCATGGAATGGTAGGGGTTGGAAGGGACCTCCAGAGATCATCGAGTCCAACCCCTACTACTACTGTGCGTGTGTTTTTATTACAGTGATAATGTGCTAAAATAGGAGAGAAAATCTGTTAATAGGCCATGGCCTAGATAGGCCTAACATTTCTTCATATTCTGAAGAAAAAAAGCAAGAAACAGGAAAGGAAAATTTTGATAGAAGGTCTTAATAGTACAGTCTTGGTAATTTAACACAAGAATTAGTTATGGTTAACTTGTATAACATTTCTTTAAAAAATGCCTTTTTCCATATCATTATTCTCTAGATTGCTGTTGCTCAACAGTAGAAATGTTCTACTGGGCTTTTGTGGAAAGAGCAGTACAGTTGCTTCGGGAATATGTTGGTAGCACAGTCTTAGATTCAGAAAGAACCCAGGCATATCAACATCTTTGTAGTCAGTTCCCTCGGTGTGGACTCTGATTTGCCAAGAGTGTTACAGTGGATGTATTAAAAGGATATGCTTATCTCAGAAGTTGAACCTTATCTCTAAGTAATTATCTTGTTGTGTTCAGGTGAGATTATTAATCACATCTTTTAATTAGAGAAATGCTTGAAAGCGTGGGCAGTAACTAAATGTTTTGCTGACAGTGTCTTCAGTCAGCCTGCTTAAGCAAGTTAATCAAAACCTCCTGCATCAAAAAAGTATGGTTCCTAGTGAAAAATGGACTATGGTCAAAAGCTCTTGGTGAAGAAGTGTGGCATAGGGAGCATATACTACCTTGAAATGAACCTATAAAAAGTCATCTAAGTCTCCTTGATTTTTGATTATTTCCTTCAGTACAGAACATTAAAGGAAAAGCTGACTTTGTTAATACAAAGATTAGTATCCAAAAAGAACAGTTCAAATAGCTGAATAACTGAAACTGACTGAAGAAAAAGGAGTTAACTTGAGTTTACTCCCTGGGCTAACAGTAATTTCAAAGTTAACATTCTGAGAAGTTGCTTTGACAGCGATCTTGGATCTAATCCTGCAGCATGTAATTAGAATTGTCATTCCATGTGATATGTAAAATGTTTATAACTGGCTTCAGGTTAGCACAGCAGCTGAATGTGGCTGAGCTATTTTTTTCAGATAGCAACTACTGAAGTAGATATTATCTGTGAAGATTATCTCACATAAACAGCATTCACGTTTCTAAAATGGGAAATACATCATCCTAAAGAAACAAATTTCAGTCCATGTGTTTTGTTCGCTGCCTTTAATTTAAGGAGCCATGTATGATGTTACTATTGGATATCCTGATGTAGTATCTTAGACAGACTTCTGAGTCCATTAAAGATATTTTTGCTCCATATCTTAAAGATGAAATGTCACAGTGCGGATTTTTATTTTCAGATGACGGAGGAACTTGACTGTCAAGTCTATGGAATTACTAATTGGCTGATAGCTTGAAAATGGATCTTAATTAACAACATAGTTTTTATAGAGTTAGCTATCCATTAATTGCCTTAGTGGCCTTATTTATTTATTTATTTATTTTACCTTCATAATTAGCATTGCCAAAGGGGTAATTTTTGATAGTATCCATTAATGGTAGAAGTGGAAAAAAAATGGTTAATGGAAGAACAAGAGAGTTGTGTTCATACCTGGGGGGGGGGGGAAATTTAAAAAAAAAAAAAAAAAAAAAAAAAAAGGACTGATAAAAAGGAACAAATCTGTAAGAGCAGTAATTTACAGCAAACAATGCACAGTTCTAAACAGCATCACACTCTTCTCAAGCCTAACTTAACTGTAAAACTTGAAATAAATACTTGTTTCCTTTGTACTGCTGGTGGTTCTCCCTTTGAATGTGCTGTGATCTGTAAGTTGTAGTTGCTTCTGAAGTTAAAAGTGACTATTGATTAAGTTTTGCTGAGGAATGGTGTCTGATAATACTGTACTTCTTTCCTTCTTTGTCTTCTGGCTGCTAGATGTTGAAGAAAGAGTTGAATGTAGGCTATGCAACTTGAATTCCTGAGGAGAAAGAGGTCATATGTGTGTTCTTAAAACCATTTTAGACACTGCATCTCTGTCTTTCCCTTAAGCTTTCAGAGACTTGTCTGATTATAGCCTCAATTAAATTCATGTCCTTTGATGAAGGAAGTCTTTTGCTTAATGTGTAGTTGTTATAGTTGGTACAGGAGGGCGTCAGGATCCAAAATTAATTGCCTCTTGGGACTGGTAGTGACGCTGAGGCATTAAAAAGAACATTGTCACTCTCAAAAGCTTTCTGAAACGATCAGCTTAGAAAACGAGGCATATCCTTGTTACATTTAAGGAAGTATTGTTAGTATTGAATGTTGCTTCTTATTTTTCCTTTGTAACAATAAATATAAGGAAATACATTGTTGAAGATGACCCAAGTTGAGAGAGGACGGCTGTAGACTTCTTGCTGCTGTCTTGTTCTCAGTCCTAGCTCCCAAGTGCAGAAGGGAGAACCTGAAGTTGACACCAAGGGAAGAGGACATCTCATTACACAACCACTAACAAATGTGTCAATGGTAGAACAATATGGTTTCAACATCCTGTTCTTTGCTTTGTACTGAATTCCTTCCTGTTTTAAGAACATGGTCTTTAAAATACAGCTAATCATCTTGAGTTGTAGGAACATTGTGCTTATTACCATAGCATCTATATTGAGCGATTGGTGCAGCTGTTTCAGTTAACAAAAAAAGAGCTAAGTAGGCATTGGCTGTGGGGTAGTGGGGTTGTTAAAGCAGATCAGATACGCAAGAGTTAAAAGAAGGCAGAACTTGGGAGGGGATGAAGCTCAGTTTGCCTTGGGATCTCAGGGGTAGAGGAAGAACGAACAACCAGGCCTGACTGTGCTAGGTGACTTGGATACCAACACACTGCTGCCAGTTAATCTAGATGAATCTCAGCCAAGTAAACAAGGGCTGCTAAGAAACTCGGTGTCAGCTTTCGCAGCCTCTTGCATAAAGTCGGTCAGTATAGAAGGTTAGGCTTTCCTTGCTCAATTAAAGGAAACACCTAATTTTCAGTAGTTCTCAAGCTAATATCCATGCACTTGTATGACATGAACTTCAAAAGTAAAATCTGAGGTGTCTAGTGTACTCTTTCTGACTAATTTCTGTGACTTGTACTGGACTCATTGTGGGCAAGCAAGGAAGGGAGAGCACTATGTTTTTTCAATAATTGTATAATTAAATTCACTGATGGTAGGCCAAGAATAGTGATCACAAGGGTTGGTGCTGAATCAGAAGGAATACTTTAAATGGTGCTCTGTTAAACAGAGACATAATTGCCCTCTCTTTCCCCTTCTTGGCTTATTGGATGACTGAATTGCTCATTTCATACTTGACTTTGAGTGTGACTGGAGCTGTGAATCAGTGTTTGTGAGAATTCTGTGTCTGGCTTGTGTTCTGACTTTCCTTTTATGAGCTGGAGAGGCTTGCTGTGTTATTCCTAACTATGTAGTGAAAGTCCTCTTAAACTCTCCTTGTTATGAGTGGGTGAAAATGTTTGGCAAACATACGAATCAATAATGGCTTATTTTCTTCACTGCTGCTATTCAAAAGCTGCACTGTCCTTTTTGTATTTGTACAGATAATCGATGTCTGTCCCGAAATGATAATTAACAGGGATAGATAACTTTGGGGCCTTCCTTTGCAAAGTCATCCTGCAACTATATGTATTTCTGAAACTGCTCTTGTTTTCATACTTGGTCTTTTGTCAGCACTGGCAAGGATTACATCTAAATTACAAGAGCTTATATGCAGTTAGAAAAAATTGACAATTATTTTTGTTAAAGTTATTCACTGGTTTACCATGCTACTGAAATGTCTGGAGCTCTATACATCACAAAAAGAGTAAGTAAACTAAATGAAAGCTGTTAAAAGGGAAATAAACACTTGTCTCAGTTGTGAGGAAAACACTGTGTATAATGTGACCTGTTATGTTTTCATAAAGAAGAGACTGAGTTTTTAATGGCCTAGTCTAACATGTCCATTTTGCTTGCTGACTGAAATTGAAAATTAAAATGAGGGAAAAATACTTTCATGATTATAGTTTTTCCCTTGGGAACAATTTCAATTGTGGCTTTCTCATAAGAGAGATGGTGGCTTCCTTTCTATTTTTGTGGCATGAAAATTCAGATCTGCGTAGCCTGTTTCCTAAGTTAAGAAAATTCTAGATGTCAGCCATGGAAGATATAAACAACTTCCAGGTGCCTGCAATTTGAGGAAGTCGCTGAATCAGATTGCCATCTTGATGTGACCTTTGCCAAAAATAACTGTAGTAGTATGTGCACAAAGGGCTTGTGTGGTGTAGTGAAAAGAACACAAAACAAGTTATTTTAATGTACAAGATCTGTTTGCTTTTTTGGGTTTGCGTTTCTGTAACGCAAAGACAAGCTTTTGAGTCTGTCTTGTTTTGGTATTCAAGTCAGTAGCATCTTACTCCACAGAAGGACTGTAAGGTAGACTGCAGGTGTTCATGCTGTTCCAAATCAGTAGGGTTTTACTGTCTTTGGACAGTTTGCTTTGCTCCTGTAGTTTACTTCTTGGCCTATGGAAAAATTACTTTAGTACCATAACTTATACTAAATGGGTGCTAACAAAACTAAAGCCTCAAACTGCATTGTTCTGCAAGTTGAGATGTGCTATAGGTAAAATACCTGTACCTGCCCAAACCACCTTAAAGTATAGGCAGTTTATTTATGTTTCAGTGGTGTGATTTAAAGGAACGAAAGTCTTCAGTGAGCAGGAATTAGAGAAGGATTACTTTTCCCTGCATTCTGTAGGCCTGATACTGCGTACAGTATTATTGAGTGTCTAGAGCTTTCAGTGGCTATTTCCCATTGGCATTTTAATTCGGCTCAGAGTGTGTTTTTGAAGTGCATCTGTTGATTGACCCATCTTATAGCTCTTTGCTCTGCATTGTGGAGCATCAGAGATGCAAAAATAGGATTCATTTCAGATACCGTTAAAGTAGAAGACATACTCTCTTTACAAATAGATACTAAGTTCACACAATCTGGAAACAGCTGGTTCGAAGTGAAACCTCCTGCAAAACATGAATCCTTAGCACCACGGTTTTGCTGACTGATCTTCTGTTGTGCCGTGCAGCATATTTTTTCTTTCATCCTAGAACTAGAGGTGTGAAGGGACATATATGAAGAGAGGGAAGAAGTCTTGTTTTTGGAAAGAATTCAGTCTGCCCTTGCTACCTTTGCTTGCCTTTCCAAATTGCTGTTGGTTTCATAAACTTGTTTGTAGAACTTAGCTTGAACTGTGTATTATCGAAGGGCATAGTTACAATACAGAATGACAGGGAACTTCAGACATATCTTAGCCTTTTCATTCTCAAGGAAAAGAAAATGGTGTGGCTGGAAGCCAGCCTGCAACCTCGCAGTGAAAAGGGCTTGTATGGATAAACATACCTAAATCTCTTCCAGAAGAGAATAGAGTCTCTCCCATTCTCTTATTGTACATCCTCATTCAAAGACAGTACAACAAATTTCTGGATTTACTTAACATCAAAGAAATCTGTGGACTGAAAAGGATACCTCAAGCTGCTGTGTATTCTGACTTGTATGGCTCCCAGTATTCCAAATTTCAATGCATTTTTCTGTCTTCTGGTGGATAAACTTTTTGTTCTCATTTGAGTGGCTCTGTTAATAGATCATTTGTGAAATTGAAATTGTCAGGCATGATTGAAAACACTCCCTACAGATTCAGAATTGCCATGTTTGGAGTTGTCTAGAAAGAAGAGAGAAAAAGTATCATTTATGGGATGATTTTCTTGCCTCCTCATACAGCCTCCTTCTCACTGCCATTCCATTTTGCAGCCAACCCTACAGGGGAAGAAGTGCCTTGGTCACACAGCTATTGAGTTCTGCAAATGTGTGTTGATACCAAGGAATAGATCTCAGCTGAGGTTTTATTTAAGCATGCAGGGCTCTAGTGCTAATGCCATCTTCTGTTATGATGAATTCTGCTTTTCCACTGATGGCCCAACCATATGCCCAGGAAAGTTTCCACAAGGTTGGTGAAAACTTCTGTAGTGCTGCAGTCAACATTGAACTGGGTCTTCCAAAGCCAAATGGTGTTTATGTATTTTCAGTGACCTGCAGAATTCATTATCCATTAAACTTGCATTGTCCCCTTGGGATTGTGTACACTTTTGTCTCTTGGAAATCCAGTTGTTGAGAGTTTTATAGCTTTTACTGTATGTTGTGAGAAAGTCCACCCCTTATGTTGTTTTAAACCTGCTACCTCCTGGTTTTCTTTGACTGTTCTATCTCTTGTGTTGGAAGAGCTGGCCAAGAATTAACTTTTCTTGTCTGGATCACTCATAGTTTTTTAAGATGTTCTCATGTTTCCCAGCTTTTCCAAGTTTGTATCTTGTTTGAGGAGGTGGAACTAGATGGTGTTGAAGATGTGAGCACACAGCAACTTTACATTGCTTCTTAGTGTTATTAATTTTCTCTTTGCCACTAATATTAAGCATTTGTTCAGATTAGTTGCTTTTCAAGCTTTTTATTTCTTTCCTTTGTGGCTGCTTTTGTTTTTGTCTACATTGAGCATATCCTTGAAGATAACGTGATTAAATACTTGGCCAACTTGTAAATTAAACTGAGAGTCTCCAAATCAGAGTCACTATAGTTTGGGCATTAGGTTGGAGTTAAACAATATCCCAGAGTGAAAATGGTTCAGTACTTAGAAGTTGGTTGTCATGGATGTAAGTGAAAGTGTTAGTGACCTTGCCTTGCCCGACTGCAGGAAATAAACCTTGAGTCTAAGAAAATCTTGAAATTAGTTTTTAATCTTTAAAAGTAAGGTGGTTTATTTCTAGTCCCTTCAAATCCTGTCTCTCAGTTGTTGATAACTCAAGTTTGAAGTAACTGACCTTGGAAAAGTTTTGAGCTCAGGTATCGTTTTTTTTTTTTTTTTTTTTTTTTTTTTTTTTTTTTTTGTCATTACTTTTGCACAATAGCTGTAATAACAAACTGCCTTGTTTAATGAATCTTTGAAATATCTGTACACTGTTGCATCTGTTGGTGGGATTTGTGATCATGACAGTAACACATTATTAGAGAGTATAGAAACAGAGGGCTGTCCAAAGGTGATATTTATAAAATAATTGCAAGGAAAATGATAAAATCATAATATACAGAAACAGGTTTTATGATTTAAGTTCATTTATACCGATGCTGTCACAGTCTTCTGTTTGGACACAAGGTAAGGTGAAACATTCATGCCTGGTGCTTTATGAATGTATCAGTGCCATTAATAATGACATTCAAATGGTTCTTAGAACTGAACTTGGTATTTAAGCTCTGATGCTGGTATTCAGTTCCAAAAATCTTGGCAATGGCTTCAGCTTTCTAGAGGGGATGTACAGTAAAATCTTACTGTATATATTCATGATCCTGCATCAGGTAAATTGATTGCTGGGGATCAGTGGAGTTTTCTTGTGATTACTGGCACAAGTATTTGTAAATAAGTGATTATCTTTGAGAAATGGAAGAAAGTAGGAATGTTTGACCTGATAAAGGGCACACTGTGAACTTGCAAGATCTTTTCCTGTTTGTTTTATTTTTCTCCATTTGAGCTGAGGGTCATTTTCTGGTGAAGCACATCAAATGAAATGATTGGGAGTGTTTCATGCAAACTGGTCAGGGTTGAGGAAAGCAGTATTAACAGAGTCTTGGAGAACTATCCTGGCCATTCTCTGATAGTTCATCCAGTTGTGAAAGAATTCCAAGGAGTCGATGTTTCATACAAAGCATTATGAGCAAGAAGAACTTGGGTGATTCAGTTGTAAAATAGATTTCTTCTGTAGGGTTCACATAAGAGTATCTCATAAAAATATTAGGCCTTAGTGTATTATTCACTGCAGAGAGTACTTCTACAACAGCTGAACTAACTAGTTACTGTTTGTTTTAAATACCAAGTTCCTTAAATAATTAGTACAGTCTATCATTATTTTGTAATCGTAATGATTATAATCATATCATTTGTGAAGATAAGCAATAAATATAATAAACTTGAAATGATAAACTTTAGTCTAGATGCCCTTAAAATACAAGAAGTGATAACAGAGGCAAAGGCAACTATAATCTTGCAGCCTGCTCAAATTACCATGTCCTCTAGGCAGTGAAACCTACATTTATTTTAGTCCTGCCAAATTAATTGTGGAGCCTAATGATGAATGAGAATAGCAGTGAGTTGAACGTTAATAATCTGTAGGCTGTTTTTATTATATAGAGAAGCTAAGAAATCTAATACAGGTTCATATATATATATATATATATATATATATATGTATGTATGTATGTATTTAACTCTACAGCACCTGTATTTGGTGATAAAAAGCCACCAACTTTGGAAAATGCCATCCTTAACTGTACAATGCAAAGCAAATGAATGAGGAACAAGCACTATTTCTATTTAAGATTCTTTTTTTTTTTTTGGGGGGGGGGGTGGGGGGTGGAGGGGGGATTCCTTTTCACAGGATATTCAGTTGCCAGGGTATGTAATATTCCTGTATTATAACAGTAAAAGAATTCAGAATGCATGCATAAAATTATTACCACCGGTTCATACTTAGATATCTCCTGGATGCAGAACAAAATTATTTGTGCTTCGTGTGCAAATGATGTACTCTTTCTACTTTTAAATACTCGTTCACAAAGAAGTTTGAAAAGTCCATTGTTATCCTTAATCATACTGTGTTTCTCATAAAATAAGCATAATACCAGAGCTACTGTTCTGGCTGCTAAGGAATATTTTTGGATTAAACTTGACTATGAATGCATGTAATTATAGAAATAAATGCCATCTCTTTGGTCTGTGGAAACTGGGAAAGCTGCTGATCACATAAAAGAGTTATTAAGTCATAGTCTAGGTTAGCTCTTATTGAGTTTATGGTCTAATTCTCTTGATGCAACGTTACTGAGGAGTTGCTTGTTGATACCAATCAATCCTCCTACCATTCTTGAAACAACTTGTTTATGTCCCCTGCTGAAGTGTCTGTGTACCTGAAGAGTTAGAAGACTTTCATATTAGTGAAAAATGCTTAGATCCTGAATGTGAAGAAGGTAAATGGTGTTTAGTTATCACATTTGTAAAGGGGTCTGTTTTATTTATTTAATTGTTTTAAACATTTACCTCAATCTTGTAATAATATTTGCAGCTAGTTTGGAATTACCAAGGCTAAAGTCTGTATTGGTTTATTTCACGTAACCTTTTCTTATAAGCATTTATAAGAAGGGGTTTAACTAATTGTATATGCCAACCAGCTCAAAATATAGTGCTAGTGGGGACGTGCCTGGTTGGAACAAATCACAGAATCACAGAATGGCCTGGGTTGGAAGGGACCTCAAGGAACATCAGTCTCCAGCCCTGCCTGCTGCAGGTAGGGCCACCAACCTCCGCATTTACCACTAGACCAGGCTGCCCAGGGCCCCATCCAACCTGGCCTCAAACAGCTTCAGGGACAGGGCATCGGCAGCCTGTTCCAGCACCTCACCACTCTCATAAGCAGAGAACTTCCCCCAGACATCCGACCTAATCCTTCCCTCCTTCAACTTAAGACCATTTTCCCTTGTTCTGCTGTTATCCACACCTGTAAAGAGTTTAGTAATTTGTTAACTTGGTTGGGTATTCCAGCAGCAATAGGCAATCCTTTAATTAAATATTGTTTTTTTCTAGTTGTTGAAATCAAGTTGATCAAATGCAATATATGTAGACTAATTTGAATGCTATTCAATCAGAGTAACATCTGTACTGTCTTTAAAGCACTGTCTATTAAAAGGAAATGTCTTAAATGCAGGTTAGTTGTGTGTCATGGCAAGCTCTCCTCAAGGGTTGGTAGAAATGGGTATGTAGTTTTCATGTTGCATAGGCTTAGGGAAGCAGGACTGTAGCAGAACTCTCAGAGAAAGTTTAATATTTAACAGTTTAGTAAAGTGAACAAAATGCTCCATTCTTTCAATGCCTAATCATGATGCTGATGTTTTCACCCTTAACACTGAGATCTAAAAGGAATAAAAACTACATCTTGTAACTGTGCTGCTGCTGGTGGCAGCATGCTTGCCACATGCTAAGGAGTGCAAGACAGTGAAGTCCCAGGGAGCAGCTGAGGAGGCTTTGGAGTTCAACAGTCTAGGGATATGTGGCTGTGAGGGCAAAGGCACCAGCAGACTGCTGTGGTCAGGGAATGTACAGTGAAACTTGAACAGAACTGGCTGAGTGTGGCTAGTTCAATTCCAGAAAGCCATGCAAATCCTGTTCCTGTCTGCTAGTCATCTTCAACTTCTGAAGAGGTATGAGGCCTGGCACGTATTGCTTTTCTTTTTCTCCCAGATATGAAAAATTAGGGCATCCTTAGTACTTGTCCTTGATCTACTGGTTTGTATGTTAACAGTGGATGTCATAATTCACTGTGTTAATTGCACAATGGTTTAATGCAGCCTGTCTGGCAACAGCTCTGCTTTGGACAGCACGTAAGTAACTCTAAGTGAGTAAGTTCTCATTCAATGGCAGTGGCTTAACCCCTTCTCCCTGTTTGCTCTAAGACTTGAGTTTACAGTAAAAAAGGTCGCTTCTTCAAACAGCTGTAGATGGAACATGTGCGAACCTTACTAACAGTGTGCTCAAAAATTAAGTGTGTGGTAATGACATTTTAAAGCATTCAATAACTTAAATGTTTCTAAACATTACAAGTAGTTTCTGATACTAGTAATAAAATTATTATCTTGAACACGAAGATTGAAAACACAGAAAACATTTTGAAGCGAAATTATATTTAAAAATTTTGAGAGAAATTATATTTAAGTCCAAAAAAAGAATTTTACTTTCTCTTTATTTCTTATTGTTCAAGAAATTCTGTGTTGACCTGGCTATACTACATATTCTACTAAGAAGCTTACATATACTTAAAACAAAAACAAACTCTCTTTAACTAGGAATTCTAGTAAACTGAATGTAAAGAAGTATGTGTTTTTAATTAGTTATCTAAAGATTCAGTTTTAAGGTGCTATAGGAAAACAATATAGGAGAATTATATAAAAACACCCACCTAGGTATTCTAAATTGCAGGCTAGATTAATCCGTAGTGATTTTGTATATAAGAGTGTAAGCAAAAATGCACAGTGCCTGTGTAAATCCACTTCCAAGCAGTATTAGTAGTTCGCTTTAAATACCTGCTGTTTCATTGTGTTGTTTGGAATACAGCTGAAGTAAGGAAATAAAGGAAGAAATACCAGAGGATACACACAGGTAGCAATTGTGTGGTGCTTTCAATGCTCTTTGGCTATGGGAGTGCTATAACTGAGTGAAGTAGCAATTCCTTCCAGTTGGGAGTGGAAGTAAGTGAATGCTGATGTGAGCAGAGAGATACAGAAGTAAACTGTTTCCTGGTTTGGTGTTATAATCTAAGGGGCAAATTTTATAAGGAATTGTATAGGAAGTTCCGCACGAATGTGCGCAAGAACTTCTTTACAGTGAGGGTGACGGAGCACTGGAACAGGCTGCCCGGGGAGGTGGTGGAGTCTCCTTCTCTGGAGATATTCAAGACCCTCCTGGATGCCTACCTGTGCGACGTGGTGTAGGGAGCCTGCTTTGGCAGGGGCGTTGGACTCGATGATCTCTAGAGGCCCCTTCCAACCCCTACAATTCTGTGATTCTGTGTATCTCCGTTGTTTCAGACTTGATCTGTTCCCCAGCTGCCTTTGGGATTAAATAAAAACAAGTAGGAATTACTATGCATTAATTTTAGAGTTTACTGCTGATTTGGGGCTCTTGAGAGTTGGCTCAAAAACGAGAAAATACCACAGTGTGCTTTTACTCTTGAAGCAGTGAATAATTTTGAAACGGAATTAGGATTAAATACTGCATCAGGGATACCGGTTTGTGATGTTCTCTAGAAAATGGCAGAGTTAGAATCTTGTAAGTTGTAATTAAGACTCAAAACTCAGACTTACTGAAAATAGGTAATTAAAGCATGAAACGAGGGCTTATTTGCATCACTGAAAAACGTATGGGTTTTCCATTGGCAAGCTTAATGATCACTACTGAAATACTGCTGAGTGAAGTCTTAAAACATTTGTCTGTAAGTGCTTCAATCTAATGGCTCCAAACAAGTAAAATGTCTGCAGAACTTTTGTAGAAAGCATTCCACATATTAGTTTTGCTTCTAGAGTAGGTGGGTATAATTAAAATGATTTTAGTCCTTTTGTAGAAAACTTTTTTAATATTTTCCAGATGCAAGTCTAGTGGTAAGCTTCAAGAAGTCACTTTTACTTAGGTTAGGCTCAATTACTGGGAGGTTATTGAATTTATCCCTTTCCTCCTTAGTTTGTGCAGTTATTCCCTGAATAGAGATAGATGTTCCACGCCAGTTGCTAAAATTAACTTTGAGCCACTTAATGTGGAACATTGCTTTGAAAATCATCTAGAAGTGGAGGTAATTCTATAATGTGCACTGTGAGAACTTCTCGGTGCTTTCATGTTGTTTGTTGTTGTTGTTACAGGGACATGGGGGGGGGAGTGGTGGGATACTCAGAAATCTCATTTTAAATGGAATCCTTTCAAGAAGAAGCTAAATTGGAGGGCAAAGTGAGAGCTGGCATACACGGAACAAAGTAGTGGAGGGGGATTTTTAGTTGCAGGGAACCCTGTAATCGAGAAAACAGATTTTGAAGATATGGTGAGCCTTGAAACTTGATTTGCTTAAGTATTTAAATGTTTAAAAGCATATAGAAAAGGTTTAATTTGTTAAGTTCAACAACCAAATGAAGTGCAAGTGTTGTCTTATGTTTGAGGCATGATTTGATTAAAAAGAAGAAGAAATAAAAAAACCACACAAAAAAATTGAAGATATTCTAAGGTGTTTAGGAATATCTGAATCCTCTAAGACAAAAATTATTGGTTTGATGCTAAGCAGCAGATGTTGAAAGAAGCACTTATGTATGTTCTGGTGTGTATTTTGTTTTTGTTAGTCTAAGAAATGCATCAGCTAATCAATTATGAGCACAAGAATTTGGAGACGTGATGAGCTTTGATTATAACTTAAATTTTGTGAAAAGTGAAAACTGTTTCCTTCTGTTATGTTTCACTTTTAATGGTAGACTGTACTTCTAAGTTGGTGCTTGTGTGCAGCTGGAAATGTGATGTGAGAGAAGAACATTTAAATGAGAGGCATTGGCTGTAAAGTTGTAGAAAAGTAACCTGGAGATTTACTGAACGCTGTCCTTGAAGAACCTACTGTAATGTGCTAAGCTTGTGTTTGCTCAGCTTGGACTAATTAAACCTGGAAGGCTAATTTGTTATTATTGTTTTCTTGATATTAAGTGAGAGTATTAGTATTGAGAGTAAGCAGAGGTCATCAGTTGTGTTTTCATAACCAAAATTGGTCAAAATAACTAGAGGAGTATTTTGATTACCAAGTTTGGATTTGTGTCTTTCTGTACAGTATGTATTTCTGCTTCAGGAAAAGGCTCTTTCAGTTGTAAGATTGTAAAAGACCTGATCGTGGTGGTGTGTTTTTGTTGTTGTCATCTTGTATGTGCAAACATTTATTAGTGTCAGAACTGTCAGTATGTTGAAGTAACATTAAGCTGAAAACAAGGCTGATTATTACTGCTTAGGAATTATTGCGCTAAGTGTCAGTTTGAGAAAGCTCCCCCGAAGATGCTGAGAAAGAAGAGTCAGGAAATAAAGTGAAAGAGCTTTGACCAGTCTGTGACCAAAGAACAAGAAACACATCAAAAAATTTTTGTTGCTGTTAGAAATTAGTGAGTTTCTTTAAGTAAAACAAGGACATTCTGATGAGTACTTTGGAAGGAGAGCCTTGCCCATTCTCAGACTGACCCCCTTGAGCTTCATGGTGCTAGAATGCATAATACATGTCTCTTAATTGTCAAATATTGGCAGCTATTTAGTAAGAAAATACGTATCAGTCTTTGGTAGTTTGTGACCAGAGAAGAATCAATACATGTTTAAAAATAAAATAAAATAAAGTGGTGTTACTGCAATTCATTGATAATTTCTCTGAATTTCTCAGTCATGGCCTGTTACCACAGTATTATCTATGAACTGAAAGTTATGTCAGAGTTGCTGGGCTGATGAGTTGAGACAGTTTTCTGGAATCCATGGACTACAGAAAGCAGAGATGAGATGCTTCAAAGGGAATAGTTACTAGTACATTTAGGAAGGTTTTGCTAACTTCAGTTTCTTTTCAGTAATTCCATGGCTCAGAGCTAATTAAATTTTTGAAGCAAGTACATCCACAGTGATGCACTGCTTTCAAGTCATACAAGATCCTCTATTCTATCAAATATCATTTGGGAAGACTGCAATTTTATTGTCAGGCTTCCACATAGTGCTGTTTACTACATGACCTTACAGCATGGTAGTGATGCTTGATGGTGGTTTGTTATACTCTGGAGTCCAGTGGTTTCTAGGAAGCACCTGAACTGCTGGATAGCTTAGCGTGATACAGGTTGAATATTGTTGAGCTAGAGAGAACAGGGGAAGGGAACAAATTAGAGAGGGTTAAATTTGAAAATGAAATTTAAAACTATATAATATGAATATTTTTTTCTTGCAACTCATAGGTATAAAACAAACATGTTTTATGTCCAGTCTCAGTGGTACCTATTTTGCTTGAATTTTCAATTTTTTAGCCTAAACGTGCAGAACTGTGTTAGACTGAACATGAAAGTACTGATGAGATTATACTGATTCAAATCGCTTGTCCTGTTCTGTCAGTATTTAAAATGCAGTGGCTTTGAAACTGAGCAGTGCTTTGTGTGTACACAGATGGCCTTCTGGTAGGTCAGATGCATCTGGAAGTGCTTCATGTTAACGTTCCTGTTCAGACGTACTCTTTGCACGCAGTCACTGCCTGTGCTGTGGAGAAGGGAGACGTTATCTGTCCAAGCACATGGAGATGGCTTCTGACTCTTGAGAGCTGAAGAAGAAATGGAAACTTGCAGACTTTTGTTCCTGATAACTTGATTACAGTTTTTAACTCGAATTGATGAATTCTTACTGTCTAAGAAGCTTTTCCTTGTTTCTTAAGGTTTAATACAAAAATAAAGGAAGAGAATTTATGTGTAGACAACTGTTTGCTTGGCATGTGGAGGAATAGGAGCGTACGTCTGACAAGAGGATGTTAGAATAATGTCTTAAACCATTTGTTCCAACCGAAAAGCAAAGGCAAGAATTTATTTTGGATATAACATGATTTAATACATGCTTTTTTCCTCACCTTATGTAGAAATGTGAGACCCCGGATATAGAACATTGCATGGGTTGGCCTCATACAAGAGAAATGGGTCTTGCTAAGGATGTTATTTGGAGGCATTTTGCATATTGGTAACGAAGTCTCTTGGATGAGTTAATATTTAGTCTCTTGGATGAGTTAATGTTTTTCTCAAGTTGGACCATAGAGCATCAGAAGCCCTGTGGGTTAAGGAGATGGAATGATACAAATTATCATTGGAGAGATTTATCTTATCTGAATGCCAGTAACTAGGTGTTAAGCAGTGGAAAGGAAATACATAGCTTCCTAGAAAAAGTAGGAAACTTGGAGGGGGAGTTTATTTTAGTTGTAGCTGTACAGGATAATTAGCATTCTGGTTTACATGGTATAATCCTCCCTGATTCTTGTCATGAGAAAGTCTCTTGCCTACCTCTCATTTCTATTCCTTTTGTTACCAGGAGCTTGAAGTTTGTTACTAGAACACTCTTGTAAACTTGTTCATGTATCAAAGCTGACTGGTCAAATAGTTTCTGGTATTTGGGATAAGTTGTACTTGGAGTAGTTGCAAGTATTAGTGAGGCACTTAGCCTTTTGAAAGGGGATTTCTTATTACTGCAGTGGTTATTATCTTGTGGATTGCTGTTTAACTTGTACCAGTTGCACCACGGTACAGGCTGGCTGCTGGGGGCAGTGATGGTGCACCCAAATTCTGTCTGCAAGAAGGTGGATCAGAGCTGAAAATGCTTAAAAGTGGAATCATGGCTGGTAGTTTCAGAGGGGGAGAACACTGTGTGACTTGTGTAATGAAATACATAAACAAGATACTCTTAGATGCTTGTTTGCTTTAGATACTTATGTGTTTGTAGACTCAAATACCATGATATCCAGTAAATGTTATACTTGATTCTTTTGCCTATATGATGCATGTGTTTTGTTCATTCTAGACCTCAGACAATGCTGGTTCATACAGAGGTGGCTCTTATCTTTGACGTGGTTCACCTGCAGTCCTCAGAAACTCATGCTGTGATGTGAATTGTTGTTATTTTGAAACTGCTGGTTGGTACAAAAACTGTAAGTGTGAGAGTAAATAAGGGAAATAGAGCTGTCTTCCTTTGTCTTTAGGATTATTTGCTGTTATCAAAGCCTGTGAAGGTCTCCTAGTGGGTAAAGAAGACTCTGAAATGATGATCTAGAAAGCATTCTGTAGGTAAAAATTGCATACGGTTTGGGAGTCAAAAACCTTAAGATATGTGATGGTTCATTTCATGGAAGGAAATTTAAATCCTCAGTCTTGTGTCTTAAAATTACTGTAATTTGGGTCATGAAGATTCAGTGCAAATCAAAAGCTACTTGGAAAAAAATCACTGAATTTTACTGAGTATTGTTGAGGCATATGGCATGTCATGCAAGTGTTGTCACATCAAACTCCAGAATGCGTGCTGGATGAATGCACATCACATCAGGACTGGGTTACTGGCAAGCTGTGTGTTAGAATTGCACAAAATGCTTTTCTAAATCCAAAGTGAAGACAGCAACAAGTGTACTGAATTTTAGTAGTCAGTGAAAATGTAGCTTAGGCACTGGGGGAGAGGGAGGCTGCTAACTTTTTAGCTACAATGGCACTCTCCATTTGAGACCTAGATGTCAGCAATATGCACAGCTCTTTTCTCTGGAGCAGCTGTTGGCTGCTGATAGCATCACTTGTGTCCCAGTCCATTGTGTAGTTAAACCTGGAAACCAGCTGAGAGCTGCAATAGCTGGAAGGGCAGTATTTGGAGATGTGGAAGTGTCTGATCTTTCAGCAGTTTACAAACTCCAGAGCATGTGGGAAATCACTTCCAGTGGCTCAATGACAATTAGTAAATCAGCTTTTCTAATCCTGAAATTGAAATTGTAAGAGGTCAGGAAAAACTGCTAGCAGTTTCCCATTGCTAAGTTAACTTTTTAACATACTTTTGGCTCATGGGAGCTTAATGCTGAGTGTTTTCTTAGGTTTATTTGCTTATTACCTTTAGAAATGTCTCTTTTTGAAGGCATGCTTTCTTGAGTAAATCGCTGCAGCTCTTGATTTCAATGCCTATTTGTTTATGTGCTATTCTGACTGGGTATCTTTCTGCTTTTTTTGGCTGAAGATGTCTAGTATGGGGGTGGGTTCTCCCTTTATCCCTTGCCATTTGGATTGATGTTAAGCTTTATGTGTTTAGCCTTATAATTGTGTGACCAAAGCAGTTTTAACTGGGACAAATTAGCCTTTTGTTGGCTTGTGTAGGCCGGAGTACTGAATAGATTCACTTGCTAGGACAAAATGAAATTTGATAAATTTCAGCATGGGGTCATCTTGTTCTCTGTGGGGTAAACAAACAAGACATTTTAAATTGCCATTAAGAAAACATGATCCCACTTCAATTTCTGGTGTCACATTATATTCCTTGAGTGTATAACTTAATTGAAATTTACAAATGAAATTAAGGTTGGACCTATAATTTATTATAATGGAGAGAAATTCTGAATATGTTTTGTACAATATATCTCTAATATCGGTTGATCCTGAAAAGCTGGTAGCTTTTCTACCTGAAGATTATTTTAGTCAAAAGAGGGAAATAGTGTGTTTTGTTTGTAAATCAAGCCTGGAGTGTAACTCAAATTATTGTTCTTGCTGAGGCTAACAGAAGTACTGTGAAAATTTCTCCTTTCTTCCAAAAGAAAGATCTTTTTGCAGTCCTTGATGTGAAGTTTGTGTTTAATTATGTGTGTGAAGGATTTTAGGGTTGATGTAAATAATAAGATAATGTGGAATTTTTTTTATGCAGCCTTTTAGAAATTCTAAGATATTCATGCAGAATAGGAGAATGCAGGCCTGAGGCCAAGTATCAGCTTGTATTGTAACCTGGAAATTCAGGAAAAGGAAAGAAATACAATAGTATGTTGAAAATTACTAGTTTGTATAGCCTATGGAACTGGGCAAAACAAAACAAGCAAACAAAAATACCACGAAACCAATGAGAAACAGAACAGCTACCACATCACAATTTAACTTTTTCTGTTCTTAGTGTATTGCCAAGCACTGGGAGTGCTGATAAGATTTCACTCTGTAGTTACCTTCTGCACTCATCCCAGTGCCTCTAGTTTAAGCTCTTCATGCTTGTCCCCTTCTGTTTCATGTGTCCTGACTGGAGAGCTGCCAGTTGTTTTGCTGGTGGTGGACGGCAGCGTACCAACTGGACCAGCTGGTAGCAGGAGTAAGCCATTATCTGCTGCTGCATTCTTTTATTCCCAGCTCTTACTCCTGGTTCTCTTTCCATGCTGGATGAAGACAACCTCTTCTGTGGCTTCAGTCTTAGCTTGACAGGCCAGTCCATGATTAGTAGACTCACTGCAGTACAGCAGATAAACATGTAGGTAAAATAACATTTTAGTATTTGTTCATGGTGTTATGGTTTGAGCACCACGAGAGAAGGCAAGAGAGCTGCAAGAGGGTGGCCTTGAAGTGTGCAGTCTTAATTTGGTTCTATAAAGAATAAATAGTGTGCCCCAATACATTACTCTTTTTCTGCTCTGCCTGTAGGTCTTGAATGAATCATATTTCAATTTTATGTTTTAAGGGTTTTTTGTTGTTGTTGTTGTTTTTTAACAGAGTATTTAGGAATTATTCTTTTGTGTATTTGGTTGCTTATTTATCCTAGCTGAAGTCACCTTCAGGGAAAACCATTCCAAAAGCCTCATTTTGCAACAGGAGCAGGAAAGCTGTTGGCACAATTTGGTTAGCATCATAGGCAAAAAATATAGGGCCTCAACTAAACTAGCTCTCAGAGTTTGGGGTGGTAAGAGGTCTTCAAGCTGATTTGGCAGTCATCAGAAAGAACCCATTGAGAAGAGGATAAAAAGAACTCTCACCTTAGGCTATAATTCAGTTCACAATTTCAAAACAGTGCCAGATTGAGCTTCCTGGCTGCTCATGTTGGTTCCTATGCACACTGGATTTGAACAAAACTGAGTCAGTTTAAGACCTTCCTCCTCCAAGTCTTTTCAGCAGATTACTCTTTGGCTGGATCAGTTTCCTGCTGCTTTTCATCATGCAGCTGCACAAATACTTCTGTTGGCACAACAGTGGGATCTGTGTAGGGGGCAGGAATGAGCAGCTGGGGACACAGGCTCTTTAGATTAGTTTAAGGATCCACCAGCCATGGTCTGCATCATCACTCAGCTGAAAGGATGGGGGGGGGGAGGGGGAGCATCATGATTGGACTGATCTGAATGTTTGAATCCCAACCCTAGCAGGCTGTATGAGTAGTCTGAGGATCAGTCTTGCACAGACTTCTTAAAATGTTGATTTATGTCAGCTGAATCTCATTTTAGCTGAAGGAGGCTGGACATCTGAGAATGCAGTACCATGTCAGTGGCTTTATTGCCCCATGATAGGGGGGCTGAGATGCCCCCTGTAAACGTTGCTGCAGCCTTCAAACTACTTGTGGCATGCAGTTGGTCATTTAAATTCAGTCGTGATCATGTGCTGCAAAGTGACAACAAATGCTCCTAGTTCCTTTGCCAGTGGTCACCTCTGTCTGCTTTCTTTAGTTGCTTTCCTTTTGGGTATCAAAGACAAAGCTGGATTGTTTTATTGTGTGAGCAGTTTCGCTTGTCTGAGCATTAGGGAATGGAAATAGTGCAGGACTAGAGCGCTGTTGAGGGGAGCAGACAGCAGATGTGTCATTCTTTCTTCCTTTAAAATTTCTTGTAAGCCATGTCTACAAGGCTTAAGTCCTTCTGACTGAGATCAACTAAATAGGTTATTTCTATCAAATCATGATTCAGGAAAGATTTATTGTTTGTAGACTTTTTCTCTCGGTGTATTTTTGCTTTTTGCACATAGCTGAGGAGTTGAGGCTCAGCAAGGGATAAAGCTCAAGTTGGAGCAACTTGGTTTGTCAGTGGACTGATATGGAGAAAACAGCATGGGAGGTCAACACTCAGATATGAAAAGTAACATTAGAAAACTGGTACCTTAAAATCACCAGATTAAGTGGAAGTAATACGTAATATCTAATTGAGTATTAGAAGTATGGCCAGTCAGATATCTGGTGAGGATACTCTTATCTTCAGAACACAAATGGCTCATTGAATTGCCTATTGATGGCTGAATTGGTGCATCACTTCAGTTGGTGCTTAGGAACTCCTTGAGAGCCAGTAGTGGAAACACTTCTACTTGCCTTGCTCTCAACGTGCATTAACTTTCTGGAAATAGATTTTAGAAAGAATGTTCCATGTAAATTTTAAGTGGCCTCTTGAATGGTATCCCTGAAGTGATGTGATACATATTTTAAGAGACTGACTCACTTTTGAAATACTGCCAACATTCTACAGAAAGGAAGATCTGAGTATTATCAGTTAGAAAATATGTCTACTGGGACAGTTAATAGCAAAGATATATTTTTTCCCTACTAGGTATTTCAAAGGAATAGAGTGTTTTCTCAGGATGAAGCTCCATCTACCAATGTGTTTAGCATTGTGAAAGAAGCTGAGCAGATTTTTCAAGTGTATGGCTGTGGTTGTTCCCCCCCCCCCCCCCCCCCCCCTTTTTTTTTTTTTTTTAAAGAATGCCTTTTGAAAGGAATTTGTAACTGAAAAAGTAAGGAAAACATATTTGAGGAATCCTATCCATAAATGCGGTCTACACAGACTGAAGAGTTACAGATGTAACCTAATACAAAAACTCTTCCAGCAGCTACAGGAAGCTGCCAGGGAAGGTAGGTGACAAGACCCAACTGCAACACCAAATGCAAATGAGAAGATAGGTCTCCTTAGTGCTTCTGAAAAGCTACTTGAGTCAGAACATGAAAGAAAGAAAAGCTATCTCAGTCAAGCTAAATTTTGAAATCTAGCTCAGATTTTATTCATTTTATTTCTGCCAACCTGAAATGGAAATGAAGGATAATTTCATTTTTTTTGTTCAGTATTAAAGCAGGAAGCAAAACTAATACTTTTGCTGCTATGGTCTGAGAATACCGTCCTTGAGCTCTGAGCTGAAGCAACTGATAGCTCCCATATCCACAGAGATGTGTTTGTAAGGACTCTGTGGAAGGATCTTGTGGTTTTGACTTCATTTCATATCCAGTGTCTGGTTTATGGATTGTTCCTTCAACTAGGAAGCTTCATCAGGGTGGAGAATGGTAAAGGTATTGGTGGTGTATGTACTGACCTAGAGCTGTGCCCTTTTTGTTAATGAAATGGAGAATTGTGTCAGCTTTGTTCTGTCTGATCAGATATTTTTGTATCTCAGCAATTTCATTTTTGTGTTAAATACAGCTTAAAAATCAGTCTTAATGAGTAGGCTGTTTTGAATCAGACAATTAGATAATGCCTGCTCAAAATGATCAGACCGGTAATAGAGAAGATGATGCATGCTGGTAGTCAATATATATTGTTCAAAAAAATTAACATTTTTATAGGGCCTGGGGTCACAAAGGGCTGTGAACTCTTACTTTCCCTATCTGTTTATCATACTTGCAGTTTTTGTCTTCAGTTTGTTTCTTGGAATGAGAATAGGCTTCATGGCTGTCCATTTGATTGCCCAGTCTATTTGACATTGGACTTCTTAAAGCTCTGCAACTCTGCAGCAGCAGTACAGAGAACTGAAGAAGTAGAATCCATATGTCAAGATGGAGGAGGAATAAAAAGCAGCAGTTTGTGGGACCTTTAAAGGATAAGAAAAATCTGAAGTTGAAATAGAAATGAGTAACTGATGTTGTATAGTCCTGTCTGGAGAACTTGTATGCTTAAGGTATGATGTTAAGATTTAAACTAATGCCATAGAAGAAGGTAACAATTCAGAACACACTGCAATGTGGAAGACATTTAAGACTATGTGGGTTGCTCCAAAAGTAACACCTCCTATTTCTTTCCTTGGAAACTACAACAAATACAAAGAGTACAATATCATTGTGATAGCACAGATTCTCAGCTACAAAATGCTATTTTTCAGTAGTCAACACCATTACCTAAACATTTTTCCCATCAATGAAGAAGAACCTTCATTCTGAGCTTGTAAAATAAATAAATAAATAAATAAATCTGTACAAGTGGAGGTGATATACTGTTTCACAGCTACTGATAATCAAATGAGGTTTAAGTGCTGTGTTAAAGAGAAGCATCAGTAGAATTATACTTTCTATGGTACTTGTGCTGATTAATGGCAGTGTAATTAGGAGTGGCAATAATAGTTTTGATCAAGCTTGGACTACTACTGTTTTAACTTAGAGGAGTAGCAGAATCAACTCTGTTTGAAACCAATGCAATTGCTCAGTGTAGCAACCTACTTCATTTGTCTGTATTCTCCTGTTTGTCAAAATCTTCTGCAGAAGCTGTTAAGCTTTAGAATCATAATCATAGAATGGCTTAGGTTGGAGGAGACCTTAAAAATCACCTAGTTCTGACCCCTCTGACATGGGCAGGGTTACCAACAACAAGACCAGGCTGCCCAGGATCCCATCCAACCTGGCCTTGAAGGCCTTCAGAGATGGGGCATCCATAACCTCCCTGGAGAGGAGGTTATGGATGCCCCATTTTTTACCTTCTGAGTAAAAAATTTATTCCTTACATTTAAGCTTATTTTTCCTCTTTTAGTTTAAAGCTATTCCTCCTTGTTCTATCAATATCAGGTTGTGTAAAAAGTCAGTCTCCCTCCTGCTTGTACACTCCCTTCATTGCAGCCTTCCAACATTTGAGGCCTCCATGGAGCCATTTCCAGGCTAAACAAGCCCAACCACCTCAGCCTTTCTTCACAGGAGAGGTGGTCCACCCCCTCAGTCATCTTGGTGGCCCTCCTCTGGACTTCCACCAATATCTCCACATCCTTCTGTAATAGGTGCCCCAGGCTTGGGCACAGTACTCCATGTGGAGCCTCAGAAGGCCAGGGTAGAGGGGGATGATCACTTCCTTCTCCCTCTTTTCTTGAAGCCTTCCAGGCTGCAGGAGCACACTGCTGGCTCATGTCCAACTTTTCATCCATCAAGACCTGTAAGTCCTTCTCTTCAGAGTTGCTCTCAAGTTCTTCTCTCATTCTGTACTCATATCTGGGATTGCCTTGACCCAAGTGCAATGCCTTGCATGTGGCCTTGTTGGTGTCATCAGCAAACTTGCTGAGGGTACAGTCATTTCCAGTGTTTATGTCCTTGATAAAGATGCTGAATAGCACTGGCTCCAAAACAGACTCCTGGTGAATGCTACTCGTGACAGACCTTCATCTGGACATAGAGCCATTGACAACAATCTTCTGGCCATGACCATCCAACCAATTCTTTATCCACCTAATAGTCTAGCCTTCAAACCCATATCTCTTTGATTTAGAGATAAGGGTGTGGTGTGAGACCACATCAAAGGCCTTCCACAAGTCCAGTAGATATCAGTTGCACTTCTTTTCTCCACCGTTACCATTGCTCCATCATATCAGGACACCAGACTAGTCAAGTGCAAAATTCTCTTGGTGAAGCCATGCTGGCTGTCACAGATCAACTCCAAATCTCTCACATGCCTTTAGCTTTTCTTCCAGTCTGGGAAAGTAGATTTTTCCTGTGAACATGATTTATTGTGGATTGCCATTTACAAGTGTAGCAGTTCTGACCTAAATATCTGTTACATTTATTGTGTTCCTTACCTTCTCAAATAGAATGCCTTATTTGTATAAAAATTCCCTGCAGTTCTTCTAACAGACTATGACTGTACCAACTGGATTTTTGGCTTGTTAGACATAAACATATAGAAAGGGGAAAAAAAACAAACAAAAACATCTCACTTTCCACAGTTTCCAGTTTTCTTGTCAGAAATTACAGAGAACTGCTTTTTGCTCATTTAACCTTTGCCAGAAGATTACTGATGGGAGGTGGATGCAAATGGCTAAATTGTTGGGTTTGCTTCAGCAGAGATGAATAATCTTACAGCAGTTTACAATGTTTCATTACAGCCTTAAGCATGATAGGTTGATCACTTGTTTTAAACTTGGTAGCTTGAGATCACTTGTTAAAAATGTTGCTATGATTTTAATGGTCATTAAAGCAATATTTGAATCTTTTCTCTATGTTTTCAGTTTTAGTGTTTCACTCTTTCTTTAGCGATCAAATTACAGGCCTACAAATCTGTTGACACCTTTTCCTTTTAACTTGCTACGTTATTCTGGATTTGTAATAGGAAGGTTAATAGCATGTTTTCTGAGATGATTACTTGAGGAGGAAAATAACTTCAGATGAGTTTTTCTGTCATGCTGAAAATACAGCAATATTGGTTATCCCACCATTTCCTGTATTTTTTCACCATTTAAAGGAGAAACTGCATTATAGTTGCATTTCGCTGACCAAATAAGAATGCGATATTGCTATAGGAAATATATTTTTCTGGTATTCAGCAGTAACCGCAGAAAGTTGATCTTTAGAGTGGGATTTTTGAAACAAGTTGTGCAAACTAAATGGTAACAAGAAATGTCTCAGTGCACTACTGAAATGGCTGTCCTGTATGCACCTTCCTCACCAGGTCCAATGATAAATAAGGCTTTAGGAGCAATCAGTTCAAGGGGAAAGCTCTTGAGGCAGTGGAATAGGTGAAGTCCAAGAGAGTTCATGATATCAGTGTATCTGCAGGAAACAATGCCAAGTGGTAATTGAAAGGGAAGCAGAAGTTCAGCCAGAGTTGAATCAAGATGGACATTGAAAGTGACAAGAAGAGTTACGCCTGATACATTAGCAGTATAAGAATAAATAAGAAGTATGCCTGCTTGTGAATGAAGTAGATGATTTAATGATCACTGATGTAGATGAGGCTGAGGTATTCAGTGATTTCTAATCTATCAAGAGGTGTACAAGATCTTTTTACTGTTAGGGAGAAGAACAACCAGTAGTAGAAGAGGTATAAGTCAAGGAACACTTGAATCTTGACCCAGAATACATGGAATGAGATGGGATGCATATTAGAGCGCTAAGAGGTCTGCATGGTGCTAGAATAGACAGCTTGTACTCTTTGGGAGATCATGGAGATGGTACAAGTTTCTCAGTAATGGGTGAAAGACAAATGCTCTACCCATCTTAAAGAAGGATAAGAGTCATTATTTAGGGAACTACAGGCTGGCCAGCTTCACTTTGGTCCATAGGAAAGTCAAGGACTAAGTGCAGTTGTAGGTATGTGAAGGTGATGTTGCTGCTTGGATATAGCCAGCATCAATATAACAGCAATAAATTGTGCCTAACCAGTCTTTTGATAAGGTGAAAAGCAGTGGATATCCTTCCTTTAGAGTTTTAGCAAACCTTTTGACATGGTCTTCTCATAGTAGCAGCCTTGTATTCAAGTTGGGAGATTTTTATCTAGATGGCTGTACTGACTGTTGAGAGAAAGACTACCTGTATTATCAAGCTCAGAGGGTGGTGGTTAATGATTCTTTATCCTGATCCCTATACGATCTAATATCTTTATGTTCCCTGGAAGAGAATAAGACTATATCCTCATTAAGATTGTGGGTACCCCCAGACATGAGATTGTAGAATCACAGAGTGATATGGGTTGGAAGGGACCTTCAAGATCATCTAGTTCCAACCTCCCTGCTATAGGGAGGGCCTGTCACTACATGCCCTTCTAAAAACTGGGGGCTATAATCCATGACTGAGACTATAGTTCGTAACTGAAGGTAGACAGCCATCAAGAAGGACCTAGATAGAGCAGAGGAACGTGCTGACCTCAAGCAATCCAACAAGGACAAATATAAGGTCTAGTGTGTGGGATGAATCAGCTTCTGTGGATTGATAGAGACTGGGGACTGAGCAATTGATAGAACCTCTACTTAGAAGATCATGGTTGTTCTAGTAGATGGTGGGCTAAGCATGAGATAACTGTGTACTCTGGCAGCAATGAAGAGTAACAGTAGACTGAAATGATAACTTTTTAACCTGTACTCAGCATTTGGAATACTGTATCAGTATTGTAACAGCTCAAGACAAAATGTTGGTAAACTTGATCAGATCCAGCTGGAGAGTCACCAATGTTGATGCAAGGAGATGCCAAGGTACCTAGGCTTGTTGCATTTGGGGGCAAGAAGGGGACTTAGCAGTAGCTTTCTGATACCTATAGGAAGGAAACTGAGATGGTGAAGCCAGGTTCTTCATGTGCGCAAGTGGAGGAACAAGAATCAGCAGTTATAAACTGCAACTTGGGAGGCTTTCACCATGAGGGTAATTAAGCATGGGAAAAAGTTGGCCAGAGAGGCTGCAGAATTTCACCCTTGGAGGGAGGTTTCAAGACTAAACTGGATTAAATTCTGAGCAACCTGGTTTGACCTCAGCTGATCGTGCAGGAGGTTGTACTAAGTTTCCTTCCAGTCTGAGTTGTTCTGTATTTGGAGCCAGTGTCCATCTTAGTTACATAGCCATCAGAAGCTGCTTTGTCTCTTAAGGTCTTAAAATGTCTCAGGTCCCTTTGTAGTACTTCTCTGGGAATTTGTGTGTTACTCGTTTCAAGTTATAGGCTTTCTGTCACTTAAAGGGTGCAGTGAGAATCTGAATATCCACTACTACCTTTTGACCTTAAAATACACTGATTATAGTTTACTCTGTTCAGTTGTGCCCAGTGGCAGTCTAAAAGGCAATAGGCATGAAGTGAAACACAGAGGTTCTATCTAACATCAGGAAACAGTTCCTGACTATGCAGGTGACTGAGTTACTAGCACAGGTTGACCAGAGTAGTTATGGAATCTGTAGAAGTACTTATCTTGTCATGTTAACAGCAAATGTCTTAAGAATCATAGAATCAATCCTAGAATTACCCAGGTTGGAAAAGACCTTAAAGATCATCAAGTCCAACCGCAGCCTAACCATAGTACCCTAACTCTAAAAACCCTCTGCTAAATTGTATCTTCAAGCACCACATCCAAACAGCTCTTAAACACATCCAGGGATGGTGACTCAACCACCTCCCTGGGGAGCTTATTCCAGTGTTTAACTATCCTTTCTGTAAAGAAATGTTTCCTAATATCCAACCTAAACTTACCTTGGCACAACTTGAGGCCATTTCCCCTCGTCCTGTCAGCTGTCTCCAGTGAGAAGAGACTTGCCCTGTTCTCACTGTAAGCACCGTTCAGATACTGGAAGAGAGCGATAAGGTCTCCCCTCAGCCTCCTTTTCCCCAGACTAAACAGCCCCAGCTCCCTCAGCCTCTCCTCATAGGGTTGATTTTCCAGGCCCTTCACAAGGCTCGTTGCCCTTCTCTGGACCTGCTCCAGTACCTCTATGTCCTTTTTGTACTGAGGTGCCCAAAACTGAACACAGTACGTGAGGTGAGGCCTCACTAATGCCAAGTAGAGGGGCAGGATGACTTCCCTAGTCCTGCTCACCACACCATTCCTGATACAAGCCAGGATGCCATTGGCCTTCTTGTCCGCCTGGGCACACTGCTGGCTCATATTCAGTTGACTGTCCATCAGCACACCAAGGTCCCTTTCCATCAGGCAGCTTTCCAGCTGCACCTCCCCAAGCCTGTAGGGTTGCGTGGGGTTGTTGTGACCAAAATGCAGGACCTGACACTTGGACCTATTGAAACTCATGCCATTAACCTTGGCCCATTGATCTAGTCTGTCCTATCCCTCTGTAGTGCCCTTCTTCCCTCAGGCAGATCAACACTCCCTCCCAACTTCAGTTATTTACACTTCAATTGTTTACAAGTTCCTGTTAGCCTGTACACATTTCTGTGTCTGTGCTACAACGCTACAGGTGGAGTGCTAAAGATGCCATTAACTGCTGTGATAGAGGAGTCCTGGGCATCCACATGTCAGGACGTCCACACAGCAGCATGCTTCTTCTGAACTTCCGCTTTATTATCACGTGTAGGCCTCTGCAAAGAAGGCTGAATCAACAACCTGAACATTAAGAGCAAGGAATTTTCATCAGCTGAAGCATGAGATGTATGGTACTGTGAGTTGTAACTGATTTTCAGATTAGGCAGTAATGAACTAATGCAATATTTTTGAGCAAGGATATAGTGTGAGTTAAAATCAATTAAGATTTAATATTACAAAGCCTTGAAGGAGAACTGCATCTGACTACTGTAAAGTCTACCTCTCACCCCCACATCCGCACTTGCAAGTGCTCATGTAAGCTAAAAGGAATGATTTAGAAATTTAATTAGGAAAAACCGGAGCTGTACTTCCAGCTCTGTGAGCTTAATCCTGCCAAGGTACTTCAAGAAAAGATACAAAATGTATGTGGGGATGAGGTTATGTAAAAGGATACAGAAAATGAGGGCAGCATCCAGTTTGTAGCTTGGCTTTTTTCAACAGCTTGGTTGTTGAAGAGCTGCTGGAATCCTGTGTAGGCAGTGTGGGGCTGAGCAGAGGAGAGGGGGGCAGCTGGCAGCCTGACCTTTTTGTGCAGGGAGCTTTCAGGGCAGCTGCTGATGGCAGTCAGCTGACGTGGGCCCAAAATCGTGACTTACCTAGCCCATGCTTAGCTGAAAGTCAAGCTTCTGTATGGACCCTCCCTGTTTAATTCTTTTTGGGGATAATTTTTTGCTACACTTACTCACATTATGTTTGCAAGGCTAGCTTTTAGTGATACATAGATTCTTACTGGTCTGTCACAGCTGCACTCATGTTCTGTAGCGAGCCCTGACATCCTGTTGGAAGTTGCATTGCTTACATAGTTGGCACACTCCTACTGAAATAACTGCCAATGTATGGAATAGTATTTCATGGTAAAACACTCTTTCAAGTGCCTGAATCATGCTACAGGCACGTTGTCTGGAAATGGCCAGAAGAGCATCCTTGTGATTTCCTTTGTACTCTCGTTTCCTGAAGAAGAACAGGGGATTTTAGTCATTCTATTTTTGTGTAGCAGATTGATGAGAAATCATGCTGGTCTTCAACTGAGATGGACTGTGCTCTGGATCTCTCAGGAAAGCTGTCAGTACTGCAGACTGATGCTCTTGTTTTGGAAAAGATCAAGTGTTTTCCCACTCATGTAGTTCATTAGATGGTAGCATGCTTTCTGACACACATGTCAAGGATGCACTCTGGTATCCTGTTCATAATTTCCTTGAAAACAAACAAAGGAAAAATAAACCAAAACAACTTAGTCATATCACTTTTCTTATGAGCTAATCTGCTATTAGCTGTTCTAAGAAAATCATGCTACTTTGTTTGGAAATCCCAGAAAGAAAAGGGAAGGTTCATGACATACTAGTAAATGCACAAAAATCTGGAAAATGTGTGGGTTCCTGGGTGTGCCTAGTGGTGCTATGCAAGTCATTAAACAAGCCTGTGGAAGAGTTGTGCTGACAAGGAAGCTGGAATCTTTGTCTTCCCAAATGCTTCTGTCTTGCAGAGCACCAGCAACTAATATTGCAGGTTGAAATGAGTTGAGACTGTCTTATTACTGGGTCTTCTTCTTAAGTATCTCTGAGTTCGTTAAGCATGATTTAAGAAGTGGCCATGCCTAATTTAAAGCAGATAAACACATTCCTTTATCTTTGGTGTAAAGTGGATAATTTAGGTAATGAGGAGGCCAAGTTTGAGCTCAGCTTTTCCTAAAGTATTACCACCACAGGCTGTGAATAATGCTTAAGCTGTTGTCTGATAAGATGTGGTGTTTCACCAGTACTGTCACAGGACAGAGATGCTGAGTACCTTTGTCTGGAAGTGCTCCAGCTGTGGCCTGGATTTCTTTGGCTAGCACATGGCATGCCCTGTGTTATTGTGACATGCAGTCTCAGACAGTGACAATTAAACAAATTCTTACATTGCTTTTAGTATCTTGCCTTTGTCAACTCAAATGAGCTTCTTGTTTTCTTTTTTCTTCCAAATGGTGATAATGGATCATTCAGTATCTTTAGTATCAAACTATATTTTGCTCTTCTCCACCCTAATTTATCTTAAGGTTTATCAGCTGGTGCTTCAGGCAGGAGTTATTACTCACCCTACAAATTCTTAATGTTTGTTCTTAATTTAATTGTTGTTGTAGATTATTATCTAAAACTTAGGTATGTGTTATATTGAAATTATACGTTCATCAGGCAGTTAATAACTGCTCAGGTTACTTGTCTATATCTGTATAATATTAACTTGACATTATTGAGGATGTGTTAGGACTTTTGGGTTTTGTTTTGGAAAGAAGTTTCTAGTGTTACAGTGATAGAGACAAACTTTAAATAAATTGCTTCAGCTTTTAATTATCTAAGGCAGTCTGTATATGAATTTTTGTGTAGGTTGTGGAAATATCTTCTTGAGGAAGATGAGCATTCCAGAAACTGGGATGTGGATGTTCGTGGATAATTGAAGGATTCTGTTTCAGAGTAATATAAGCAGAGATTAAACAGTTAAGTGAAATAATTCCAGATTTCATTATACATTTCTGTGGCATCTCCTGGCTAGTTAATTCTCGTATATGTTGAAGCTTTTAATGTAATAACTTCTGTAGCTGAAATAGTAGGCTTTTCATAGATGAGTGGGCAGAGAGAAGGTTAACTCTTGAGTTTAAATTACATTGCATTGAGGGTATTTTAGGTTTTGCCATTTACGGGACACGGTATGAACCATAGTTTAAGTTCAGACGCTTAGATGGTAACTTTTTTATTTGGCTTTATTGAAATGCCATTGCCTAGTACAAATGTGATCTATTTCAGCTACTAAGTCGAAATTTTAAGCAAGGAATGATAGGCCTCATTTATAATTATTTGCTTTTCATCGATAATAGACATAAAAGAGGCAAATAGTTCTGTTTGCAGTGGAGTGGCCCACTTTATTGTTGAGCTTTGCAGCTACAAGATTTCTGGTACATGACTCCAGACTTGTATGCAGCCAGGGAGACTGTGTTTTTAAACTGTCCTCCGATCTGGGAACAGTTGCATCTGGGTATTACATAGGATTAAATAGCAATCATTGTCAAAGCCTATTTGGTAGTAAATCCAGGCAGAGCAACTGTTAAACAAACTGACAGTCAAGCAAACCGTACAAGCAGAAGATACACACCGACAAAGATGGCTTGGATTTTGGACATGCAATGCACATTTTTTTTTCCCATCTGATTGCTCAAACATGACTGGGCGGAAAACGTTTTGACTTGGAAATAATGCTTCTTGGATGAGATAGAAACCTATTTGTTATGGAAATTAGATCAAATTCACTCTGGTCTTGAAATCAAATCCAAGTTTTTGAAATCAGTTTTTTGTTTTTTTCCTCTGATAAAGGATTTGCTGCTGCTTATAAACATCATTTAGTTTACCTATTCTGCTGGTCACAGGCATATTAACCCTGTAGGATATGAACTATGTGCTCCTATAAGTGGGATGCAAACCAAAAAAGTGCTGTACTGATACTTCTGAATGGTAAGTTGATTGAATGTTCCTTATACTTTGTCTTGTAATGGCACATTACAGCCTAATATTCAAAATTAAAGTGAATGTGTAGCAGTGATATGGTAGAATCTTCTCTACTTCTGTGTTAGTTAATGACCTTGTAAGATGGAGAAACAGAAAACACAGTTATGGTGGGTGAAGCTTGACAGTGCTTCTTGACAATGTGTCAAAGCAATTCTGTATTCTTTTACTCTCCAAATAGATGTGGGTAACACTTCATGTTTTAGCATGATGTAAGTGACAATGGCAGCTATGGTATTAGGTGTCAATCAAAATAGCACGCTTGTAATATTAGTCATCTGCTGAAGGGAGCATAAATGCAGATACTGAGCTCATTAGGAAGAAGGAATGTCTGTGGTGTATTTAGTGTAAATAGCACTTCTAAGTAAATGAAGAAGATTCTGGAGACAAGGATATACTGTACAGCGCTGTTCATCTGACAACGATTCATTAAGGAATAATCATTGAGCCAGTAACAACACAGTTATTTCCTTGTTCTAAAATTACTATTGTGGAAAGTGAAAATTCAGGGGATGGCATTGTAGCCGCCTAATGTAATGCAATAATTCCATCTTTTGTGATTTGGTCTATGAAGTCCAGTGGCATTTATTTCTGTTTCGAAGTGAGAAGGACCTGTAAAGATCTTTCCTAGTTCAAGACTCAAGTCAACATGTGAGGAATGGTTAATTTTCTTGAAGTTGCCATAGTATGTTAAAATTGAAACTCACAGTTGAGCTTCTAATGTTTGGTACCCTTTAAATGAACTGCATGGGTATGGCTGGTTTGTTTAACTTAGTTGAGCTTCTGTTTCTTTGGTAGGCTCCCTGCTCTGGCTCTGCAAGAGCTGGCTCTTACTCTTCAGTAATATCCTTCAACTCTACAATACTTGTTAAGTATGCAGAAATACAAAGTGTATGTAGAACGAGGAGGCTATTTTAATCGGGATTATACACTTATTTTACTGTATGATACGTTGATTTCTGTTAAATGTAGTCAATCACTTTAAGTAATTCAGCAAGTTGAATACGTGGGTTTTTAATTTTTTATATTTTTTTACTAAAAACAATCTCTGCTCTCAAGACTATTCCACAACTGAAATTCTTCAACTTGTTTCCCTGTAGCTTACAATTTTATTTATTTATTTATTTATTTATTTATTTATTTATTTAGAAGAACTGACAAGACTTGCACTTAAAGGCGAAGTCTGTTTGTTTAAACACTAACCTGCATTTATTTCATTAAACACAGATCTGGTTTAAGATAACTCTATTGGTCCTGGACAACCTTGTGGTTCTAAAAATCTGTAAATGTGCAAATGTGCTATAGAATTTTGTTTGTTCTTAATTTGGTTGTGCCTACAGATTCAGTGTGTGTCTGAGAGATGTTCGTTCGTGGCTGCCATTACAAAGTCTTCTTCCTTTGCCTTTTTTAAAGTATCTCTCTGAGTAGTTTATTCCCTTTTATGATTCATGCCCTTAACCTCTTTGGTGGAGTGATGTGCTAGTAAGAAATGCTCATTAATGTCCTTGTATCTTCATATTAGATATATGAATACCAATGTGGTTTCAATACCTTAGTGTTGACCAATAATCGTCAATAAGCCTTCTCTTAATGAAGGCAGAAATTAACACTTCAAATAATTACAGTTCCTTGTTTTTAAATAGCCAAAATATGCAAAATTGGTTACAGACATTTGTGACTTAATACAGATAAGCTGGTTTACTTTTGACTTGAACAGAAGGTTGTTTACTTCCAACTAATATTTGTTAGCTCATCCTTGTGTCCTGCCTTAAATACATATTTGGAAGTCTGCTTGATGGTTAATCAAAGAAAGAATCCTTAACCTACTTCTGGTAAATATCATGCAATTCTGTCTTATGCTGGCGCCGCCATCAACAGGAACTATTTATCAAATTACATCTTCGATAGTGTTGCTGCATGGAACTTGTCATAACCCATTCCTTCACTTTTCCTGTGTGTCAGTACTTGCACACACACACGTATAACCACCACAATCATTTCATGGGCTGTCAGTAACTGTTTGCACAGAGCTCTATTAGCAGAAAATCAAACTAGTTTAGCTATAGTGGACTTCTGAGCTAGCAGTTTGTCTTAGTGAAGTGTTTCCTTTTTGGAAAGCTACAAGTAACATTCAGGCAGATCCCTGTGGTTAGTCCACAGGCTGCCAGTAGTTACTTTCTACCTAATCTACCTGTGTCACCTTGCATTGGTGTGTTTGATAGAAGCATTTAAAGGGTGTGATATATTAAAGTCTTCAATGTCTTGAATCAGCTGGTAGATACTGCAGACTGGGCTGTCATGGTAAAATGGAAGCAGACTGGTAAGTTTTACCACCTAGAAGCTCTGTAGCAACTCTTATTCTGCTTTTTATCTAAGTGATTCAATATTGGGTGCTGCAAAACAAGTGTAGATGAAGGGCTATTTCAGTGAAACAAACAAATAAATCAAAAATGCAACAAACTTGACTTTCTCATTTAATTAGTAGTCATTTTGAGAAATCAAATATGTAAATACCACCATAATGTCAGTATTATTTTAAATTGGAAAGTTTATAAAAACCTAAACAACTAAGTAGGTTAAGGAACTCATATCAATAGTAACACTTTGAGCCAAAAGCTTCAAGAGTGACAGTTTAACAAATCTGGGAATAAGAACATTCATTTAAAAAGTGATTTTAATGGCAGTCAGTTACCCAAAGAGGTCAAAAGCAGGCCTTGTCTAAAGATGGGATTATCTCACATCTGCCAACAACAGGCTGCTTTGGTAGGCAGTTTAAGCTTCTAATATTAGCCTTGTCTGAGATGCATGTTGGGCTTGTTCAAGACATTTTCTTTTATATCCAAATAAACCTTGTATAGTTTTGTTGATTTTGATTCTCAAATTACTGTTCTGTGTAACATGATAATAAAACCAAAACCATTGAGACAAATTGAAATACTGCATTATGATGCTTAACTTGGATCCTTTGCGTCATCATGCATTTAGTTATTTTATGGATGAGAGAAAGAACGTGTCCTCTTATTTCAAAATTTTGCTTTTAATGAGTCTCAATTATTTCATATTTCTTTTACCCTGATGTTGAGATGGAAGTATAATTTTTAGCCTGCTTTGAAATCAGGGCAATTTTGCTGCTGCTAACAGCATTAATGTTCTGAGTGGTACTTATCCTGCTGCCAGTTTGTTTGGCAACTCATTCTTTGAGCATTTACAAGCTGTGGAGTTGGTCTGGGTTTAGTGCACTCAGTTACCAAATTCAGAACTAAGCTAACATTAAAGCATGCTAGATAGGAGCTAACTGGAATACATCTGTATGCAGTTGAGTTGTCATGGTCTAAGCCAGGCATGTCCAGATTTCCTGTAGGCCCCCTTCAAGTACTGGAAAGCCACTAGAAGGTTCCCCTAGAAGGTTCCCCTGTAATCTTTTTTTCTGAAGGCTAAAAAGCCTCAACTCTCTCAATCTGTCCATACAGAGAAGGCTCTCCAGCCTCAGATCATCTTCATGGCCTTCCTCTGGACCTGTTCCAGCAGCTTGATGTCCTTCTTGTGTTTGGGACCCCAGAACTGAATGCAGTACTCCATGTGGGGTCTCACAAGAGCAGAGCAGGGGAGGAGAATCACTTCCCCAGACCTGCTGGTCATGCTTCTCTTGATGCAAGCCAGGATATGGTTGGTTTTCTGGGCTGCAAGTGCACTCTAGGGAGTCAACTGCCCCACTCAGTTTGGTGTTATCTCCAAACTTGCTGAGGGTGCACTTGGACACTGTCCATGTCACCTACAAAGATGTTAAATAGCACTGGTCCCAGCACCAATCTCTGAGGAACACCACTCATCACCAACCTCCACTTGGACATTAAGCCATTGACCACAACTCTGAGTGCTACCATCCATCCAATTCCTTATCCAGCAAGTGGTCTGTCCATCAAATCCATTTTTCTCCAATGTGGTGACCAAGGTATCATGTGGGATGGTGTCAAATGCTTTGCACAAGTCCAGGTGCTCTTCCTTTATCCACTGATGCTGTGATTCTATCATAAAAAGCCACCAATTTTACCGGACATGACTTGCCCTTGATGAAGCCATGTTGGTTACTACCAATCACTTCATCTTATTTTCCATGTGCCTTAGTAAGGCCTTCAGGAGGATCTTCTCCATGATCTTGCCAGGCCCAGAGGTGAGACTGACTGGTCTATAGTTCTCTGGATCTTATTCTTTTCCTTCTTGGAAAATGGGGGTTATGTTTCCCTTTTTCCATTTTCTGTGAATCTTACCAGACTGCCATGACCTTTACAATGAATAGCAGCTTGGTGGCTTCATCAGCCAGATCCCTTAGAACCTATGGATGGGTCTTGTCGGGTCCCATGGACTTGTGCATCTTCAGGTTCTTAGATGGTCTTGAACCTGATCTTTACTTACAGCAGGCTGATCTTTCTTCCAGTTCTTAGCTTTGCTTTCTGCAGCTTGGGTGGTGCAGCTAGAGCCCTTGCTGGTGAACACTTTCATAAGTGTTTCTTTATCTTATCAGAGAGAAATATCTCATGCTTCACTGTTACTCCTTACCTGCCATTGCGTTTTGGCAGTATATACATCTGTGAACAACTGTTTTCAAGGATTAAATAGAAGAAGAGTATCATTTCATCAAAAAGTCTCAGATGAACACCTTGAGACCTCAGTAAGAATTGTAACCACTGCCACTGAGCTAACCTGATGCCTTTGTTTCACACACACACACACACACACACACAAAAGGTGAAATATCCCACTGGTTTTACATTTTTGTTCATTAAGTAAATGTTTTGTTGCTTATATATTAACAATATTGTAAGTTTTATGAGGACTGCTCTCAAAGTAATGCCTCCTGTTTTATTGTTTGGCTCATGATGTCTGATGGGGACATTGGTGGTACAGCAGTAGAGGCTGAACCTTCCCACCAGTATTCTGTTACGTTTTGTTGCTGTGTGACAGACGGCAGCAGAGGGACAGTCTGACAGAATGGCGTCTGACATGGAAGTGTGTATGCAGCAAAGTTGTGTCACTGAATTCCTCCATGTGGAAAAAATTGCACCCACTGACTTTCATCACGGTGCTTTTCTATGAGGAGAAAACAGTGGATGTGAGCACAGTGAGGCGGTGTGGTTCTGCAGTGGTGACAGTATGTTGCTTCAGCTGATGCAGATTGTTTTGAGTGTGGCATGCAGACTCTTGTTCATCACTGGAGAAAATGTGTAGCTAATGGTGGTGACTATGTTGGAAAATAGCATTTAGTAGCTTAGATTTTGCTACATCAAATAGTGTTATTGTCTTTGTATCAGTTATAGTTTTTATGGAAATAAATAGGAGGCATTACTTATGGAGGAACTATATGTGCAGCCCAAGCCAATTTGTATTCACTCAATGCAGGCCAGGCAAGCCAAAAGGTTGGACCTTTTTAGTTTTTTAGAGAGAAGTTTCTGTACATGTCTTGCAGTCTTTTAACTGAATGCTCAATAACACAACGTTGGATTCAGTGCCATTTCCCATGTTCTACCCCACTGTCTGTTCAAACACTTTGAAAAAGCCAAGTGACTTGGTCTGGATGTTGTACAGTATTCAAGTAGTCAATGGCTAGAAAGGCTCAAAAGGTGAGGTAAGCCTCTAATGTGACTTGATTGCTCAGATTTTGTTTGTTTGGTCTTGAAGTAATGGTAGAATGTTCCATTCAAGTTGCCAAACTCTCATGTCAGAGTACCAGAGCTCTGAAGTGAAATAGAATGCAGCCACATGACTTGTCTGCAACAAAAGTGGCCCAATACCAAAAGCACTTCAGAACAGAGTGCTTCTCATTTAATCATATGTAAAAAAATATGTATTTGCCAAACAAAATAATGCATCAAAAACTCCCATTTTAACATGATGAGATGGTGCTAGAAATAAAAACACTCAAAAATAAAAAAAATTAAATGTGAATGCAGCTGGAGAAGTCCTATTCCCACTGTGCTGCCGATCTGTTCTACGAAGGTTAGTTTTTCCAACCATGCATTCTAGGTGACTTAGAACTGCTAATTGGTTTTAAAGCTTAACATTTTCAGAGAGAATCTGTGCATTTGGTTGTGTCAGAAACTGAACACATGAGGAAGGGAGACATTGTTAAAACTTCACCTTCTGCTTTTAAAATGCATTGTTGGCCGCTGAAGTCATGCAGGCTTCTGAAGTAATGCGTTCCTATGCGTGCCAAAGTGCAGAGCTGCTTGTTAGTACATTCAGAATGCTAGCTCCTTCTGTTGGCTCACACAGCTTATCCAGGGAATCTTGTTTTTAGAGTCTTGTGAAGTAAAAGTCCCCCCCAAAAAACATTTTAATCTGTATTAGGTTAGGTAGGTTTTTGTGAACTTAATGAAAGATATTGCAGCTTAGTGACAGGATGAGGGGAAATGGCTTTAAAATGGAAGAGGGTAGATTTAGACTAGATATCAGGAGAAATTCTGTACTGTGAGGGTGGTGAGACACTGGAACAGGCTGCCCAGCGAGGCTGTGGATGCCCCCTCCCTGGAAGCACTCAAAGCCAGGCTGGATGGGACTTTGAGAACCTGGTCTAGAGGGAGGTGTACCTGCCCTATAGCAGGAGGTTGGAACTGGGTGATCTTAAAGGTCCTTTCCAACCCAAACCATTCTGTGGGCAGGCGGTGCGAGTGTCCTCTACCGCACTGAAGCGGTCCCCGTGCGCTGCCGTCTGCTACCGGTGCGAGTGGGATAGGCGGCTGGGACCGTGTGCCTATTACCGCTTGTTCCGCCCGCGCTCTGGGAGACGGGAGGATACAGCATTCCTCCTTACTGTAACAGTAGCTCCCCGCTAAAGCATATGGTTTGTTTCAGTGCGCACGTGAACGTTACGTTATGGAAAGAAGCAACAGCCCTTCGGCGCCCGACCGTGCAGGCTCCCGTCCGGAGCGGCGGCCGTCTTTATCCTCGGTACGGGCCGAAAGCCCTTTGTTCCGGGGCGGCCGGGCCCACCTGGGGGCGGTCAGGGCGGGGCTGCAGCGCGGCCATCCCCCCGCCCGGCTCTGTCGCAGCGCCGCGCCGCCGCTGATGTAGTGGCTCTGCGGCGTCACGTGGCAGCCCCGCGAGGTGGCGGCGCCATGCGCGGCACGGGGGTGCGGAAAAGAACAAGTGAATGAAGCCTCCAAATGCCTTAAAACCTACGAATCCCACACGCGATAAGTTGGAAGCACAAAAGCAATGCTTTTTGCTATAAAAAAAAATAAATATTTTGAAGGACGTGCAGCCCGGCTCTGGTATTTTGACTGATTTTTAGGGTTGATGGAAACAGTTCCTCCTATCGGTGCTCAGGATGAAACAGCGCAGGGAGATTCTTTGCTTGCTGGTTTGTGCTGCCCTTGCCGTAGCCTCCATCAATTGCAGTGGGGAAATAAGTTTCTCCAGATGGTGGTTTGGAACAAGAGCCAAAGGACATGAACTAACATGCTGCGCTCCAGCTGTTGCTGTGCAAAATGTAGGAGCTACCACCTTTCACTTGAGCTGCGTTTCAAACCGAAACATACATAATACTGCTGTTAAAGCAGTAAGGTAGGACAGGAGACTGGGTGCTGTGATAGTGTGGGACTGTGAAGCTGCATGTCAGTAGTGGCTGCCATCAGAAGCACCAGGAACACTACAGAGGTGTGCTGTTGGGGCATGGCAGCACTGAGCTGTGCTCCCACCAAAGCAGGTGAGCTCCCAGCAGTGCTGGTGGGACAGCAGGAGCAGGATGAATGCTTGCAGGGAATATAGAAGCAGAAATCTCTTTGCTTTAAAGGAGGAAAATAGGTCAGGTTCTGCGTCTCAGTTCAGTTTTGATTGAAAAATGCGTATTTGTAGAATTACAGAATTGTTAAGGCTGAAAAAGATCTCTAAGATCATCCAGTCCAACTGCCAACCCACCCCTACCATACCTATTCAATCACAGAGTCACAGAATGTCCCAGGTTGGAAGGGACCTCAAGGATTGTCAAGCTCCAAGCCCCCCACCACCACCACAGGCAGGGCCACCAGCCTCCACATTTAATACTAAACCAGGCTGCCCAGGGCCCCATCCAACATCAAATTAAGGACAGGCTTCTTGGTATCCTTGTTGTAAACGCCTGTAGGCTTTACAGTCTGGTCCAAGAGAAAGTCTGAAAGAACAAAAGGTGAATGCCAAGGTTAATAATGTTGCTCGAAATACTGTATGTCATTAAAATAAAAACACTGATGGAATTCCTCATTTTTTCCTGAAAGGAAGATATATGTTCCTAAAGATACACTAACAACCATTCTTAAAAGTCAGTGCTGAGTTACCATACTACCTGTTGTATCTGCTCATCAGGGGGCTTGTGAAGGGTGGAGAACGGAGCTACGTTCTTTGCTGTAGTTTCTCTGAATTTTGTTGTTTTGTTGCAACATACAAGATGGTGTGAGATTCCTGAACAGAAATGAACACAGGCAACGTCTATATCAGGAAGTGATAACGGTGCAGTTGGTGAACTGACAGCTCTGATTGCTCTGTGAATGCTGTGCTTGAGTACAAAAGTATGAATAGTTAAGCCACTCATGAAATTGAATTTGGCACATAAAATTCCAAGTTAAAATCAGAAAAAGCTGTCAGTAATGCCATACGTGCATTAGCATTAGTTACCTTTTGTATCCCTTTTACTAGCGCTGTTTTTGCCATTTTCTGCTTTCTGAAAGTTCTTTCTCACGTGTCCGTCAGCGCTCTGGGTCCATCTGTATTCCCAGGAACTGGTGAAGCTCTGCAAGTGTTTTTCCAGACCTTACTGATGAAAAGAAAGAATTGAATGGTTCTACTGACTTACTCTGTGCCGTTTCATATATAGTAACTTCAGCGTAAAGATGTGAAGGGTTTCACTGGGATGCGTGTGAATCTATTCAGGTTTTGTATTTTCCATAGGCTATAGCAATCCTTAGAAACTGGCCCACTGCCCTATTTTAAAAACCTCTACGTAGCAAAATAAGAGAGTAGGAACCTGCTGTGTGCTCTCTTTTTCTTCGCACTTGGAAAACATGGGAGGTAATGCATAAACAAACCTGTAGCTGACTTTTATCATATGCAGTTGTTAACTGATACTCTGAGCTGAGTAAACCTATAGGCTTTGGAGGGTTAAGATTAATGTCATCACTTGAGGTATGAGGGAAGAAAAAAAGGCAAACAATGAAACCTGAACGCATCAGGCTAATAATGATTTTAGTACATTTGCAGCTACTTTATTCTGCCTTTTGTTTTATTTGCCTTTTTTCTTAATAAGCTTGAAAGCAATTTCTTTTGAAATGTAGCTGTGATGTCTTTACAGTTGCAGGGAGGATTAGCTCAGATTTCAGAATCTTGTAGTTAATATTGTTTATGCCATGAAACAGAAGAAATGCAGCAACGTCTTGGAGCCTATTTCATAAATATTAACTGGCAACAATTGTTCTTCTCTCTAATCCCCAAAAAAGTTCATGAACACTGAGGGGCAGTGAATGCAAGAAGCTGTGCAGAACAACTTAGGGTCTCTGCACCTTACCTAGAGGTAGGGCGATGCTTCTTGGGTAGGAAATGGTCTCTCTTTATCTATTTATTTATTTTCTGTGGAAGTTGTTTTAATTTTCTTTCTAGCAAATAGTTCACTTAGAACTAACAGAGGTCAGTCTTATTCCTGCTAGCTCCCCCAGTCATTGGAGTTGTGGTGTCAGTGCAGTAGCTCTGCATCCCCACCATCTATATCCCTAAGGCTTTAGTGTTTCCTTCCCATGCAAGCTGGCATAGAATCACAGAATCACAGAATTGTAGGGGTTGGAAGGGACCTCTAGAGATCATCGAGTCCAACCTCCCTGCCAAAGCAGGCTCCCTACACCACGTCGCACAGGTAGGCGTCCAGGCGGGTCTTGAATATCTCCAGAGAAGGAGACTCCACCACCTCCCTGGGCAGCCTGTTCCAATGCTCCGTCACCCTCACCGTAAAGAAGTTCTTGCGCACATTCGTGCGGAACTTCCTATGCTGAAGTTTCAGCCCATTTCCCCTAGTCCTATCTCCATGCACTACTGAAAACAGACCAGCCTCGCCACTATGGCTCCCACACCTCCGGTATTTATAAACCTGGATCAAGTCCCCTCTCAGCCTTCTTTTCTCAAGGCTAAACAGACCCAGTTCCCTAAGTCTCTCCTCATAGGGGAGATGCTCCAGTCCCTTCACCATCTTTGTGGCCCTCCGCTGGACTCTTTCCAAGAGATCCCTGTCTTTTTTGTACTGGGGAGCCCAGAACTGGACACAGTAGCTCATGGATTTTGAAGAGATACCTATTGGAACAGGACCGTGAGTTGGAACAAAGGGAATGCTGTGTTGGAAAAAACTCCTGAATGCGGTTTCTGTGATTTAGGGTTTGATTTCTGTCACAAAGAGACAGGGGTGAGAAGGGCGGTGCTGTAGGGTGCAGCCCAGTGGAGGGGGCACTTTTGCTGTTGTTGTATCCTGTGATGAGGCAAATGACATGGAATAATTCCTCTGGAATCAGGAGAGAGCTGAAAGCATCAGTGTGTCCTATGATGAGTCTCTGGCTTCTTTTTCATTTGTGGCTGTAAAAAGATTTGGATTTTATGTTTCAAGGTGAAAAGTAGTTGTGTTTGTAAATCTGCAAGTTCAGGATGAGTGTTCTTTTTTAGCCTGACTGTCTTTTCAGGGAGCTTTTTCTGCCATGTTTCAAACAAGTTTTGAGTCAACTTTGTGAGAGAGGCAGCAATGGATGAGCATTTGTTCAGCCTCTTCACAAAGAGATGCTGCTCTCAGCCTCAATTTCCTTTTTTTTTTTTTTTTTTTTTTTTTTGCTGTCTTAGTAAGATAATTCTTATGAATCTGGGTTATGGCCTTTGCATAGTGAGTTCATGTGATTTCAGTTTGCCTCAGCAGAGCATCAGTGAAGGTACCTGAAAATGCCAAAGAGATTTCAGTATTCCAGCAGCAGTAACACATCTTCAGGGAAACTGTAATTGTGTTTTTTATCTCTGTTCTGTAGTTGATCTGTTAGCTTTAAAGATGCATGTGCCACTAGTTCATATGTAGCCTTTGCCTGTGTGGCTGTAGCCAAATCCTGCAGTGCAAGGTGATTAACAGAGGTACTGTATCTTACTGTATCTGAAGGACCCTTCTGCTTTACACTGGGGCAGCGTTTCTCTCAGATGCGTGAACCACCGAGCAGGGCAACGAGCTGTTACTATGGATCTGAGTTGCTTGCTGTACCTCAGTGCCTGGGGACCTCTGCTGTGTGATGCAATCCTTCAGTAAGCACTGGGTGGTGGCACTACTCCAGTGGGAGGCTGTGCTCATGGAGCTCTTGGAATTTGTAATTCTGAACACTTACTGGAGAGAAGCATCTCCTAAATGGAAGCGGGCTCCTTGTCCATGTGCTTCTTTAACTACTTATGTTGCATATTAATTAGCATGATTTGAGCTTCCTCCTCCCGGCAGACAGTTAGAGACATGTCTGTATGATGTGTGGGGCAGCAGCAGGGTTAGGTGCTGCCTATTCAGAGCATTTAGCCATAATCAGGTCTTCCTTTGGTGGGT